>NC_139237.1:80188448-80508802 GCF_977018435.1 Lepisma saccharinum
TAACAGAAGCAAAGTCGTCTTGCTCTGATATAGAGTCCCACATCTTGCTTGGCATCTAGAGGAAAAATACAGGAAAGAAGTATTCGAATAACTGGAGAATTGCACCCCTGTGCATCCAATATTAAGGCATTGACTTTTTAACATATATGCGACACCATGCCACAAATGAAATTTCATAGAACGCATAAACCAAGAAAAAAGTTGAAGTAGATATTTCACACATTACATTGTGCATTTCAAATTCTGAACTCTTACTACCCTTGTCAGTGATAAATGCAGGAGAAAATGAGCTGTAAAATCTCCCTACTAGGAAATCTTATTTTGCGCAAAATGTACACTACAGCACCCACTTACCTCAAGAAAAGAACGGCACTAAGAGGACATAAAACCTATTCTTTACACTTACTGGCGCTCGAGTGCGGCACTTGGTTGGCGAGAAACAGTGGTGTTCGATATTGGAGCACTATCTGATAATCGAGCTCGTTACCCTAATGCATAGGTTTTAACTTGAAGCTACGATGTCGATTAGCCATTACTATAACATTTGGACAAAACAAGGATATAATTTAGCCTATGTCGTAATTAAGAGATCCAATTTTTATATTTTATCTATAATTATTACAGTTTCAAGATGTATCAATTGTTGACTACAATTGCCCAATGGATAATCCAACAGAAAATATTCGTATCGCATGATGATGTAATTTTCTATAGGTCTCTTGTTTCACAAAATTACATACTCCGACTGTTTCTGTCTCAGACATGCAGAAGGTTGATTGATGTTTCAGTCCCAAACCAGGATAGATACACCGAGTGAGTTAACTTATGTCTCATCAGGATAGCCATAGATCAATCTTAGACAATCAAATTTTCTGTTTCTTCTCAAGAATTCAGTGGCGTAAACTTTTCAAAAACATTGGGTGGGCTTAAACACTTAAGTTAAAAGTTCGCAAAAAATCCCATATCTCGTCCCTTCCATGTATCATAATAATAATGCAAACCAAGAATGCATCGTTACTTATTTGTTAAAAGGAATATGTTATTTACTGGACCACAGATCACGATAACAAATAATAATAATAAATTATTGGATGAGCTCGGGCCCTACAGGTCCAAATAAGTTAGCACCATTGCTAGAACTTAAAGAGTAATCGATAGATATGTATTGGTTTCGATCATGACTATAATCAGTCAAATAAATTGCTTAATGGTGTCCTTATCTTACTTCAAATTGTTTTTACTGCGATATTCCAGTTCACATTTTACGTTTGTGGCATGAACAGTTTCTGAGCTATCAATACTTAAAGGATATTAGAATGTTGACAATCTAATGATCGAATCCCGTTGGCAGACGGTGGAACCAACTGCCTCCCCCCCACCCAATCGCTGCCACTGATCTATTACTATTTCACTACATGTAATGTAGGCTTTGTGAAATTCATTATTTCTGAACTGGTCACGGTAGTTGAAGTTGCTGGGCAGATACTGGTCCATGATGCGATTGTTTACTAGGATTGCTTATCTACTGCAGTTTCGAGAACCTCACTCTACGCCACTACACCGAGCTTTATCAAGTAGAACTCCTAATTTATCACCTTATGACGTACGTAATGTTAAATGTTTACTGCTACGAGTGAGTAATTGGGATATTCATGATTGGTGGGTGCAAGAATGCTTTAGTCTAGACAGCAGAGAAATTTAATCAGGCACGGCTCATACACAGTATCAAAACGAAAGCGGTTAGTTATAAAACAGTGTGCGAGGGGGATGTCGGCGATTTATTCCCCCCCCCCCACAAAAATATTATCTCCGCAAAAGGAAATTATTCTTGTCCCTGCAAGGGATGTTTTTACCCCTTCAATGAAAATAGATTTGAAAGCATCTACTGTAGCATACCATTTCCTAACTTGACAAGTGAGATTGATATTAAGTTTGAACTTGGCAATAATAATTTGGTCAGGTTTTCGTTGTTACTAGTTCAATAGCTCTTTTTGTGTATGAGTTCGGGGTTTCTTAGAATGAAAATAGGTATACTATGTGTTTCTAAATTTGGTGTAAATGTTATCACAAGATTTAATTACATAGGTTACAACCTATATTCTTAGGTACTTTGAACCGCACGAAATGCAGAAGTATAGTTTACTGCCTGAGTGGTAACATATACAAATGTGCATACCTAAAAACCTATCTACCAAAATGAAATCACAAATGTTCTACTGAGTGGGCATCCCCCAAAACCAAAAACCTTAATACACACAGTGCAGATATATCACTCAAATATGTATGCACAATATTTAAGACTATGCTTATAAATACATACTATTACCCCCACAAACTGCAAAGCCAATACACAACACTTTACAAAAGATATGAGCAACTTAAAAAAAATTGTTCATAGCTTTTACTTTTTCTTACTTGCTATAATTTCTGCAAGAAACGTAATAAAGCAAACGAAAGAACATACAATGAACATGTAAAAAATTGGTTCAAAATGATGTATGGATAACTGAACTTCCTTTCTAAACTTCAGTGTTTTCCTTATATCGTCCCTGAAGTATCTCTGAAACTTCGCTCTGTATCCAGCTTCCAGTAATCTACGAAGATAGAAGTTCATTGCTGGAAAGTAGGGAGAGTTCTTGGAAACCTTGTAGGACGCCATGAGAAGGCCGATTTGGTCACTAGCAATGTGCAACAAAGGATCTCCATCGTATGAAGTGTAATATTTCTCGTACCATTCCGCTGAAAGAATATCTATGAAAGCTATGGCTGTTCTATTGAACGTTACACGCATTACAGCCTCATGAAAGTCTGGAATTTCTTCAGTTATCGTGACAAATGTTGGTGAAATAAACTTCGTAATATATTGAAGGTACACTATATAGCCATGGTCAGCTACAATAGGCAATCCAGAATCACGAATATCCTCAAATGTATCTATATCTCGAAAATGGCGAGGAATTACCATGTTTTTCACTAAACTGCTTTGGTACAAGGTATTGGTAATCATTAAGCCAATGGTAGAAAGAAGAAACACAATTTTCAAACGCCTGTTTCTTGGAAAGTTTGGTAGAGATAGTTGTAACGACAAAGACAGCATTTTCAATATACTCGAAGAAATATTAGGAACTGTATCGGAAGTTAAATGGTGAATAAATCTCACTGCAACTACATCGAACAAAAACAATCCAGCAATTACAATCCACAAACTGCAACTAAAAGGAAGAAAGAAACGCATCCACTGTGGCAGAATATGTGCCTTTGGCGTTAGAAAGACATATTTGCCAAATCTAACCATTGGAAATAATAATTTACCATCTGTATAATCAGCAAAGGCAAACACACCCGCACCTATATCGTACATTTCAGCATTACTTTCAGGACATTCTATCCATGTCCAATTTGGAAAAATGTGGTAGGTTCCTTTTTCAGTGGCTTGTACAATGATTGGTGTGAAATTCATATGGTTGATTACATCTTCCAAAACTTTATTCTCGCTGTATTCGTTAAACAACTGAAATCCATCGGCTGACTCCTCTACAAAAAGATCATAATGATATCTCATGTAAAGTGGATACCTATGAACATTAAGTATCTTTGTACGAGACCTATGTATTCTGGTTGTTCTCACATCGCTCACTTTCAATGTGGTGGTGTTTGTAAATGGGTTATATGATGACAGACACGCACATAATTCTTTTTCAGAATTGTAGTGTCCACAGTAACAATTTTGCAGAATATAGGCATTCAGCATCTTTTCCCTCCATAATGCTTGAAATATGCAATAGTTTTCTCTTTCATTGTTAAGCATATCAACTGGCACAACAACAACCTCACTTTTTGCATTAAAATCTGATACACTTTGACTTCCAAGAAGTAATTTCAGAGAATTGCAGTCGTGTATTGGCAAAACATAACATGTAACGTGCCCAGTTTGTTTAGCATGGTTAGATTCTGAAGTTAAGTTTGTAGTTGTTATAGTTAGAGGAATTTCGCAATCACCAAGTGTCATTTGTAGATCTTCTTGGGGTCCGATGATAATCGAGATATGTGATTGAGATGTTAAGATTGAGCACACATTTCTTGCAATATCCTTCAGAGAAGAAGCATGCTCAATATTGATATTTCCCATTATTGTGTCGCGGTTAGAACGCACTAAATGCAATTCGATTAACAACAAAAGCAAATATTTTTTCATTGTAAATTGAAGCCTCGAACCCATCCGATCTTACGAGAAACACACATTATGATTGGATCTGCAATAAAAAAATACATGTATAATAGAATTATGCAAATAAGTGCATTGATTTGCCTTTTGTGCCACTTTTGGCTCATTTGCGAAGATGGGGATGTGTTGTGATATTATGAAATTGATGAATGGATACTCACAAACATCCATGCCAAGGCCGGGATTCTAACCCGGGACCCCCAGTCGTCGTAGCGCGATGTGCTAACCACTCCGCTACTGGGGCCGGCATGTATGTATAAATATATTTTCAATCAATTATACTTTGTCCCAGGAATCTCTGGAGCGAGCAAACAAAAACAAGTCTCTGCGCAAGGGGTGACTCAAAAGGCTCGACCAATGAAGTGAGTGCAGCTAGCAGCCATTTACAGCAGCACATACTGCTTTGCTTCGCCAACTAGCTTTTCCCGCTTCTCTTTCGCTATGGACGGCCTTGCTCCACAGCTTCTAGAGACAGAGTATAGTAGCAGGTTAAAAATGTTTGTTTAAGGCTGAACAAGATTGGACGAAATTTTGGCAGGCAGATACAGTTTATTTTATCATGCCTGTAAATAATCCTTAACGAAGTTTAGTTCCGTATATTGCCTGAAAATCTTATGTAGACTATTTTATTAGCAACTGGGTGGAGTCAGATTATTTCATGGTGAGCTAGTGTACACTTACTCTTTGATCTAAGTTTAGAAATTTTAAAACTATCGCATTTACATTACGACGTAAGAGTCCAAATTTCTGAGTCATTAAAATGTGTAGCATTTTCGATAACAATACCACCGCCAAAATGTGAAGAAATAGGGAGTTTTTAATGGAAGTTTCTTTTTTAAAAAAAGTAATATACGTTTATTGATACGACACTATTATCTGGCAATTAGCTGATTAATAATGATTTAATGACATCTGCAAAAATTACATGGAACTCACTGTTCACAAAAACAGCAGAAAAACATCAATTGATACAAAAAGCATAGGGCAATATTGTTTATTTACTGTCGTTGTTTATTTATTGTTAATTAACTATGCATTTTATTTGTTTACGGTGTGCAAGGGGAGTGATCCCCTTGTAAGGCAACTTCACTTTTTCCAAGTACACACCGGTAACTGTTTCTTGCAAGCTAAAGGGGCTCTGGCGCCTGGGTCCACAGCCAGGATAGAGCGATGAAGTAATACATGGTAACGGGCTTTTAAAAATTTACTCAATTTTAACGGAATATAAAATATTTAATTCTCAGTTCCATTCCCTGAAAATCGGAACATGCAAAATCTATTATTATTTACTTACATCACACATATTATTGTTTTCTGGCTTCACGGTACTAACATGGCTACGTTCATGGCTGACAGCATCTTATTCTTTCGACAAATGCTTTGAGCGTCCAGAAAGCGATTCTACGGTATTTTCGATCCATTGGTAATGACACTCTGACGTTACCTGTCATAACATACACAGCTCGATAATGACATGTAACTTCACATATCCTTCTACTTTAGCAGATGTTCTTCTAGAACACCTTGTAGTGCATTAAAACCGCAATATACGCAGTTATAAATGAAATACAGCTGCAGTTATGTACTTGACTAACAACATACCTGCCGTTAGACAATCAATAGGATTCTTTCAAGTGAATTTGTATTTACAATAATATTTATCTATTGTTAACTGCACCATGTTCACTGTGTGCCAGATGAAAGTAATTATATCGTGTGCAGCGAAGATAAAAAATAATTTGCAATAATTATCTCACGTATTGATTAAATAATCGACACTGCCATTTGCTGATGTAAATAGTGTGCCGTTTTACACATTGCAACCTTCTCCTCCATTCTCTTGAGCATTAATCCAGAACGTTCCAATGCAGTTAGTAGATAATAGCACCTGTTGTAAAATTAGGTTTTGTATTTCATATTTTCCTTTGCTTTTTGTTTATGCTAATGAAAATCTTGCAAAAATCTTTATATGTGCATTTTTATTTAAATTTCTGAATGCTCAGTTCTATCTTTGGAAATAATTTACTTACTTAAGAAATATGACTTACTGCTTTATCTCTTGACAAGATCACTGGGGGACAGCAAAACAATTTATTTTCATAATCTGACGATTTTTTTCCCTCAGACAAACCTTCCCAAAAGTTTATCATCCACATCGAGCGGGGATGAGTGATGATATGATGAAATTGATGAATAGACACTCACAAACATCCATGCCCAGGCCAGGATTCGAACCGCATGTAGCGCAATGTTCTAACCACTCCGCCACGGGGCAGGCTTTTACCCTTTCTTAAGGGACTCTAACTGTAAGGGGAGAATTTCAGGTTAGATGATTTTTTAGCTTATACTTTGAAGGGTGCAAAATGGCCATGCGTGCCTGTGCACCCAAAAATTTTAACTCATTCATTCATTCAAACCTTTCATTATGGGAATCTGACGTTCTCCGTCAAAACAAAACAATTCGATAATAAAATGTATACATATCGTTCCAGCACCAGCAGATATTATTTACAGACATGGACGTCCCAAAGTGGCGCAAGGGGGGCCACAGCCTCCCTAAAAAATGAAAGTCTATAAAAAATTACGTATTTCACACATAATTTCATTTCAGCCACAATGATATATGTTAATTACTGCATGAATATGATAACTTCAAATTGAAGCATTGTTTTTTTTAGGCGAGAACACTATTATGGGGGAAAATTTGCCTTGTTTGCCCCCCATGGAAAAAAATACCTTAGTTGCCCCTCCCTGGAAAAAAATCCTGCGGACGTCCATGTTTACAGTGTCTACATTAGAACCATTATAAATACGCAAGAGCTAATTAAGAGCATTTGCAGCTACATATGTTACTTTACCAACAGCTTTCCTATTGAACGATCGATAAGACGTCAACACGATCTACACGTAATAATGTCTGTCATCCAGTTCATAAAATTCACAACGTCACTGTCTTGTGTTGAAAGTAATTATATATTATGATTATTTTTTTGCAGAGAACAGCAAACACAGTTAACAATAATTATCCTATGGGTATTGATGAATTAATCAAGCATCGTGACACATATTGACGTAATTTGTATATGCATTTTTGTTATTTAACGTCCACTTTCTGCCATTTTTGTTAATCGAAACAACGAGGATGAGTAATGATATGATGAAATTGATGAAGGGTCATTCATAAAGGACAGCAATACCCATGTCGGGATTTGAACCAGGGAACTTTAGTGTCGAATTCAAAAGTCGACCTGATTTACCGCTTAATTTTTATATTTTTATATACCTCATCTAGATTGATTATATGTAATAGAAATAAGACACCATTGTGAGCATGCAAGAAAAACAAAAAACAGAAGTCCTTCCATTTTAATTTTTTTCCGGCAATTTCTACATTTTTCATAAGATCTCCATTTTTTTATTTTACCTACAATCGAACCTAAATTTCCCTGCACCAATGTCACTTCATGTAACAACAATGCCTCTCCCAAACGGCGCACTGAAGAAAGTAAAAAAAAAGTAAAGTGCTCCCCTGTGCTTCGCACCCCGCCACGAAGGCGTATAGAGGGTGTGGGATTAGGGCCCCACACTTTCTTGATCTCGGCCGAGCTGGGGTGATGTGATCAGGCGCACAGAAAGCAGGAAGAAACAAGCAGTGTTCTCCTGCCAACACTGTTTGCAACCGTAGAATTAACCCTGCTGGACCGTGCTTTTAAATAGCCACTCGGTTCGGTCCCCTTGCCCTCTCCGCGTGCAATCGGGGAGGAACCCCGGTCGTCAGAAGGGTGCGATGGAGAACGATCAGTGGCGTACATAAACTAGTCTTTTAGGGCCTCCCCGATGGTGCAGTGGTAGCGTCGTCGCCTTGTAATCAATGAGTCCTGGGTTTGATACCTGGTTCAGGGACATAGTGGTTCGGATCCCACTTTAAACTGAAGGTCCAGTCCCGATTAGCCTTACTGTGCATAGCGGACTTAAAACACCAACTCAATAAACTAGTCTTTACGTTCTTTAAATAATTTGCTTAATTTCTGGTTTAGAAGCTTTGTTTCAATAGTTAGCATAATATATAATGACCATATGTTGCCCATATGATAAAGCTAAATGCTTAAAATATAAGAACAAAGTTGGTTTACCGGCGGTAAACGCGCGGTAACATGGAGAATACGCTACGAAAGTCGACCACTTAACGCACTCGGCCATTGATCCGGTGTTGACATAATTTATTTTATTTTGCTACATCAGACCCACCTACAAAAACTTAAGCTGCTTCTAAAGTTGTATCCCCTTCCATTTTCACAGCATTATTCTATCCTCATTTCTCCTGCTCAGTAATAGCTCTGAACGGATTAATTGAGAAGGTAATATATCGTAACGCAACTTCCATGCTGCGTTTGGGATCGACCAAGAACCTCTAGATTGAATTGGTTGATGTAGTTATTTCTCATTCATCTCTCAGATGGTTATATTCGCTTGGCCTAAATGTGATAAATGCAAGAGGTTACATTTAAAGGAATGGCGATAGAAATTAACTTAGGTTAGATATGGGTTTTATACTCTCCATGACTGAACCGATATGGATTGGTTTAGAAAAGGATATTACTTGCCTTATAAATAGATGAAGATTGTTCCTACACTTGTCCTCTCAAATGTCACTTGTCTGACCTCCCTGTCAGACATCGATTCAATCACACACCATCGTCCAATAATCGTTCTCCACTTGGCTTCTCTCTCACAATCTGCAGACCTTACTCTCTCTCGTATTCTCGCCAACTGATCACACCTCCTGACAATTCCAACACTCATGCCACATATGCTTTCTAAGTCAATCACCCGACCTTTGCCTGATTACTTATTCAGCATTCCTTTCTCTGCTACCTGCTATGCTAAGACTTTATACTTCTTACCCAATACCTTGGGTACGATACGCTTCTCTACCCTCTAAAGAAAATCTTTTTTTTCACTTAAATATGAAAGATTTAAAGTTGTATTCCATATCGATCCTTTCTATGGAGAGATTTTTTTATTATAAAATATAGTCCCAAAATTATTGAATTAAAATACCATAACCGAAAATATGAAATTTGAGTAATATTGTTCTTGAAAAAGAAAAAGGAATGGAGAAAAATAACCAATAAATAAACAAAATAAATGAACAATACTTGTCAGCGTATGAAAGGTAAACACTGACATGCGAGTTTGTTATGCTGACTCATGCATGCAATGATTGTGAGTCTTACGTCACACACGTCACACACGTTGACGTTATGATTGTCCATGCCTAAAATATGTAAACACACACCTCGTGACACAATTATAAGGTCATTGTTCCATCAGTATTGACCTATTTAAAAGGTTTATGTCACAGTAACACACTAACGAGGTAGTATGTAATCAATCCTGTAAACACCGACATTGCACAACACTATTAACCCATCATGAATTGTAAATTTGTCAGACATATTAATACCCACACGAATTTTACTTTCTGTTTCACTGGTGCATATTTTTATCATACTAACAAGCTTCTTAGGTATTCCAAACTCTACTAATATATTATATAATTTATCTCTTTTGACCGAATCATATGCTTTTTTGAAATCAATGAATAGCTGATGGACATTTTGATTATATTCCCACTTTTTTTCAAGTGTCTGCCTGATGTGAAGAATTTGATCTGTAGTTGATCTGTTACGTTTAAATCCACATTGATAATCACCTATAATTTCATTAGCATATGCTGTTAGTCTTGTTAAAAGAATGTTAGACAATATTTTGTATGTTGTTGAGAGTAGAGAAATTCCACGGTAATTATTGCAGTTCATTTTATCACCTTTTTTAAACACAGGAACAATTATGGATTCTTTTCACTGTTGAGGGATTTCTTCTTTATTCCATATTAAACAAATTAATTTATGAATTTGACATATTAATGAATTTCCACCATATTTAATTCACTCAGCTGGTATTAAATCAATGCCAGGTGCTTTGTTATTCTTTAGCCTTTTAATAGCATCTTTAACTTCAGTCAAGTTAGGTTCTGGAACTACAGGTTCTGCTGTGTGTACTTCATTTACTTCTGATTTATCTCCTACATGGACATTTAAAAGGTCATTAAAGTAGTTCTTCCATCTATTTAGAATATCGCTTGGGTTAGCTAGAAAATCACCGTCTTTATCTTTTATCAAGTTTACTTTAGGATGCCTCCCCTTTCTAAACTCATTTACACCTTTATATAAATCTCTGATATTTTTATTTTTGCTGTTTGTTTCAATTTCGTTAATTTTGCTTTTCAAGTAATCTCTCTTTTTACTTCTAAACGTGCGGTTAACTTCTCGCTTTATTCTATTATAATTGTTTAGATTTGTATCATCAGAGTTATTTAACCACCTAAGTCTAGCCTGATTTCTTATTTCTATTAGATTATGACATTCATTATCAAACCATGGCTTACTTTTCCTCGGTTTCTGGTATCCTATACTTTCTTTAGCTGCTGATTCTATTGCATTACGTATGTGCTCCCAATTCTTATTTACGTCTGTTTCATTTATATTTTCTTCATCATTTAAATCCTGCAAAATATCAAATCTATTTGACAGTTTAATTTGGTAATCTTTCTTAATTCTTTCATCAGTAAACTTTCCTGTATCAAATTTTAGAACTTTTAGATTTTGTTGCTTATGATTTATCACTGAGAGTCTTTCTCTTAATTTAGCAATTACTAAATAATGGTCACTGGCACAGTCAGCACCTCTATGTGTACGAACGTCAATTATACTAGTATGCCTTCTCTTATCAATGAGAATATGATCTATCTGATTATGAGTTTTACCATCTGGAGAAGACCAGGTATATTTATGGATATCTTTATGTTTAAAAGTGGTACTTTTCACAATTAAATTCTTTGAGGTTGCAAAAGTAATCAATCTTATACCATTATCATTACTTAATTCATGAAGACTTTCTTTACCAATCGTGGGTTTAAATGTCTCTTCTTTGCCAATCTGTGCATTACAGTCACCTAACAGAATTTTCATATCATACTGAGAAAATTTATCAAAGACCTGTTCTAACTCTGTATAAAAATCATCTTTAGTATTATCATCTTTATCTTCCGTTGGTGCATGTATGTTTATTAAAATAATTTTACACCACCTACCCTGTAAAACTGCATATGATATCCTATCATTAATAAATTCTACTGTTTTAAGAGCCGAGATAATTCTATTATTTATGAAAAAGCCTGTTCCAAAATTATGATTTTCAGTACCACCATAGAAAAAAGTATAATTTTTAGTTTTACAATTCCTTTCTCCTGGCCACCTAACTTCCTGGACAGCTACTACATCTAATTTATACTTAACTATCTCATTAGCTGTACACTGAAATGCCCAAGGCCGGTAAAGGCTCAGAACATTCCAGGTGCCTAATTTAATATCCCTATTCCTAACGTAGATCTTATCCTTAGTCCAGGGACCTCCCAAAGTAGTCCCCACCCGGAGATCCGAACGGGGGACTATTTTGCCTCCGGAATATTTTACCTTGGGAACATCCATGGCCTTGTATTGCTGTTTCTTGACAGTGCAGAGTTGTCAGCTCTACGCCTAACCCCCAATATGAATGGAGGAACCCAAGACGAACACAAACACATTAGACAGTACGACTACTACACAAGACACACACAAACATATCACAACTATAACACAATATAAACATAAACACACCACAACTACTACACAATATAAACATAAACAAAGTACACACCAGAACTACTACACAAACAAATTAGACAGCACAACTACTACGCAAGACAAAAAGTAATTACTACATTATAACAAAGATACCTGATAACAGGTAAATGCTGATTGCTAAATTACAGGGACGATTCTTGAACCTTATGATTTGCCTTGTCATGTGACAGCTGCAGTTGATATTTTAACAAGAAATAAAAGGTTCTTTTATGCTACTTCAGCAATGGACCCAATTGAAAAATAATGTTATAATCAAGCAGCAGTATGAAACCTGAAGATTTGTATCTTGAAACCATAGATAACTAATAACATCTACAGTATACAATGAGAATAATAGATGGCATTACCAAATCAAATGCCTGGTGACTATAGTAATAGCATTAATTAAATCTGCGACTTTTTAAAATGACCATTATGTATTTCCAAACTGCTCGGGATCCCGTAAAGTACCCGAAGTCGGGATCGGGACGGGAAATTTCTTTCAAGATCTCGGTCCCATCTTTTCGGGATCCCGCACACCCCTAGTTAAAACTCGGATAAGCAATGGAGGAAGAAGCACGCGAATCTCTAATCCTTTCATGACGTCACAATTCTTTGGAAACTGTAAAGAATGGCTCTGCACAGAAAAACCAAAGCTTCACTAACACCAGCACCATTCCCAGCAGACGCAAACCGTGAAGTGACAGAAGTGGATTTCTTTTATGTAGTTTTTCATGTATGTTAATATTTTCAGATCTAAACACGAGAATTATATTATAACTGAACTTGATAGTTTTTATATACATTTCGTTCTAATTATTTTATAGTGTATTTGTTCTCTAATACCGGTAATGCAGGCGTCAATAATAGAAGAGGTGTCGAACACTGGATATTTACTTGGTTTCATAGTAAAATACAATATAAACAGTTCTTTAGTATAACATTAAACAAAGAAATATTTCCATGAAATCGGTATGTAGAAGTTGGAGGTTCTGTTTATGTGTTAGAAACATTATGAAAGTATTGGGAGACATAGGCGTGCGCAGACGTTCTGATTAGGGGGGCAAGAACCTTGATGAAAATTCAGTCGGGAAAGAAAAACATCATTTCATCTCACTGTTTTAGTTGCATTGCATTGATGGATATATGCAGTGACGGCATTATAGCATAATGAATAAATAAATTGTCTCTGAAATGTGCCGCGCTCCTTTTCCTCCAAGTTCATGCATTTAAGACCAAGCAAGAGTCTGAAACGCTTAGTAGTTCTCTCTCTGGTAATTTACAATCCATTACAGATAACATTAAAAGGTAACAGAATCTATATATATCGGAGAGACATTAAAATCGGATATTTTGTGTTTCGCATGGTTCGTACGTACCAATTGTGTATTGCAGAACATAGTTCAAGGTGCCGTTATGCTTTTTACACGAAAACAAACACAATTTTTCACATACAGTGTGATTTTTTTGATTCCTTTCTTCGCTTCTGGAACACAATATGGTGGGCACATTTTGACTCATGTTGTGGGTATGCAGTGTTTCCAACCTTCTTTACCGCAAAACAGCTACAATCGTGTTCGTCATGTGTGAAGATTTTACATTATGCACGTGTAGCTGACAGATAGCCCCACGAACCATTCACGGATAGCCCCACGAACCATTCGCATATAGCCCCACGAACCATTATGCATGGTAGCTGACGGATAGCTCCACGAACCATTCATGGATAGCCCCATGAACCATTTCCGATAAGGTTTGGTTAGGTTAGGCAAGCATAGTGAAAAAAAGTGGTTGGAAACACTGACAGGGGCTTACATCATCAAACGTATGCAGCATGCAGTTCACGTAGTGAAAGCAATGGCAATTGTATGTTGGTGAGATATTTCTGTTGAAAAATACATGATTTCCTGGTCAAATATGATGAAAGAAAATAACTCAACGGACGTTGGAAAACTTGGAGAAACTCATTTCCGTAAGTAGTCTCTTCTGTAAAAATGAAGAAATGTGTCTCCGATATAACGAACTGTTACCCATTAAAATAACTAGCGAAGCGAGCAAGAATTTTTTTAGATCCCAATTTCTGCAAACTAAACTTTAATATCACACAAAAAAAATTCATGGGGCACCATAGCATTCTCTTTTACCTTTTTTTTCATTTAGATAGTTCGACTGTAAGAGAAGAATAAATTGCGAGCGAAGCGAACAAGAAAATATTACGAAATATATATTTATTTGTACAAAATTTGATATCGAGGGGGACAATTCCCCTTTGTGCTCTTGGTGGTGTGGAAGAAATAAGGCAAGAAAGACGTGAAAATTAATTCCATCTTGAGTATTTTTGTCCTACTACTCTTAGATTCCAGTAGCCTTGCTTTCTTTTACCTTAATGTTTTCCCCCCTTGCCCCCCCTAGAATTGATTTCAGTGCAATGTTGGGGAGGGGCAATGCTCATTGCCCTCCTGTGGTTTCACCACTGCACCTCCTTCCACCGTAGTTGCTTTGAACTTTAAATCGGCTTGAAAATACTTTATTTTCGTTAACAGTATAATATTGTTTAATAACTGCGATAAGATTCCTCTACACTAAAGTTCTAGGTGAAAGTATAATAATGTAGGGACATGAACCTCTGGAAGGGGCAGCAAGGATGGCCACACCTCCCACTTAAAATCGAATGTCAATCTAAAAGTATAATATTTCACACGTATAATTCGATTTCAGTCAGAGTAATTTACATTAATGAGATAATTTCAAATTCAAGTGGTGTGAGGGCAACACTATTATTGGGGTAATATACCCCATTGAAAAATACCTTACTTGACCCTTCGTGGAAAAAAACTGTGGACGTCCATGATTGGGGGGGGGGGATCAAGTGCCTTCCCCCCACTTGCACATACCTATACTGGAAGGATGTTTTGTATATTTGGTGTTTACACTAGTGATTCTTGATGAATTGCTTGGACCTTTTAACATCCTGTACTTTTTAAATACATATGTATAGCTATGAATGTATAACAAAGTCCAATGCTTAAAACTCCAAGTAATTTACAATGATTCCATTACAATGTTTTTAAATAATATTTGTTCCCTGATGGCTGTGCATAAAGTATATTCAAAAAGTAATATTTAAGTGTGTTTATGTGAAATGATAAGTAGCCTATATCTAAGCTTATTTTTGTCTTTCAGAGGTGAAACAATATATAATACAGTATGGAGGATGCTGTAACCAAACTGGAAAAAACTGTAAGTACATAATCAAAATGTTTATTCAGAATTAATGGATATAGTAATATATTTAAAAATTCCTCTGGTGAGCTTAGTTATGTACTGAGCTTACCATAGTGTACATAAAATATATAAGAATCCAAATCTGTTCAAATAATAGCAGACAGAAAATATAAAATCAAAGGTAACACTTGCCATCATCTTGTAGATAGTGGTTCAGATTCCACTTAAAACTGCAGGTCCACTCCCGATTTGCCTATGTGAATGAAAATATAATATAATATAAAAATGAAATTTGGGACCGCACTGTGGAAATGATAGATTATAAGCATTTTAAGGGCTTAGTTCTGTGTGAAAATACCAAAATTCTCTGTGGACTTGCAGAAACAAAACTCAATAAGCCTTCTGAAGATACAAAAGTTGTTAGCCTGTGCATTTTCCCCATACAGTTTAGTGGAATTTTCGGTAACGGTACCAATTGTTTTTTTTTTTTCAAGTTCTCCTAGCAGAAAGACTACTTATCGTAGAATTTTAGAAATCATTGTCCGATGAAATTTGAACCTTCCTTAAAGTAATGAGCACTGATTGGATTCCAAAAAACAGTTATTTATATTGCATCTAAAGATATCAGTTTGGTGGTTACACGGAGATAGGTAATTAACTCTGATACACTTACTATTAATTTTTCCGCAAATTTTTTTTTCAGCGATCGATTTTGCTACTCGTATGATGCCTTCATTAGGCTTGAACTGATGAAGCCACCAGACGAGTGGCGAAATCGATCGCTGAAAAACTTTCATGGAAAAATTAATAGTAAGTTTATCAGTTAATTACAGTTATTTATGTCGAAAAAAAACTTTAAAGTTAATTTCCATTGACAAGTGATAGTTAGAATCATAGACTATTGGGAATGAATTTGTAGAAGTAAATCAAAACCTTAGTAGAATGCATTTAGGGACTTTATTTTAATGCTAAGAGAACCAAACCTAACTACCAAAGCATATATTGATCAAAATCTTAAATAGTCACTAAAACTTTGCAGTGTGTGATAACAGAAGTAAATCGAAATCGAACCATGTTAAAATGGCATTCTTAGCATGATGAAATCACAATAAAACATAAGAAACTTGGGCTGCATTGTGTGTGTCATGTATCAGTGAACAAATGAAACTTAAATAAAGAAGGACATGTCTTTCTTTTTGCAAAAAGACTGGGACATTATGATGTTCAATTTTTTAAAAATTAACATTATATGAATGCACGTGGCCGCGGTGGCTCAGTTGTTAACGTGTCTGGTTACCATGCTAAAGGTCCCGGGTTCGATCCTCGGCCGGTTCAAATCCGGGAACTTTTCTAACGTTGGAAGCGGCCCCGGTGCCAACCCAGCGTCGAATGACATGGGTACGTGGGGGAAACCCTGGAGGGTAAAGGCGGTCAGAGGCATGATGCTGATCACATCACCCCCACTCTCGACCGGATCAAGAAAGTGTGGGGCGTTATCCCCACACCCCCTATACGCCTACATGGCGTGTTGCTAAGCACAATGGAGCACTTTACCTTTTACATTTTTTTATTATATGAGTGCAGCACAAGGTCAGGGTCGGTCAGGCAAGCAGGTCATTGGCATGAGATTCCAACATTTTTGGTGCCAGACAATGGCTGTGTGTGCATCTCATATTTCCCATCAGCATGCTAAGTGAGTCAAGGTATTGTATTCAGTTTCAATGACTTGTCTTAATTTTCACCCTGTGTTCAACATTGTCCCCACTGATTTATTGTCACCTCTACTGAATTGATATACGACAGAAGATTGAAGTAGAGATGCACACTGAGAAAAGGTAAATAAGAACAGAGAAATATTAGAGAAGTTGATTAAGGTGCTCTGCTATTTAGCAAACCAAGAACTGCCATTCCCAAAGCATGAGGAATATGCATAAACTCTAAATGAAGGCAATTATGTAGAATTACTTGTTGCAAGTTCCAGGTTTGATCACCTATTAAAGGAACATTTATTTAAGTTTACAGTTTTCTGCAGTACTTTATCAGGCACTGAGAATGATTTTGGAGAAAATTTGAAATATTTGTTCACAGAAAAGATAGGAGGGGGGAGGCTTGCTTAACACTGTCTTTCTTTGCCAACACCCTAACATCAGGGTCAGGAAACATCATTCATACATATCCCAGCTTTTGCCAAGAAGAAAAGTCAAGTAAAGAGGTGTCTTGTTTGTTTCAAGAAGGTGAAAAAAAAGTGCAAGAATGTGGAATTTGTCTCCATCTTCCTGAATGTGTACAAATATTACTTTGAAATATTATGTGCCATAAGAATAACAATTTTCTATTAAAATACAAGATTTGATGCCTGTTTAGAAAGCAGTCATGTTTCTGTTAAGTGTTATATGAGGTGCCAAGTGGAAAATGTTTAATGGAGCTTTTAGACTGCAGTGACACATGACAGACAACATACCAGGGGGACACAGCAAGTACACATGTCACTTGCTACTTTCTTATTTCTGATTGATTTATTTGCTTATTTTACTTCGCTTTTGTGCAACTTTTGGCTAATTTGCTAAGATGGGGAAGAGTGATAACACGATGAAATTGATGAGTGGACACTCACAAACATCAATGCCCAAGCTGGGATTTGAACCCAGGACCCCTGGCGTCATATCGCGATGTGCTAACCACACTGCCACAGGGGCCGGCACTTGTTCGTTAGACTGAGTCATTTTCTTACTGTTAGTAGTATGCATTGTATTGCGTCAGTCTGTTGGTCCGTCATGTGCGGTGAATGCTTTCTTTAGACCAGAAGGCTCATGTACCTCGCTGCTTGTCACTTTGAAGTGTAAACCCTTGCCGTGTGTTGCTTCGGTCTGAAAGCTCTCTTAATCTCAGTCCAAGGGAACTCTCAGTGGTGAAAATTTCTAGGTGAATTGGTTAACATTTCATGTGATTTATACGTGGGTTGGAGATTTAATAGTGGAAACTATTTATTTACAAGTGATACGAAAGAGATACCTCTGTGAAACTTTTACAGCCCTTCGGTGTAGTCACCAGCATTGTGTACAACCTGTAGAAGTATACCTGTACCAGCTCCTGTTTTGTTGGTGTTTTGAATGGAACTGTCGTGCCTGAAGATTATTTGGAACAGTTCTGAAACTAATGCCACGAAGTGGTTCCTTCATCTTAGGAAACAAATCAATGTCACAGGGGCTTTAGTCCGGGGAGTATGGGGGATGTTAGAGCACCTGCCAGCCCCATCGAGCTAACAAATCATCCACAGATTGCGCTACATGCACCTAAGCATTGTCCAATGCAAGTTATGTTCCAAAAGTGAATATTAATACTACGCATTGACGGTCTAGCCGTGGAGTATGGTATGCATTAAGATAACACCATCACAGTCATACACGAGAATCACCATAATTTTCACATTAGTGGGGTTCTGACTACACAACTTTAGACCTCCATCCCCAACGATGCTCTATCCCTCTCGCCACTGCGCATGCACCTATTGTTGCAAGGAATGAACCCATTTACTGGGAGGTTAGGTATCAAACTAACGTGTAGTATAAGCGAGAAGCACTGGTTCTGTTTCAAGGTGTATATACAGCAGTGTTGCCACTATTAAATCTCCAACCCATGCACTTGCCATTTCGTGCATGTTTAGTGGAGGAAGTGTGCATGTTCATATATAATTTGTTTCTAATGTGTTTTTTCTTCTTCAGGTTAAAAAGGCAGATTCAGATTTGGATGAGATATCATGGAAAATAGATAGGTATGAGAAAGAAGTGCTGCAAACAGATCCAAATGAATTAACGGAGGTGAGCTGTTAATTTTTATAAGTATTTGTATTCACATAGTCTTTTTTTTTTTTTTTTTTTTTTTTTTTTTTTGCAGGATACTGAAAAATCAGTTTTATATGTGGGTGTATGATTTTTCTTTGTTATCACATTCATTGCTTGGTAATTCATGCACTATCTCTTTAACTAACTAATAAACCTTTCATGAACCAAACGACCCTCATGACATAGTGGTTAGTGCAACATGCTACAATGCCAGGGGTCCTCAGTTCAAATCATGGCATGATTGTTTTTGTGAGTCTCCCTTGATCAGTTTCATCACTCATCCTCATCTTTGTGATTAGCCAAAATGAGCAAAAAAGTGATGAAAAAGAAACAAATCAATCAATCAATGATTCATAATCATTAGTTTCTGAGATAATGACGCATGCTTTTCTTACATTCAAAATATTATATATATTTACTAAGAAGT
Source organism: Lepisma saccharinum (assembly GCF_977018435.1). Lineage (NCBI taxonomy): Eukaryota > Metazoa > Arthropoda > Insecta > Zygentoma > Lepismatidae > Lepisma > Lepisma saccharinum. The sequence continues at coordinate 80,207,895 of NC_139237.1, forward strand.
TTAAATTGACAGGTATGGGTTCGATCCCCGGTCGGTTCAAATCCGGGAACTTTTCTAACGATGGAAGCGGCCCTGGTGCCCACCCAGCGTCGAATAACATGGGTACCTGGGGGAAACCCTGGGGGGTAAAGGCAGTCAGGGGCGTGATGCTAATCACATCACCCCCACTCAAGACCGATCAAGAAAGTGTAGGGTGTTAACCCCCACACCCCCTATACGCCTTCATGGCGTGGTGCTATGCACAGGGAAGCACTTTACCTTTTTTTTTGTAAGTGTTTGTATAAGAGTGAAGCATATACCAGCCAGTATTTTAATAAAATTTCCTGCCATGAATTCCTGGCATTATTCAGTCAAAAAGTACCTTTGGTGCAAAGAAAATTGGGTTAAAACTTATTATCATTACCAAAAGTTCACGGCCTTATAGCAATCTGTAAATTTTATTTAGACTAATTCAAATTATATACTAAAAACTGGTTTGGCATCTAAGGCTAGTTAAGGCCATTTGTTAACAGTATGCAAAGCTGTTAGTCATCTGCTTATTTTATATTGGATCTCTGCACTCCCTGTAATCAATATAGCACCTGACCTCAGATTGCTAGATGCTAATCTTGTCATTATGTTGTGCATTATATGAATGCATTGCATGTACTACAAGGCATAATGAATACTTTCTGCATCATTTTTGCAGAACACTTTTCCTGCCCGTATCTTTCCAGGAAATGGACTAGAGTTTAAAATTCTTTATTTGAAGGTGATCACTATTAAAAATTGTTGACTTTACACATGCCTTCTATTTGTGTTCTTTTCCAATAAAATATTATTCCCGATCAAAATGTGTACATGGGTGGGTTAGGCATGTTGGGTTACTTTGTCTTAATACTTCCCTGTTCTCGTCAATTCCAGTAAGTTAGGCAGATTCTGTGTAGTTGCCATAGCATTTGTGCCAGTAATTTATATGTTCCGCTCCCAAATTTTTCCAACAAACCTCCTCCTCTACCTCCATGGATAAACCATGGCATAGCAAGATCGGGCTGAACCCCCCCCCCCCTTTTCATTGAAATAAAAAAAATGTTTCGTACCAGGTGTCCATAATAAAAGTTGCCCTATTCAGAGTCCAGATTTGGGAAGAGTGTAAACATTATTTTGGTACACACTGTAGATAATTTTTCCCATCGGTATGTACATATATATCTCTATTGTACTTTTGTAGGTATCGGTTCTTAGTCTGCTTACAAACGTAACGCAAGTGAGGGAAGACTACGAGAATCTAAGGAAAGAAATTTTGGAAGTACAGGAACTGCAGCATCAGCTTACGCAGGCCCTAAAGATGCAGATGCAACAGGTTTACGAAGGCTACGAAGCGCTGAAGGAAAAAGTAGGATGCAGCCGCATTGGATAGATAGGTACATTTACAAGTTTATGTCTGTTCCTTTCTGTTTTTGAGTAACTTGTTGTTTGTGACACAGTGTTTGAGCCACTTAGTGTAATTCGTAAGTTGGTCTATAGGCGCTGTTTCATGTGCTCAATTAATGTTGACTAGCATTTTTGTGCGATTTCTGCTCATTGTTTATTTCCAATGATGCATTTGATGCTGTGAAATTTATCCTTTTATGGTGTTTCTGAAAAATGTTTTTAACGATATTATACAAAGAAATTTGTAATTAAACATTTAATGTTTGTTATAAATTAACAGAAAAAAAATGAAAATTTTTCACCTAACAATTTTGGTAGGTTTTTTACACTTTGAATTTCACATAGGTTTCATTTTATAGCACTTTTTCTACTATATTCTAAAAAAAGAAACATTAGAATTTAACCAAATAATACCTCAGACCTTGATAATGCACATAAACTTTTTTATATGTTGCGTAGATTATGCTGCTGCTGTTTAATAATTGATGTGCTGCTGGTTGCTATCTGTGTCTTTAATGTTGGTTTCTAAGTGTGTGCATTAACTTAATACAGTCAGCAATAATTTAAATATTACTTCTAGTAAATTGTGCACAAATAATGCATATTGTAAGTCTTTTTTAGTGCATCCTTTCCTCAGATTGAAGTGTTGTGTGCCAGAATTATGACATATGCTGTAAGATTATATTTGTAAGTATTTCACAATGTATGAAATTACGAATTCATGCTCCTGATTAAGGTACTAACTTAGAAAAATGAAACGACAGATACGCTCTGTTGTAGGATATGAAAATAACAACTCTGGATAACTGTGTACATTTATGTTTTGTACTAATTATCTTCACATATATCTGAAAGAATCAAACATGACTGAAGTCTGAAACTAGTCGATTTTAAGAAGAACATATTAGGTAGCATTTGTGATGCAGTAACATCATTGTTTGTATTCACTCCATTGCTCAAGTTTTCTTGAATGAACTTTTGTATTTTGTAGCATAACAGTTTGTAAGCATTTTTTTTAAAAAAAAATTATCCTGTCTGTTTTTTTCATTATGATAGATCATTAAGAGCCTTTTTCATCATTGAGCACAATTAGATGGTTAACATTTATCCTAGGATAAGCACAGTTGCATGAAATAATTGGCAATAGGCACATACCATCATATTGTATGTGACACACAGAGTTGAAGAGTGTTAACGAGCAGAGAATCATTCACAAGACTACATATGCATGCAATGCATGTATTTTAATGATCTTTTGATTCGTTAAAGTGTGCCAACTTTGACATAGGTATATAATGATAGTCTGGTTAAAATGCTAATAATTTTACTTCATTAATATTATAAGTATATTTGTAATTTCAAACATTAAGTATTTAATGTCAATTGTCATATATTTTATGTTGTTTGCAATATACTTATTGACTTTCTTTGAATATAGTGGACCAAACAAGGTTTGGCACTATTTACAAGTGTTTCATGTAGTCTCTAAATTCAGTTTATGATTGATTTTTTAGTTTTAGTGTGAACATTTGGAAAGTTTATAATGTGAAACTGTGGTTTTCTGAATTATTTTCCTGAGAACAGTTTGCATAATAATGAATATTGGAGAGGCATAAATTATATTTTATTGAAGCTTTAATGCCAGTAAACATGAATGATATCCAAGGTCACACTTCATGGGTATGGATATTGTGGAAGAGGGCATAAAATGTGTGCCGAAGTCTGCTATGAAGTTCTGACTATTGTTGGATCATTGTTAACTTTTCTTGTTTCGAAAAGTTTGTTACATACCTGTTGGTGGCGTATTAATTCATTTCTTTTGGGGCAAAGGAAGCTAAGTTTTCTTTATAGCAGTACCAGTTAGTATGTGTTTAGAGTTCACACAAGATTGTTACACCTTAGAATAGTCACAAGATAAAACTTCAATTATCAAGAGACAGTACACAATGCAAGTTGTTGGAATTTCAGTGTGTTTTTCAATAAATTGTTAACAATGACAATTTCCTTCTGACTGACAACCTTTATGAGTCGAGCAGGATAGTTCATTTTCTCAAAGTATGCTACTGAAATTGGAGTGTGTTTACTGTTTGTTTTGTAGTGCGGGGAGTACATGTTTGTAGAGCATTGTACTACAGGTACTATTTCCAAATGTAATTTTTTGTTATGACCCTAAGTTCATGTGGCCTAATTGTCCTCAAACGGGGTAGCATGTGATGCTTATATGCTGTGTTCAGTTCTGTATTCTGCATATATATATATATTTTCATTTCAACAAAGAAAAATGACATGGAAAATCTTTTAATTTCCAAGGATAAATAAGACATGTTGACTGAGGTGAAGCCAGCCTCCATGTTAACACACCTCACTATGACACTAGGAGTTCTGGGTTCGAATCCTGACCTGGGTATCTAGGTGAAGCCAGCCTCCATGGTTAGCATTCCATGTTACAACGCTAGGAGTCCTGGGTTCGAATCCTGACCTGAGCATCATTGTTTTTTGTGAGTGTCCTTTCATCAATTTCATAATGTCATCACTCATCCTCATCTGTATTGTTTCCATGGAATCTCACCAATGATTTATATAAGTTGATATGTATATACATATCAACAAAATTGCTATGGAAAACAAGTGTTTTCGGTACAGCTAATGTACTCTGTGATTCCCATGCAAAATGGTTATTCAGAAATTGAAAATGGGCATTTTAATGACGATAGGATAGGTTAATGGTGTAGAGATTTAACTATAATACCTTGCCCCTTTCTCTGCACAGTTGTACTTGTTAACCAATGCACAGGCTTTTAAAAACACATTCTAACGTGTCACTTATTTTTTTTTAATTTTTTTTTGTGAAAATACCTGTTTTGTAACTTGAATCACGGTTGAATCTTTACATTATTTTGAGGATGTTATTTCATACAATTTTTAAGTTTTGTTTTTGTTATTATTTGAAGGGCTCGGATGTAAAACAATGTAAGTGACATTTTGGTAATTTCCGAGTTCATTAAGAGAAAGGTTATTAGAAGCTATACTGTAGATAAATTGTTTTCGTGTTGTGTTTACCAATTTCAGAAGGCTTCACTTATTCCAATGCAAATTGTATGACATGGCATTTTCACTCGAAAATTACTTTGTAACTCAAAATGCCACTTACCTTCATTTATTATATTACAATTCTGTGACATTCCTCTTGAGTATATATCACTATCATTTGCTTAGCATCTGCATCTAGCTTAATACTATGCAAGAAATTTAAAGTAAATACATGTGTTTACTTGAATATGCCGAAATGTGTTTGTGGTACCAAGAGACCACCTTCCCCAGTCTTCCCATTTACACTGAAGTTTTTATGATCTGCCTAAAGCAATATATCCTCTTCGTTTGGGGCTTAGAAAAGTTTAGAAAAAAAATCCTATCATGCAATGGAACCATTACCTTCCACTGCTTAAGTGTTAAAAAGAAAATAAACCAGAATGCAGATGTAAAAAAAAAGGTAAAGTGCTCCCCTGTGCTTAGCACCATGCCATGAAGGCATATAGGGGGTGTGGGGGTAACGCCCCACACTTTCTTGATCCAGTTGTGAGTGGGGGTGATGTGATCAGCATCACGCCCCTGACCACCTTTACCCCCCAGTGTTTTACCCAGGTGCCCATGTCATTCGATACTGGGTGGGCACCGGGGCTGCTTCCAACGTTAGAAAAGTTCCTGGATTTGAAGCGGCTGGGGATCGAACATGGTACCTTTAGCATGGTAGTCAGGCACGTTACCGACTGAGCCACCGCGGCAACTTGCAGATGTGGAAACAAATATCCATAACACGAAGCTTTGCATTCTGGTTGCTTTAAAAGGGCTACAATGCGTTCTGATGTGTGCAAGAATGTCTTCAAAATTCACATTGTGGCTGTTATACATTGTGAAAACACCACAATGCATCACGGTCTTGGCCCTTTACAGTCAAGATGCAACATGAGACAATTTTTCAATGTGTTGAATGGTTATTTAGGATTACATTAGGTTACATTGGACCATTGTAGCAGAATTTGGCAACACAACTTCATGGCTATCCTGAATTAATCTAATCTGATATAACCTATATTTACCTAGCATATTGAAACCCACACAAGCATAAACTAACATTATGACAGGTGGAAACTTGTCTCACATTGTGCTCTGGGCATATAGGAAAATGATGCCAACTCATTTTAATATTTCCATAATGCTTACATGCATTGTGGTCATTTTGTACAGCAGCTACAACATGAATTTCACTTAACCCTTAAACAGAAACATAGGTCTTTACTTCATAATTAGAAACATCTGGTCTGAGAGACCTTATTTTTTAATATTTGTTATTAAATATTTTAGTTTTTTTTAGACAATAAAAGGGCAAAATTATGATTAATAACTCAAATTTATTGAAAACTAAAATTACATGGAAACAAAACTAAGAAAATATATTATGTAAATCACTTCCAACTTTTACTCATTTCATATTGCACATGTGATACTTACTTCATAATTAGAAACATACGGTTTGAGAGACCTTATTTTTTAATATTTGTTATTACATTTTTTTAAAAGTTTTTTAGACAATAAAAGAGCAAAAATCATGATTAATAACTCAAACTTATTGAAAACTAAAATTACATGGGAACATAACTAAGAAAATGTATTATTTAAATCACTTCCAACCTTGGCATTGAATACGTAATGCGAAACACCCGGTCTGTTAGACCTACACGTTTTCAAACAACAATAAGTATCTCGTAACAAACAGTTACAAACTGAGTAGTAACATATGCAGAGTGTACGCAAGTGGTTGATAATAAGGTACTGTGGAGGGGGGAGAGACAGCTCAATCAGTGTTGCCACACTGTAAAACACTAAAGGTCTCAGAGACCGATGTTTCTGTTTATGGGTTAATGACAAATTTATATATGCCAGAACATGGTATGGCTTGTTTAAAAGCAGGCAGAATGTGAAGTTCCATATTGTGTCTCTTTCTGTAAAACTGCAATTACACTGTAGTTGTTCTCTTTCTTTCTGCAGAGTGGTTAGCACAGCATTCTACAATGCTAGAGGTCCGAGGTTCGTATCCTGGCATGGGTGTTCTTTGTGAGCATCCCTTCATCAATTTCATCATATCAGCAATCATCCTCAGCTTCGCAATTATCCAAAAGTGTCAGAATAGCGAAGTAAAACAAACCAAATTAATCAATCTTTTTCTTTCTCTTGTTTAGCTTGTTGAATGTAAACATATATACTGAACTACACTCTATCCAGGGAATCTCTGGATTAAGCCAACGAAAACATGTCTCTGCACACGTAGTGACTCAAGAGGGCTCATCCAATGAGCTTGTGAGTGGGGAAGTGAGTGTGGCTACCAGTCATTTATAGAAGTGTGCACATTTTCACTCCACAAACTCGCGGTTTTCCCTTCCCTACCGATATGCACAGCCTTGCTCCACAGATTCCTGAGACAGAGTATAGCCAATTGTGTGGTTACAAATTCTTGGAATTACTAGTTTTACGAGCATATAAGACACATGTATACAAGAGAACATGCATGGTATATTCAAGTAAATATGTAGTTTTGGAAATCCTCTCTTTTTGCTGGCTTTGAAAAATGAAAGGCTGTATAATACTAACATACACACAACATGTGCTTACGTATCTGTGTACCTGTTTATTTCATTCGATCAAATTAAGTGACCACTATTTCCATCCACATCGGAACTTGTAGCCACTTCGTAAGCTTCCAGTCTGTACTGTTATGACGATGGCCACTAGGTGCGCTGATGTTGCTGTTACTACTAGAAGTTCCAAAGATGGTGTCAAGTCCTTTAACATGAAAGTAAAGGCTGTAGTTAAAGTAATGATTTCATGATGTCATGTGGTAGATGGAGTTCAAGTATTTCCATATTGCTGTATTTATTGATTATCTGATTAATTTCGAAAGACCACTGCCTTCATCAACACAGCGTGTGGTGTTTGTTGGACCATCAACAAAAACAGCAACGTGGAAATACATACTTTACCTGTACGGTAAAACATTGACGTTTGTTTTACTTCTCTCACCTATTTCATAAGATCATAAGCCACTCTTCTTGTTGCAATTAACTGTGAGGTAGATAAACTATATGAAATTACTTAAACAATAATGTATCTTTTGTAATACATTTGTTACAGTCATGTGGTAGTGAAAAAAACTGTCAGATCTGGAGCATGTACAGTATTTTTTTTTTTGTACATTTTGTATGTAGGTTGTATCTATCAATGGACATTTCCACTAGAATAAGAATTGAGCCCATTCATTTTACTGATATGAATGAGCGTAACATCTTGGTGATATTTACTTTTGTTCTTGGGAAGTATTTCTGATATTCATATTCTAGCTACATTACTGAAATAGAATTAATCTCGGATTACTGACCAGCAGTAGTCTAGCTTGATCTACGTTAATAAGCTGAGATGAAGAAAAAACAATGTTTCAAAAGTTATTATTTAAAATAATCATATCTTGTTGCTTGCAGTACAATTTCCATACCATTTCATGTAGATGCATTAAGTTCCAGGAGAGAAAGTGTTGATTTTTAAACAATGTTTAAAGAAAAACTGGAAATGTCAATTGACATTTTGATTTGCATGATTGAATGCAAGCGTAGTGAAGAATTTCATATTTATATATATGCATATATATACCATTGAATTAAATGGTTGGTAGGTGCCATTTCTAACTTTGAATTCCAAAGTGTAAACATACATATTTATGATGGAAAGCAGGATGGTGTTGTTTGGTGATAAGAAAGAGTCCTGAGGTTTAGTGCTTAGCTCATAACAAGGGCTCTGAATTTCATACAATTCATTGTAAATCACCTATTCCCATCAAAATGTACTAGAAGTAGTGCAGCATTGAATAGTCAAACTACGGAGATTATAGAAACTCGAGTAGCTAGATGAAATAGTTTTGTAGCACATTTGAAACGTTTGTGGAGATCAGTGGGGATTTGAACCTAGGTTCTTGATATTCCATTCCAGCTACAAAGTCAGCTTCTGGCTACACCGAAGTTCCCACAACTTGAATCTTTGTTTTAACTTAATTAAACACTAATAATTGTCGGTATTTCTCATTTTGATTGTCGTCAGGTTTAACAACACACAGGAATTTTGTGAGTGCATGATATGACACTTCTGCAGTTTCTTGGTCTATTGTGTACCTAATTCTGACATATCTGTATTTTCCTTTAGAAATTTTTGTGGGAAATAGGGAAGAACCGTATTTATCAACTAGATATCTACTGCATGTGATCCATATTTTATAAACAAACGAATCAAAAATACATGTCAATTGTATGGTAGAGGTGTTTCACATTGAAGGGGTATTGTTGATAAAACGTAGTTACTAACACAACTGGAAAGTAATTATCACTATTGTAATAGGCTCATCTATGTAATATTATATAACAATATTGTATTCAGATAGTGATTGAATATATAAGAAAATGAAAAACGAAATAGTGGCAATTATCAGAATGTAAAGACAGTGTGGTATTAATAAGGAGATGGCCAGAGTGTAAATTTATTATTCCCTTGTAACAAAATGTATGTAACTTCCATTGAGGTTATTTGAATGATTGTGAAAGTCATTATAAAGTAAGTCTGCCTCACATTATCTGTACAGAATTGCCCAAAGCGTGTTTATTTTGATCTTCTTTCTGTAAGTATGAGAACAATTATATTGCAGTAGAATATGCACCGTGTGTCTATTTCGCAAAAATTCTCTACAAGGTGTGGGGCATTACCCCCACACCCCCTATATGCCTTCATGGCGTAGTGCTATGCACAGGGGAGCACTTTACCTTTTTTTTCTCTACAAAATTTAATAATCTGTGAAAGCTTGGCCAATATTGCTAGTGTCGTAAACTGTTTCTTGTGAACTTAACGTGATGATCAGTGGTAAGCCTAAAGATAGTTGATGCTGGTTATAATTTCCTACATTGTCCGGCAAACATGATCAGACAGTAACATGGCACTAAGTGCTTTGTCAGAAATATTCTTAGACTGTGTCTACTTCAGTGGCTGCAAAAGTGAGCTTTTTCAACCGAACTTCATGGTTGAATTCTATCTGTTAAGCATTTTGCCTGCAACACTTTTTACTTTAGTTTATTTTAATGGGTTCTTAACACTGTCATTGTTATTAAAATTTCATTTTCACTATGGTTTTAAGCAGGGGCAGCTCCAGGGGGCACGAGGGGGTGCTTGCGCACCCCTTAATTTTCTTCCACACCTCCTTCATCACCCCCTACATTCAACTGTCATGTCGTCATATTGACCGCCGAATGTTGGATACTGAAGTAAGACCGTTATTATCGTATGCAACAGACAAGCACTTTTGAGAAAGTGCATATATATATATATGCTTTTCTGTACTGGCGGCAGCCTCTATGAAGATCAACAGCAGTTTTTTTCCTCTCGTCAGCATTGTTGTTATGAATTTTCTCTTCTTTTTGTTTCTTCAAGTGGTATGTTTGTGGTTTTCGATAATTGCTTATAACTTAATGTGAGTTATGTTTTTTTTCCCCATGTTCTTTATTGCATTGTTGATAAACGGTTTATTTTCCGCTTACTTGCTCTTCCTCACACTGGAGCAAGAATTTCAGCTGATTTCAATTTCATTTCAATCAGTAATTTATGTTAATCAGTGGCGGCTATTAGGGTAGCACTTTTTGCTATTTTTGCTCCCGCACTATACTAAACTTTATCTACCAAGGGAAAGTAAACTGTCCTCGCCCCCCCCCCCTCCCAGTTTTGAAACGTTGCATGCGTGTCTAATGTTTTTCTTATTTTCAACATCACACCCCTAAATTTTTTTCTGCACCCCCCCAGCAACATAGATGATTAATCCTGGGGCTGGTTTTAAGAATATTATGTTCATAAATATTAGTAGCAAGAGCTAAAGAGACGATGGTTTGCAAATGCAGTTAGTAATAATTTATAATGGCTTTCACAACATATTGCACCACTGTAGAAAAGAATGAACTGGATAGTGTCTATATATGACAGATCTTGTTATGGAAGTTGTTTATCGTGTCTTAAGGAAATAATATTCAATATTCCTTAATATAATTCTTTATTTATTATAAACTGATAAGTTTTGCTTATGTGATGTTACCACCATCCAACTAAAATATTGTTGGTGTGCACTATTTTGCCAAGACCCACTGGTTGCACTGCCATATTTAGAAGTCTAGATGGTCTGCAACCATTCTTTTAGTTGTTGTAGTCTTCATATATGATGCACTGGTCTATTATCACACTTAATTCACAAGAAAGTGCATTATGACATGTTCATCTTTGGATACAGTTACCTGCATATGTTAAAGGGTATTGAAGAGATATTTTCCTCTTGTACTTTCTTCATCTTATTCTTTGTCTTCAACACTTTCAAATTTCCAGACATGAACAAGAAGATCTTTTTTAGTAACTGTCCTTCTTGATAAAGTTATATATAAAACTGAAGACCATTGTCACTCACCATGTCAGAAAGTGTAATATGTATTATTCTATAATGCACAAACTCCCAACATAGAAGCACTTCAGTTGTTAAAATTGCAAGTGATGTGATGAAATACTATGCAAATATTGAAATTTTATGAGTTTCGTTATCTTTTGTGACATTGAAGATCATCATCTTTTCAATTCCAAGTTTTAAAATGCTGTTTCTGACATAATTTCTTAGCTTAAAATTAAATTAAACATGTAATTTAATATAATAACCACATCAATCATCGAATTTTCCATGCATTTAAATGGGAGAACAGTGGCCTGTCTCAACTATGCTGCTGCCATCTGCAATTAGATTTGCCTGACCAGCTCCATTAATCACATAAACGAATGTTGCATTGTAATGAAAGGGCCCTGGGTTCGATTCCAGGTGGAAACACGTTGCACAGTTCGCCAACACCAATAGAAAACTGTAGGTCCAGTCCCAGTTAGCCTATCTGCTTAATTGAATGTCAGAGTCGCTCTGACAGCATAGCGGTTAAAGCTTGTATTTTGTAATCAAAGGTTCCATGGTCGAGTTTTAGTCCGCTTTACGCACATAAAGGCTTATCGGGACTGGACCTACAGCGTATATATAGTGGGATCCGACCACTATGTACCCCTCCTAGGGTCCCTGGTTACAAGGTGACGATGTTACAACTATCTCATTGGGGAGGCCGCAGTTCCTAGGTTTGATTCCCACCACTTCGAAGTTTAGGTGCAGTCCCGATAACAAAAATTTTCACTTGTGTTAATGTGAATATCTTTATATGCCTAAGTGAACTGTTCCCTCAGCACTTGTTTTCTGCCGTAATGACTATAAAAGAGCATGCCTTAGAAGCCATGAATCATTTATTGAATTACATATTGTTAAAAAAAAAAGACTTTAAATCATTTTTGTTGTATCATATTTTGACTGTGTCATTTTATGTGCTTTTGTTCCTTGCCGACGGAATGTAAATCACAAAAATGAAAATACATCTTCCCAAGTTGTCATATCTGCAAGTGCATTTATTCAGTTCATTTTTTTTTTGAATGACTGTTACTGTATTTTTGTTTACTCTGTGTTATGTTTTCTAACAATGGTACAGTAGCATTTTGTATGCATACTTTTTTTGAAGTCAGTGCATTAATGCAGTATTTTGAAATATGTGACGAGTGACTACAGATGTAATAAAAATCCTTCTTAATCTTCCACTTTTACAAGACTGAGGTGCATATACAATCAATACCTAATTAGGCTCTAAATTAATATGATCAGTATAAAAGGTATGGTCGGCTTTGTCAGCAAATAAGACTGATGTTTTTATTGTGAAGGTTTTGCAATAATACTACTACTAATAATAAGACAGTATTTCTTCCTTAAACTCTTCCAATTTGTGGTGAACTTGACCACATTTTTAAAGCATTTACATAATGTTAATGTAATTGTTGTTTTGGTGGAGTATTACAGGGCATATCTTATCTCTGGTGTATAAGCTGTTTATATTTGTCAGCCTTTCTACAGTCATGTATGTTGTTATGTTAATAAAGCAAACCATGTTGTAAGAGTGATTTTGGTCTTTTAATTTTTTATCAGGCTTTGTGTATGTGAAAGTTTTGAATGTATTTTTCTGCAGTGGTAACATATGCACTTTACCTCATAAGCTTTTCCCAGATGCAAGCAGTAGCAGTATCGGGGGAAAACCTGATGGGTGGCAGAGGGTGGGAGATATTTTCCAGGAGAGGCAGTTCTAAGTTACAAGTACAACTGATTGCAAAGATAATAGCATGCAAATTGCACATTTGCTTCACTTTTCTACCATTATCACTTAGTGATAATGTAACAACATTTTTTGTCGAAGCAGTTTGACCAACATTGGACACAAATTCTGTATAAAGATGGGAATTGCTGCAGTATTAAGTGAGGTGAGTTACATCACCATTTTAGTTCACTCGTGTTTGATCTCAGTATGAGGATCGTGATTTGAAACATAAACTCCGTACCAGCTAACTGTAGACCAGATGAACGAGAACAAGTCTCTGCGTAAGTAGTGATGCGAGACAGCTCCACCAATGAACAGTGAAAGAAACGGGATTGTGTAATGGGCTACGGGAGTTACCCAATTTCTTGTAAGTGTTGCAAACTTTTGAAAAGGATAATACGGAACGCACATGGCAAACGGGCCGTATTTTTATATCCAGGTCTGTACGATTGGTTTAAGAATTTCTTACAGAAATATTAGGGGTAAAACTCAGAGCAAATTTTGACAAACCGTGCATTTAGCATACGGACTAAGGTCTGGACCGTACGTCCGTACATGCCATGAAATTTCCGTACATGTACGGTTGGCAACGCTGCGCTCGATTTGCTTCTCCTCCTCTGCTGATATGCACGGCCCTGCTCTACAGTTATCTGGGACAGGGTATAAACGTCGATAAGCAGTGAACATCATCTGCTTCATATCAAAATTCCTTTCGTTAAAACAACACTGGATTTGAGCGTCCGTTCATCAATTTCATAACATCATCACTCGTTGCGATTAGTCTTGATAGTGGCAGAAAAGTGACACTAAATATCAAACATCAAATCAAATTTTATCATACAAAAGTCAGTGTTTTGCTTAAAAAAGCATTTATTTATGTGTTTTGCATTAGGAGAATGGCCCACCATGATGGCTTAGTTTAATTGCTACCACCTTGTAATCACATGGTGCCTAGATGTGTGGTGGAGGCCTGTTGCACAGTGGTTTAGATATTACTTTAAACTAATTCCAGTCATGATCTGGCTATCTGAAGATAAAGTATGCTGATCCCAATGTAACTAAATTCACTTGCAGCATAAAGTATGCTGATCCCAATGCAACTAAATTCCCTTGCAGCTTCACTACCAACAGATGCACCTTCTCTACCATTGCCAAACATTACTATGTTACTATATAAGAGAGAAGGAACAAATCGCTTCTCAAAACAAGGATGTCTGCATGGAGGGGTTACAATAATAACTACAGGGTGGGCGATAAGTCCCTTTACATGTTAATAGCATAGTACAGTTAGACATGTAGATAAACATTGTTATGAATACAAAACAGTATATTTTTTTAAATTTCAACATTTATTTTGAAAAAACAATGTCTGGTTAACATTAACATTTATTGTGAATAACATATTAACATTGTTACAAAGGTTCAAGGTCCATTGATCAACAATGCCAGTGTTGCACTCCTCCATGTTCGATGCAAAGGTTGATGCGTCGCCATGTTCTTGTATGCATCCGCTGCAGCATATCAGGGGTGATCCTTTCAAATGCCATGCAAACTCAGTCTTTCAGTTGATCGTCGTTTATGAACGTCTTCTTTTATTATGCCCCATAGTGCATTGTCCGGTGTGGTGAGGTCTGGGCTTCGTGGAGGCCATGGCAACGGTGCTGGAAGGTCTCGTGATCCACGTCCAATCCAGCGGTTGGAAACAGTTCATTTAGCCGTTTGCGGACACTCACAGCAAAATGTGGTGGAGCGCAGTCTTGTTGAAGTGTAACGATGTCAGCTATTCCTCTTACCGTCAATTCTGGAAGCAACCACGTGTTAATCATGTGAAGATAGCTGTGCTGGTGCACAAGACCATCATAGAAATATAGTCCAAGCAGATGGTCTGCCGTTATCCCTGCCAAAATCATAACATGCGGCGGATTCACTCGATTTCCTCATAAAAGTGTGGATTGTCTTTTGCCCAGAAAAGGACGTTACGATTTTGTGAGCTACAATAAATCGCACACTCATCAGAGAACATAACGTATCTTTTATCATTTGCATGTGGGAAGCGTGCGAGCAGCATTTCACATGCATGCACACGTTGCTCCAAGTCACGATCACTCAACTCATTCACTGAGGATGGCCGAAAACATGAAACGTTCAAGTTTTTCCGCATGTGGTCTCGCATAGTCGATCGTGGGATGCCTAATTCTGCAGACTGCTTACGGGTTGACTTCATCGGCGATCGTTCAATTGATTCCGCCACAGCAGCACAAGTTTCGGTGCGAGTCGTAGGCCTTCCACTACGTGGTGCATCGAGAGCACTTCCCGTCGCAAAGGTTTTCTTCTCCCATGCGAATAATGTTGGTCGTGATGGCGGCGGTTTTCCAAATTGTACAACGAAGTCCCTTAAAATGTCTGTCATTGTCTTGTTTGTTGTCAGACGTTCGTGAACCCACACAGAAGCCACCAAACGCTCCTCAACAGTGAAAGCACTTGTATCTGCCATGGTTTCCCTCTCAACTGAATGCAGTGGACCGCGTTATTCCCACACTAACCAAAGTGAACGTCACATGCGCAGGACTCAGCTTATGGTGGGAAATTCTTATCTCAACAATCTAACAGAACAACAACAATAATGTTAAGAATAAATAATAATAAAGAGTCAATCTGCTCAACAATAAAAATATACTGTTTTTGTATTCATAACAATGTTTATCTACATGTCTAACTATACTATGCTATTAACATGTAAAGAGACTTTTCGCCCACCCTGTAGGAATGGGACAATGTAAGCTTGAATTTTTCATAACAGTTGTGGGACTTGTGCAAGTACTTGATTAATTCAACACAACCAGATATTTGATAGTTTGAACTAATGGGATTAAAAAACTTAGAGTGCTCTTCAATTATTATTATTATTTTTTACTTGAAGGTTGTATACAACATGACTTACGGTTCTTAGTCGCCTTCTCTCTGTCTGTCCCTCTCTCTTTGAACCCAAGCCGAAGGTAAAAAGAGGGATTTCCACTACAGTTTTTGCAACAAAACTCCACCAAAATGTGCTAATGAAGCAAAAAAGGATAAAATAATAGTTTTCTATTATTATTTTGAAACAATGATTTAAGATTTTTTGACTACTACAAGTTAATTTTATATCAAGAACTTGACACCCTTCCAGATTTCTGCCCTAAATGGAATATTCTACTTTCTCGGATAAAAAGTGATCAATGGCCCTCCCTCAAGAAATTTCCTTACCTAGAAACCAGTGGCATGCCCAGGATTTTTGAAAGGAGTGTTATGTATACCTTTTTAGTAGTCTGTCCTCATTTTGCCATATTTCCCTGCCTTTGAAGTTCTTTTTTGAGGAAAACTGGGACAAAATGTGGATTATGACCCCCACCAACCTCCCTTCGGCACGCCACTGCTCGAAACCCTTTATTTTTTGGTAATTAATTCCATTCAAAAATTGGCAGAAAAGCTATGCATAAGAATAGTATGAAAAAGCAAAGGACTCTAGTGTGAACATTTTCTAGTCATTTGGCAACACTGAATACAGCTACCCTGTTCTCAGCGGTTGGAATTACTACCACAACACTTTTTCCTTGTCTTCTTCTAATACGTAGCGTAAAAGGTAGGCATGCGCATGTGCTAGTGCAACGTCATAACAATGACGTCAGACTTGAACTTAAATGTGGATCTTGAATCTTAAGGGCCAAACAACACGATTCAGGAGCTCTTGTTTTAAATGGCGGCGTAGCAACATCATTACTTAAAAACTTGAACGAAGAAAGAAGTAATTTATTGCGAAAGACTGCCCTCCAAAAATAGGCACAATAAAATTGGAAATAAATAATTTAAAACTAAAGATTGCCTCACATTCGGTACATTTTAAAATTGTATCAGAATTCTTAGGTGACAGATTAATCAACACACTTGAGCAACAAACTGTTGTGGCAGCAATACATTCAAACCTCTCCTGCAACAAAGTGTTGTGGCAGCAATACATTCAAACCTCTCCTGCAACGAAGTGTTGTGGCAGCAATACATACACGTTTCGTATCATTCCCACTAAATGCTTGCCACATGTGGAGAAATATTTCATTTTAAACTTTATTTCTACATATTTTCAAGGAGTTCTGCCACTATTTTGTGAAATAATGGTTAAATTTTAAAGAGCGTCTCCCATCAACCCAGAGTGTTGTGGCAGCAATGCATACTCGTTTCTTATCTTTTCCACAACATACATGCCATATGTTTTGAAATATCAGGTTTAAATTTCATATCTACACTCTTCAATGATTTCCGTCATTTCTTTTATTTTTCTATGTCGGATAAAATTTAATTTTAAAAACGTCTTCCTTCAAACCGCTCCTACAATGAAGTGTTGTGGCAGCAATACCCTATCCGTTTCGTATCTTTCAAAACTAAATGCATGCCACATGAAGAAAATATTTTATTTAAACATAATTTCTGCTTTTAAATGGATTTTCTCAAGGAATTATGCCATCAATTTGTGGAATAACGAATATTTACAAAGAGCGGCTTCCTTCAGACCACTTCAGCAACAAACTGTTGTGGCAGCAATACATTCAAACCTCTCCTGCAACAAACTGTTGTGGCAGCAATACATACACGTTTCGTATCATTCCCACTAAATGCCTGCCACATGTGGAGAAATATATCATTTTAAACTTTATTTCTACATATTTTCAAGGAGTTCTGCCATTATTTTGTGAAATAATGGTTAATTTTTAAAGAGCGTCTCCCTTCAACGCAGAGTGTTGTGGCAGCAATTCATACTCGTTTCTTATATTTTCCACAACATACATGCCATATGTTTGAAATATATTTTTTAAATTTCATATCTACACTCTTTAATCATTTCCGTCATTTTTCTTTTTTTGTCAGATAAAATTTAATTTTTAAAACGTCTCCCTTCAACCCGCTCCTACAATGAAGTGTTGTGGCAGCATTACCCTATCCGTTTCGTATCTTTCAAAACTAAATGCATGCCACATGAAGAATATATTTTATTTAAACGTAATTTCTGCTTTTAAATGTATTTTCTCAAGGAATTATGCCATCAATTTGTGGAATTAACGAACATTTACAAAGAGCGGCTTCCTTCAGACCACTTCAGCAACAAACTGTTGTGGCAGCAATACATTCAAACCTCTCCTGCAACAAACTGTTGTGGCAGCAATACATTCAAACCTCTCCTTCAACAAACTGTTGTGGCAGCAATACATTCAAACCTCTCCTGCAACAAAGTGTTGTGGCAGCAATACATTCAAACCTCTCCTGCAACGAAGTGTTGTGGCAGCAATACATACACGTTTCGTATCATTCCCACTAAATGCTTGCCACATGTCGAGAAATATTTCATTTTAAACTTTATTTCTACATATTTTCAAGGAGTTCTGCCACTATTTTGTGAAATAATGGTTAAATTTTAAAGAGCGTTTCCCATCAACCCAGAGTGTTGTGGCAGCAATGCATACTCGTTTCTTATCTTTTCCACAACATACATGCCATATGTTTTGAAATATCAGGTTTAAATTTCATATCTACACTCTTCAATGATTTCCGTCATTTCTTTTATTTTTCTATGTCGGATAAAATTTAATTTTAAAAACGTCTTCCTTCAAACCGCTCCTACAATGAAGTGTTGTGGCAGCAATACCCTATCCGTTTCGTATCTTTCAAAACTAAATACATGCCACATGAAGAAAATATTTTATTTAAACATAATTTCTGCTTTTAAATGGATTTTCTCAAGGAATTATGCCATCAATTTGTGGAATAACGAATATTTACAAAGAGCGGCTTCCTTCAGACCACTTCAGCAACAAACTGTTGTGGCAGCAATACATTCAAACCTCTCCTGCAACAAACTGTTGTGGCAGCAATACATTCAAACCTCTCCTGCAACAAAGTGTTGTGGCAGCAATACATTCAAACCTCTCCTGCAACGAAATGTTGTGGCAGCAATACATACACGTTTCGTATCATTCCCACTAAATGCTTGCCACATGTCGAGAAATATTTCATTTTAAACTTTATTTCTACATATTTTCAAGGAGTTCTGCCACTATTTTGTGAAATAATGGTTACATTTTAAAGAGCGTCTCCCATCATCCCAGAGTGTTGTGGCAGCAATGCATACTCGTTTCTTATCTTTTCCACAACATACATGCCATATGTTTTGAAATATCAGGTTTAAATTTCATATCTACACTCTTCAATGATTTCCGTCATTTCTTTTATTTTTCTATGTCGGATAAAATTTAATTTTAAAAACGTCTTCCTTCAAACCGCTCCTACAATGAAGTGTTGTGGCAGCAATACCCTATCCGTTTCGTATCTTTCAAAACTAAATGCATGCCACATGAAGAAAATATTTTATTTAAACATAATATCTGCTTTTAAATGGATTTTCTCAAGGAATTATGCAACGAAGTGTTGTGGCAGCAATACATACACGTTTCGTATCATTCCCACTAAATGCTTGCCACATGTCGAGAAATATTTCATTTTAAACTTTATTTCTACATATTTTCAAGGAGTTCTGCCACTATTTTGTGAAATAATGGTTAAATTTTAAAGAGCGTTTCCCATCAACCCAGAGTGTTGTGGCAGCAATGCATACTCGTTTCTTATCTTTTCCACAACATACATGCCATATGTTTTGAAATATCAGGTTTAAATTTCATATCTACACTCTTCAATGATTTCCGTCATTTCTTTTATTTTTCTATGTCGGATAAAATTTAATTTTAAAAACGTCTTCCTTCAAACCGCTCCTACAATGAAGTGTTGTGGCAGCAATACCCTATCCGTTTCGTATCTTTCAAAACTAAATACATGCCACATGAAGAAAATATTTTATTTAAACATAATTTCTGCTTTTAAATGGATTTTCTCAAGGAATTATGCCATCAATTTGTGGAATAACGAATATTTACAAAGAGCGGCTTCCTTCAGACCACTTCAGCAACAAACTGTTGTGGCAGCAATACATTCAAACCTCTCCTGCAACAAACTGTTGTGGCAGCAATACATTCAAACCTCTCCTGCAACAAAGTGTTGTGGCAGCAATACATTCAAACCTCTCCTGCAACGAAATGTTGTGGCAGCAATACATACACGTTTCGTATCATTCCCACTAAATGCTTGCCACATGTCGAGAAATATTTCATTTTAAACTTTATTTCTACATATTTTCAAGGAGTTCTGCCACTATTTTGTGAAATAATGGTTACATTTTAAAGAGCGTCTCCCATCATCCCAGAGTGTTGTGGCAGCAATGCATACTCGTTTCTTATCTTTTCCACAACATACATGCCATATGTTTTGAAATATCAGGTTTAAATTTCATATCTACACTCTTCAATGATTTCCGTCATTTCTTTTATTTTTCTATGTCGGATAAAATTTAATTTTAAAAACGTCTTCCTTCAAACCGCTCCTACAATGAAGTGTTGTGGCAGCAATACCCTATCCGTTTCGTATCTTTCAAAACTAAATGCATGCCACATGAAGAAAATATTTTATTTAAACATAATATCTGCTTTTAAATGGATTTTCTCAAGGAATTATGCAACGAAGTGTTGTGGCAGCAATACATACACGTTTCGTATCATTCCCACTAAATGCTTGCCACATGTCGAGAAATATTTCATTTTAAACTTTATTTCTACATATTTTCAAGGAGTTCTGCCACTATTTTGTGAAATAATGGTTAAATTTTAAAGAGCGTCTCCCATCATCCCAGAGTGTTGTGGCAGCAATGCATACTCGTTTCTTATCTTTTCCACAACATACATGCCATATGTTTTGAAATATCAGGTTTAAATTTCATATCTACACTCTTCAATGATTTCCGTCATTTCTTTTATTTTTCTATGTCGGATAAAATTTAATTTTAAAAACGTCTTCCTTCAAACCGCTCCTACAATGAAGTGTTGTGGCAGCAATACCCTATCCGTTTCGTATCTTTCAAAACTAAATGCATGCCACATGAAGAAAATATTTTATTTAAACATAATTTCTGCTTTTAAATGGATTTTCTCAAGGAATTATGCCATCAATTTGTGGAATAACGAATATTTACAAAGAGCGGCTTCCTTCAGACCACTTCAGCAACAAACTGTTGTGGCAGCAATACATTCAAACCTCTCCTGCAACAAACTGTTGTGGCAGCAATACATACACGTTTCGTATCATTCCCACTAAATGCCTGCCACATGTGGAGAAATATATCATTTTAAACTTTATTTCTACATATTTTCAAGGAGTTCTGCCATTATTTTGTGAAATAATGGTTAATTTTTAAAGAGCGTCTCCCTTCAACGCAGAGTGTTGTGGCAGCAATTCATACTCGTTTCTTATATTTTCCACAACATACATGCCATATGTTTGAAATATATTTTTTAAATTTCATATCTACACTCTTTAATCATTTCCGTCATTTTTCTTTTTTTGTCAGATAAAATTTAATTTTTAAAACGTCTCCCTTCAACCCGCTCCTACAATGAAGTGTTGTGGCAGCATTACCCTATCCGTTTCGTATCTTTCAAAACTAAATGCATGCCACATGAAGAATATATTTTATTTAAACGTAATTTCTGCTTTTAAATGTATTTTCTCAAGGAATTATGCCATCAATTTGTGGAATTAACGAACATTTACAAAGAGCGGCTTCCTTCAGACCACTTCAGCAACAAACTGTTGTGGCAGCAATACATTCAAACCTCTCCTGCAACAAACTGTTGTGGCAGCAATACATTCAAACCTCTCCTTCAACAAACTGTTGTGGCAGCAATACATTCAAACCTCTCCTGCAACAAAGTGTTGTGGCAGCAATACATTCAAACCTCTCCTGCAACGAAGTGTTGTGGCAGCAATACATACACGTTTCGTATCATTCCCACTAAATGCTTGCCACATGTCGAGAAATATTTCATTTTAAACTTTATTTCTACATATTTTCAAGGAGTTCTGCCACTATTTTGTGAAATAATGGTTAAATTTTAAAGAGCGTTTCCCATCAACCCAGAGTGTTGTGGCAGCAATGCATACTCGTTTCTTATCTTTTCCACAACATACATGCCATATGTTTTGAAATATCAGGTTTAAATTTCATATCTACACTCTTCAATGATTTCCGTCATTTCTTTTATTTTTCTATGTCGGATAAAATTTAATTTTAAAAACGTCTTCCTTCAAACCGCTCCTACAATGAAGTGTTGTGGCAGCAATACCCTATCCGTTTCGTATCTTTCAAAACTAAATACATGCCACATGAAGAAAATATTTTATTTAAACATAATTTCTGCTTTTAAATGGATTTTCTCAAGGAATTATGCCATCAATTTGTGGAATAACGAATATTTACAAAGAGCGGCTTCCTTCAGACCACTTCAGCAACAAACTGTTGTGGCAGCAATACATTCAAACCTCTCCTGCAACAAACTGTTGTGGCAGCAATACATTCAAACCTCTCCTGCAACAAAGTGTTGTGGCAGCAATACATTCAAACCTCTCCTGCAACGAAATGTTGTGGCAGCAATACATACACGTTTCGTATCATTCCCACTAAATGCTTGCCACATGTCGAGAAATATTTCATTTTAAACTTTATTTCTACATATTTTCAAGGAGTTCTGCCACTATTTTGTGAAATAATGGTTACATTTTAAAGAGCGTCTCCCATCATCCCAGAGTGTTGTGGCAGCAATGCATACTCGTTTCTTATCTTTTCCACAACATACATGCCATATGTTTTGAAATATCAGGTTTAAATTTCACATCTACACTCTTCAATGATTTCCGTCATTTCTTTTATTTTTCTATGTCGGATAAAATTTAATTTTAAAAACGTCTTCCTTCAAACCGCTCCTACAATGAAGTGTTGTGGCAGCAATACCCTATCCGTTTCGTATCTTTCAAAACTAAATGCATGCCACATGAAAAAAATATTTTATTTAAACATAATTTCTGCTTTTAAATGGATTTTCTCAAGGAATTATGCCATCAATTTGTGGAATAACGAATATTTACAAAGAGCGGCTTCCTTCAGACCACTTCAGCAACAAACTGTTGTGGCAGCAATACATTCAAACCTCTCCTGCAACAAAGTGTTGTGGCAGCAATACATTCAAACCTCTCCTGCAACAAAGTGTTGTGGCAGCAATACATTCAAACCTCTCCTGCAACGAAGTGTTGTGGCAGCAATACATACACGTTTCGTATCATTCCCACTAAATGCCTGCCACATGTGGAGAAATATATCATTTTAAACTTTATTTCTACATATTTTCAAGGAGTTCTGCCATTATTTTGTGAAATAATGGTTAATTTTTAAAGAGCGTCTCCCTTCAACGCAGAGTGTTGTGGCAGCTATTCATACTCGTTTCTTATATTTTCCACAACATACATGCCATATGTTTTGAAATATATTTTTTAAATTTCATATCTACACTCTTTAATGATTTCCGTCATGACTTTTTTGGGGTAAAAATCACCTTTTAAAAGACTGTGTGATAGTTATGCATTATGGTGATTGATAATTACGTGAATACGTCCGTTTTTCTTTAGGGCCAAGCCCCAGAAAATTAGATAATTTTTAAAGAGCATATTTTTTCAAACCACTCCAGCAACAAACTGTTGTGGCAGCAATACATATCCATTTCTTAGTTTTTCTACTAAATGCATGTCACATGGGCAGAAATATTTTATTTAAACTTCATTTCTACATCTCCTAAGGGATTCCTCAAGGAATTCCATAACTATTTTGTGTAATAATGGTAAATTTTATAAAGCTCCTTCCTTCAACCCGAAGTGTTGTGGCAGCAGGTGCATATTTGTCACTTATCTTTCCCACTGCATGCTTGCCGTATGTGAAGAAACCTCTAATTTAATTGTCATTTCTATGCTTTCTAAGCATTTTCACAAAGAATTATGTCATTATTCTCATGGAATAATGAATAGATGTTAAGAAGCACCTTTCTTGAAACCACTCCAGCAACAAAGTGTTGTGTCAGCAGTTTATAACTATGTCTTACCATTCCCATTGCTGAAATTCTACAAAGCCTCATCGAAATGTAATTTCTATCATTACTAAAGATTCTGTCATTATTTTATTGAGTAATTAATGTTTTTAAAGAGTGTCTTCTTTCAAATATGAGTAACAACTATTTTAATAGATATTAGAATGAGCAGCCTAAAAAAAAATCTAGCATATTTTGTATTGCTTCTTGACACTGTTAGCTAGTCGTAAAACTAAAGTCTATACTCAGGGCAAGATTTGAAGCAAAAAACTGTAACAACTGGCATATTAGCCAATTTCATTCATGAAGTTAATGTAGTGCGTATATTCAGTCATGAAATATTTTACTTATCACTGTCAATTCTTAATCCATGTGAACAGGTACTAAAATTTTGGACATGTTAAATAAAGTGCATTTTTTTGTTTTGCAAAAAATTCATTCAATCGTGATGAAATTTTAGTACGGTGTAGGCAGAAAGGTTTTAAACAAAATTCTTAATTATCAGATTTCCAAAGTTTGTAAAAATAATGTTCTTATCAATTTTGCGAAACAACTTTTTCTTAGTATTGGGTGGTTGTACAAATACAATATTGATCTTGTTTGAAGTTGTTAACATCTGTTTTTAAAATCCATTATCATTGTCAATTGATTTTATACAGTTTTTATTCATTAAATTAGGCACACACAGGAGATGTACTACATAGATTTTTGAGCAAAAGATGCATGCTTGACCAGGACTCAAACCTGGGTCTCTGGCACACTGTGCCATTGCTCTACAACTGAGCTACCAAGCCAGCCTGGCATCGCCTGAGTTATCGCTGTTGCTGTTTTGCCTGTGTACAGTGTTTCAAAGGCAACAGATCCCATTGCAGTAGCTCTTGCAAAGACGAATACACACAGGTAAAACAGCAAAAAATCAGGTGATGCCAGGCCGGTAGAGCAATTGCATGGTATGCCGGAGACAGGGTTCTTTGAGTCCTGCCTTTTTCACTGAAAAATCTACGTAATTTTTATTCAAGATGTAGTCACGGACACTGCCGGCTTGTAACGATTCCATTGAAAGTCTATGTATTCATTACAAGGCAGCAGTATCCGTGACTGTACATGTAACATTGTAATACCACTCACAGTGACCCCCGCAGTTTTAACAACCCAATCTATAATGGCACCAAGGCAGCCAAACACAAACATAGAACTTCTTGTGGACATACCTAGGTAGCACATGAAATGTAAACTCCGTTAAATTATCCAGTTACACCCCCTCTCACTTAATCTTGATGAATGTACAGAACCACTAAGGTTTCTTGGCAATTATATTCTTATATGACAGAAAATTTAATGATGTTTATAATTGAACTTTTGTAAGAGGTGCGCATCATTCTTTTCCCTTTAACATAAATTATAATCTACTGTGCTGTCATTCATTGTTAATAATGTGCAGTAAACTTGTGCATGAAACAGTATGTAATTGAGATATTTGTTGAAAATATGTGCATTTGTCACTATTTAAAAAAATATTAATTAAGTACTTACATACATGACTGAAGTGTGCCACTTGTCAAGTTACACAAACAAGCTCCTGTGACCAAGTATTTCCCTGCAGAGACCTTCACATAGATTAGCCTTTGTCAGAAAAGTAACAGGAGTGATTTTTTTTTCAAACTATGATACTGAAAGATGCACAATGGATGTTATTTAGTCACCTTATAGGTGTTGTGAATATAAATGAGCTTGGAAGTGGCTCTGCATTTACAATGCCTTTGATGAGTTTGGCTTTAATGACTTCAAATTCCATATTTGTATATAAGAATTGGTGTTGCTTGTATAAAAATATCAACACAATGTCTCTGTAAAATTCATGATATTACATTTTGATTTGATCAAGTTAAGAGAGTTTCTCTGCTCACAAGTATAACTTTTTAAAAATAAAAGCTGATTAGTATTCATCAAGATATTCCATCAATCCAAAAGATGGCTGTGTCATCATACATGCTGAGAAGCACGTATTGCTTCTGAAACCTCCAGAAATGCTCGTAGTCGAGTATAGATATCAGAAGGGATTACTTTGACAGGACCAAAGGATCATTAATTGGAGAGTTCATTATATGTATAATTACTTTATAAAATCAGTCCTGGAACTTTTATGGAAAAGGGTATATGTTCCATAAGAAATCACTGCTTGTCAAATGAATGGAATTATTGCACACCTTACTGAGCAGCTTTATTTTAACATACATTTTAAAAATGGTGACAAAAAATTACTATTATCCAATCATATAGTATATCAAGGATAAATTGTGATAGTGTGTGAATTAATGTGAACAATTTGCAAAACAAGCATTGCAATTGTAGCTCAATTTTAATTATATCATAATCTGTTTCAGCTGGTACATATGCAGCATGCAGCTTACAAACTCCATAACAACCATGCTTTCATGAGACACTTGTTGCACACTTTCGCCGCTCAGTCACTAATATTCAATCAAGTTACTGCACAAATATAACAATAAGCAGAGTTACCCTTGCACCTTGTGTGTCATGAACACACACAGTTGGAAGCAGAAGAGTTATATGCTGGTCACATTTAGACCCCAAAATACACATTTATTTGGATTTGGATGAACCACAGAGCTACTTCATGCAGCAACAAGGCTGGAAAAATACAGACTTTAGATCACTGTTCCTTGGACTCCTGTTTGGCAGCCAGACACCCTAACTGGACCACTATGGCTCGATTTGAGAATAAATGCATGGGAAATACTGAGGCAACACATTTGTTGCAGAATAGACACTTGATAAAGATTTTCATAGCATCTTACTATGTCCTGCACTTTTGAATTTCATTTGTGAAAAAAAATTGTGGAATTTCAATTTTACATTTTTCCACATTTTGTCTCCTTTCACTTCTGTCCCCTGAAAAATGTAAAATCTAGATTCCACCGTACATACAAAATGTTTGAAGAGCCACAGTGATGAATAACTTAAGAAGAAACATTTGAATGATAAGAAATCCAATGTTCATTACCAAAATTCAAAGTCGTGTATTACAATGACAGCATTGAAAATGCTAAAAATTCTAGTTGTGTAAAAATGAAGTAGTTTTCAAATTCATAAAAGGTATTAGAGAAGTTCTGAGGTATCTCCAAAGAACAGTCTTTCCAAGCAATACATCTAACATTTTTCTATTCCTAATAAGAGAAATTCATAATTTATGGGCATTGCAACCATATTTTGGACTATTGGTAATACCAATGCCCTACGATTTGTTTCACATTGAATGAGAAAGAATTGATGATGTCAGTCTTTCTCTCGCGTTCCTCACCCTGGCATCAATTACAAAGGGATCTAAGTGGTTCATTAGATCCAGTAGTTGACAACTAATTTAAAATTCCATGTCATTCACATGAAAAATCAGCTTCAATTCTTTGCCCAATACATAGCCCTTGTATTCAGAAATCTGATTAGTCCAGAAACATGTATATTGCAACACACTGTAGATTACAACACCACTTATATCTTAACCACAAAATGATTCCCCGAGCTCTGATAACCACTTTTAGATTAAATATTTATTTACTCATTCATTTGTGAGAAACTGTAATGGCAAGCAAATGAGACGATACAATATTGAATGGAATTATTTCAACAACTTACTTTCATGCTGTATGACAGTATTTTCTTCTTAAAAACAAGTTTGTTTCAAACATACAGTAGGTGCTATAGGTTTCATCTCTCAAAGTATGTGAATACGAATATCAATTGAATAAGGTTTATAAATAAACAATATTAATAAGATTAACACTACCACCAAGTTTGTGGAACACAAAGGTGTCTCTTAGGAGAAGATACCTGAGTACCTCATGTGTACATTTCCTTAGGGATTCCAGGTCTGCACTTATACATGTCATTCTGCTCTTAAGAACAATCAAATAAATCCTTCAAATCAAGAAATATTAACATTTATTACATTTTTTAAAAAAAATACTACAAGCAATTTTAAAACATGATAAAAATGTATTCCTCTTCCAAAGATATCTTTGTCGAGTTGTACCAGGAGTATGGTTTGGTGTGAGTGCAATTCTTCATGAATCCAATACTGAAATAAAAAGTTAAAAAACTTTAAAATCCAAACCACATAAATACATTACATGTAATTTTTCTTAGAACACGTCACCTTATGGCATGTACAGTCACTGACACTTCTGGGTTATAACAATTCCATTAACTTTCAATGGAATCGTTACAACCCAGAAGTGTCCATGACTGTACAAACACTTGAAGGTTCTATACAGTCTATTATCTATTCAATGAATCAGTATGTACAAATAATTTTGTTGACCTTAGATTCAGAGCTTGAGTTACTTGTCTTTAGAGTGAAATATACAGCAGAGGGAAAGAAACAATACAGGAGGTATGGTGAAATCAAGAACAGCATATGTTTGCGATTGCCGTAACTGCTTCATCATACTGATACTGTACGAATGCAGTAGACGTTATTTCTTGTGAATCCTTATATTTGACGAATACACATGATTGTATACACACAATAACAAATACAACTAAATTGTGTTCGCGCAACACACATGCACGTCTTAGTTGAATGTTTGACTGCAGCCGAATGAGTGTCTTGAGGCAGTGTTGCCAATTGTACATGCTGCTTCACTGGCATGCTGCAAGTCCCACTAAAACCTGAACATAAAAACGCAATATCATCATCATGGCAAGAAATACACTAAAATGAAAGTAATACTTTTGGTTGATTGATTGATTTAGTTTATTTTACTTCGTGTTTTGTGCCTCTTGGCTAATTTGCGAAGAGGTGGATGAGTGATGAAATGGATATTCACAAACAACCAAGCCCGAGCGGGATTCGAACCCGGGACCCTTGGCGTCGCAGCTAACCACTCGGCCACAGGGTCCAGCAGTAATACTTTTGGTAATACTTATGCACAATAATAAAAACATATCTAGTAGAGCAGGCATGTTTCCTTGTCTGGGTGATTATTACAATGCAAAAATGTAATATAACAATATACATTGATTAAATGTAAGCTTAACGGATATGGATTGATTATAAATTCCATTTAAATCTTTGTCTACAACAACAGAAAGGGGTTAGCTTCTACAAATGTTGAGAAAGCCCTCAACACAAACTGAGTCTCATTTAATTTTATACAAAAAAAGAATCTAAATGGCCTGCCATTACTTTGCCCATCCTCACATAAAACTGCATATTACTTGATAAGTGCCATCAACAAATGAAATATCAGAGCACTTTTGACATATTTTTCACACATCAAAGGTGGATGACATTGGTTGGAAATTGCCATCACACCATGCTTTGAGATCTTTTACAAATTCTTCAAAAGACCCAAATTCGGCTTGTAGATCTTTACTTTAAACTGCCTGCTACAAAGAAACATGTCAGAGAGTTCTTTCATTATTTTTAATATCCTTGCAGGTAGCTTTAACACAGAATTTAGAGCCATGTAGAAATACAGCTTGCAGCAAATATGGAAGGAAGACATCAATTTCATTAAACGTAAAGACTTCCAGAAATAACAGAAGGAAGCAAGAAATGTTACACAGAAAAGGAAGACAGGCTAAAGAAACACAAGAAAAACCAAATGCTGCATATAGCCACAGGAATAATTGACCAAACAACACTGCTAATAACAGATCTTCACCTTTGTTAATCCTATATATGGGATACATATATGAAGAGATGAAATCCAATTCTTGAGATATGCGGAGGCAGCTAAGGCTTTGAAACACTAACTTAGTCATAAAATTTATTGTGTGAGGGTTAACTGGGGAGTAATAGAATTCAGTATCATTTGTGTCGAATGAATCATTGGAATAGTTCAAACAGGTAATGAGGGCACCTAGGGAAGCTATATTCATCTGCTTTGCACTAGAAAATATGAGAACAAATTAGGTACATCAGGGCTCAAGGATTTCAATGAACAGCAAATTATTTACAATGAAAATGATTCATACGAGTTTCTCAGTATTGCTGTCTTTGTCGTGCAATGCATTTATTCTAGTTGTAGCAACATTTGCACATGAACTTTGTTTTGTTAGAAGTGACCACAAATCGTTTAATGATAGCCAGAGGAACATTTAACTCCAAAAATGAATTTTTAGGTTTTGTTTAATTGATCTCCTCTGAAAAGATCTATTTGGAGTGAGATCAACACCTCCATCTCTTCCACTTATCAGTAGTCATGTATCTACAATTTACTAATTTGACATTGAATACCAATGCGACACAAACTTCTCACGTCTCATGATTGCTATGTAATCTATGGAATGTATGCATACTACACAATCTGTCAAAAGCTATCTTAAGTAATTTTTCACATGAGTATGACTAATAGAGCTGAGCCAATACCACTTTGAACAGATATCCGCATCCAAACAAAAGTTCTCGGGTTACCAGCTAGGTTAAGCTGATGTTGGCTTCCAACGTTTCAAGCGTATACATTGCTCTCATCATTAGGGAATATAGAAATGGAGGCCAGTGTAGGGTAATCCAAGAACACTTGTTTGAATCACGTCGCCAGGAAAGCTACAATTCCTAGACATCCACATCGATGCCAAAGCTCTTACTGATTCCCAAGATACCAATGCTTTAAAATTGTAGCAATTAAAGGCTGTTCAAAATGTTGATCAATATTAGTGGGTTAGTTCTCCACTCCAATTACAAGCACCAGTTTATCAGAGTTTTGTCTAAAATTATTGAAGAATTACTCCGCCCCACATCAGGCTTTCAAGTAATCACAGTTTTCACACAGATTATTGGTGAAGTATAAAGTTCATAATTTAAATAATTTTCAAGATAATTAGATAATGCCATAAGTGTTACATGGCATTCTTGCAGAAAACCATGCAAGACCAAATGTTGGAAAAGTATCGGCCAGTATTAGTGAATAAAATACTTTATGATACCGATACATTAGCATTGGCTCAGCCCTACTTATTACTTAGCTATAGTTGTTTAGATTGGTGACACTGGTAAAAAGGTAGGCTCCATCCGGAAATCCTCCACCCTCGAATTCTACCACATTTCAAATCTTTTTGTCCAAAATGTAGTTTCTTAAGAAAGGGTGTTTTTAACTAGCGCGGAAGGAAATTTTTCGAGATCTACGTGCTACGAAACTTGCATTTTTTTAATATTAAAATTCCTTACATACATAACGTCATTATGGTTTTTCAGGGATTCAGTCACATTTCTTTTTCTTCCTATGACTGACTTGTGGAATGGTATAATTTGCGATATTTAATTTTTTGGTACCTTGAGTGAATTGTCGAAAAATAGTGTTGGGCAGGTTCTAACATGCCTTTAAAGGGATGCTATAGAAAAAGGTGGGGCTGCGGAAGTAGTAGGGGGTGGTAGGTTGATTAGCCCAGGGACGGAGCCTGGAATCTGTGGCCAATTTTTATGGTTTAGGCCTGAAAAAGCGACTGTTATATATCTATTGGTGCGGGTGCGGGTGGCTGCTACGAAACTGACATGGCCGCAAGTAGACTTCCAGCTTGCAACTTTAAACGGCTGTATCTCCACTTTAAACGGCTTTATACTTGTAAATATTTGTTTCCACGCTACAGAATTTTCTTTTCAACAATATGCAACACACAATCTTGCTAAAAATATTTCACTACCGAAATCGAGGGTGCAGGATTTCCGGACGGACCCAAAAGGTATATATGGAGTAAAATATGGAATACTGTAGACTTTTGGTCACACATGCAACTAGTATGGAAGTTGTGCAAAGTGATCTGAATACGAAGAGCAGAAAATTCAATAAAATATATAAAATTCAAACTATGAATGTTGAGACTTACCATATGAGTTTATTCTTGACACACGGTAATGTTCTGTGAAGATGGAAATACCATATTCCAACTTAAAGTTGTCTACTACATGTGGGAGAACACCTGTAAATTATGAAATTTGCATAAGCATTGTTGACATAGATTTATTTGAGTGGTAAGACAAACAGATTTGTATGACAATTTTCATCCATCTTGGCAAGCTTTGTGTGTAATAAACGAAAGATGAAAATTTAACAATCATGGCAAAAATTATTCCTACATACAAATTATATGCTGGATTACACACTAACAGCATTTTATGAAGAAAAACTCATAATGCAGAAAATTGTAAAATTCTGGAAAATATTAAGTAATTTATTGCTTTATTGGGATTTAGAAAAATTTCTTCACATGGCATAATTTGCAATAGCAACTACATACATCTCATTCCACAATAAAAAACCTAATTTCTATAAAGTAGAACCTTGTACTTACAGCCATTGTACATTCACAAACTGACAATGGTTCATATAGTGTCTAAAAGAAAAAAATACTCAAAGCAAATTCTACATAATTGAAAAAGATAAGTACATTAGTTTATACAAAATTTATTTTCTGAACTGAATATAGGGCCTTCCCGATGGCACAGTGGCAGCGGTGTCGCTTTATAATCAAAGGGTTCAATACCCGGTGGAGGCACATAGTGGTTCGGATCCCACTTTAAACTGTAGGTCAAGTCCCGATTAGCCTTACTGTACTTAAAGTGGACTTAAAACACCAAATCAATCAATCAAACTGTCATATAAGGCAACAGATCACTATTTCAAAGCATTTACCTGAATCAGTTAATTGTTATACCATTGCTTCTTACAAGTAGACTAGATATGGGACAAAATAAAATTTGAAGGAACATAGAAACAAGCAATCAAAGCTTTAACTAATTTTTCTCTCAACAATAACAACCAAGACAAACTCCCCTTCAGTGAGACTGACAAATCCTCCATGAGACAGTTTTGAATTATATTAATGATTAATTAAAAGTTTAGTAGAAATTATTGAAGTTGCACACACAATTCACAGAAAATAATGCTGAACATTTCTATATTGAGCACCCAGCTGTGTTTAAATTCACTTATTTCCTCCTCCCAGAAATTTTACTCATGGGCGAGTCGAGGCCTACACTTTCTGTATAGCTAGTTTAGTCTTGCAGTTGTTATCATAGCTACAGAATTGAGCGAAGCAAATTGTCTGTTAGGCAGATAAAAACTCAAGTGTACAATACTGTACAGAAAAAAAACTTTCATTATGAAGATGTGGGAAAACTGTGCTAACGGAAAATTAAAAATAAAACCTAAGAAAAAAAGACAAACATAATGAAATAGTGTGAGAGTGGTTTGTCTCTGCCAGAGGAAAAAAAATCACCACATACTGGGTCCCATGTTACAGTAATATGCTAAAAATGCCACTCAAAAAATGTGTAAGACTGAATTCAAAGCATGTAATGGATGGTTGGACATGTTTTGCAAAAATAGACCATTATTGAACAGCATTAATTTGCCTTACAGCAGAATGATTTGGATATGCTTAGTGTGGTTTCTCAGGCTAAAAGCATTTGCGGAAAGTCAAGCAGCCAAGAATCTAAAATGTGTGCAGAAAATCCTGTTCCGCTACTGGTAAAAAAAATTGTTGTGTGCTATTCAGTGCAATGTTAGCATTTGCGAATAAATACTGTATGGGAATATAGCACTTACTTAAGGTAAGACTGCAGAATATGGGCTGCTTAGGAGGAACACGGTTCATAATTTTTTGGTAACGTTTTGTAGTTAGTAATCGGGAAAAGGAAGTTTTAAGGTGCGGAAAATTTTTTTTCTTTAAAAAAAAAACAACAGAAAAACGTGTCCAGGTTGGGTGGTATTGAAATCGTAGCAACGAAGGAAAATGCATATTCCTGCACAAATCTAGTGAAAGCAAAAAATGCCTATGTTGTTAGGTAGCTAGGTTTAGTTCTCTTAGCCTAAATAATAATTAGTCATTGTATTTATGCTAATGAAACCTAACCTAACAGGCCTAACCTAACCTTGTACGCATTCCTCGAAGAAATAATGAAAGAAACTGTGCGTAAGCAATATGGACACGAACGAATGGAGATATGCATTGCTTTTAGTAGCAGGAAAAACATTTTTCATTGTATTTATGCTATTGGAACCCAACCTAACAGGCCTAACCTAACCTTGCAAGCATTCCTCGTCTGAAATAATGAAAGAAACTGTGCGTCTGTGGGTGGAATCCGGAGCGACAAATCAACTCGAATGCCGTGAAACGAAGGGTCTCACTTATCGCACAACACTTGAGCGTGTAAACAATATAGACGTGAACAAATGGAGAAATGCGTTGATTTCAGTAGCAGGAAAAACATTTTTTATGTGCAATAATATAATAGTAATCGTAAAAGGAACACCGGAAAATGGAAGTAGAAGGTACGTACGTATAAGTGAGACCCTTATTTAATGTAATCTCAGTTTTTATATATAAGTATACTGGTCCCTTCTGATTCAATTTAAGGTGTGTTCCACTGTATTTTCAATAAGTAAGGCTTAAGGTAGGCAAACACAAAGAATAGTTTCACCACTATATTTTCATGAAACATCAACACATACGAAGTCCAAATATGCATGGAATTGTAACTGTCATCAAGCTGAACCCACAATATGAAATAAACAAGTTAAAAATTACAAACCCCATGAAATCAAATTAATTTGCTAACATAAAATATCTAATAACATAAAACTATTATATCTCATGGTAAAAATCATGCCTAAAAATAAAATCTGATAGTGTTTCAGGGTCTTGAGAGGTTCATTAGGTCCAGTTGATTTCCTATATTTTACTTCACTTCTTGTGTCACTTGTGAAGATGGGGATGACTGATGATTTGATGAATGGACACTGATAAACATCCATGCCCAGGCCAGGATTCGAACCCCGGACCCCTGGCATCGTAGTGCGATGTGCTAATCACTCAGCCATGGGAGCCGGCCCTTTAGATCCAGTGGTTGACAACTAGTTTAAATTGTTCTATTTGTCAACAATCCTAGACATAATCGAACTATTACCACAGAGAAATTAAATTTATAAATTTAATTTCTCTGTGCCATTACTCTTCATTATTATACCAAGATTTGAAAGGTGCATATCAATTACAGCAAAATAAATATATTTTTCAGGTGTTTTTGGTATTTTCACCAGGTGGTAAAAGCTAGCTTTTGACCTATTTTCACCAGACTTTAAGCTGCATGTGTATGATCTGCAACCTGGCCTAGCCTAATGCACATATGTGTGTGAAGTTTACGGCAGTGTGTATTTACTTTTCGTGCAGGAGACAAGTACTTTTTTCTGCATGCCATGGAGTTGGAAAACTACCACAAGGTGTTCGCATGTGGACTGGTGCTGCTACTATGTCACATGACATAAGTATGAAAGGGTATGATGTTCTTAATGCTTTCAATCCTAGGTTAGGCAGGTTAGGTTTATGGCTATTAGCATTAAAATTATTTCGGTAAATACTTCCGGTAACAGTTTACTATACCGGAGACGGATTTCTTCAAATTTACAGGAGAAAGTACTTACGTAAATCATTTTCTGTAGTGTTGTTGATATTCGGGAATGTAGTTTTGATCCATTTTAATGCGAATGCATGTGGTTTTCTACGAAAATCTATTTCCGATGCGCTATTGCTGCTGCCGCCATGATGATGTCCGTATATGCTAAATTGAACGAAAGGAGTGCTAATGGAACCTAACCTAACCTAGTAGGCATACCTCGTCCCCGTGATGGTTTGTGGGGCTTTCGTGAATTTTTGGGCTAACGTCAATGGTTTTTGGGACTACCCGTGGATGGTTTGTGGGAAATATGGAACAACAGTAAGTACGGTACTACTTTACTATACCTGAGACACCTGGGAATGATTTCTTTTGCACTTTTTTACATTGCTAACGTACTATTCTGCATTCCGGAACACTTATTTAGGTGAAATAATGTAATTTGTAACGAAAATAATGTATATTTCTTACATTTACGAGTACTTACTGTTCTTGTTTATTTCCACACACAACATAGCGATAGCTTACCCTTGATTGTTCGTTGTGCCAGTGTTTTGTCGATTTGGAGTGTGCATGCAGTGTTGCAAGCTCCATTACCGAAAAATACCTACTTTCGGGCCGGATTTCAAAGTATGCTCAAATAAAAAAAAAATTACAAAATTATTTTAAAAAAACCCCACCCAGCGTCGAATAACATGGGTACCTGGGGGAAACCCTGGGGGGTAAAGGCGGTCAGGGGCGTGATGCTGATCACATCACCCCCACTCACGACCGGATCAAGAAAGTGTGGGGCGTTACCCCCACACCCCCTATACGCCTTCATGGCGTGGTGCTAAGCACAGGGGAACACTTTACCTTTTTTTTTTTATTTTAAAAAAACCTCAGGAACAAACCTTTGACGTTATGTTAGGTTAGGTAAGGCAAGCATAGTTTAATTTTTTTTTAAAAAATTGAAAGCACTTTAGGAATTTTAAATTAACTTTTTTACTTACTTACGGGGACGAGGTATGCCTACTAGGTTAGGTTAGGCCTGTTAGGTTAGGTTCCATTAGCACTCCTTTCGTTCAATTTAGCATATACGGACAACATCGGCTTGTAGCAGCAGCAATATCGCGTATTGTGCTCTCGTGCAGAAAGCAAATCACGGCAGCAGCAATAGCGCGTCGGAAATAGATTTTCGTAGAAAACCACATGCATTCGCATTAAAATGGATCAAAACTACATTCCCGAACATCAACAACGCTACAGAAAATGAATTCCGTAAGTACTTTCTCCTGTAAATTTGAAGGAATCCGTCTCAGGTATAGTAAAGTGTTACCAAAATATAATTAGCCTTCGAAAACGCGTGTGAATAAGTCAAACAGATTAGGATAGATGGAATAGTATATCCGCACTGCAATGTACACTAGAAAATAAAACGTTGATATTATACAAAAATAATAATAGTATTACTCACTTATATTCGAGGACCTGCAAAGTAAATAAAACTTTGATATAATGCAAAAAAGAATAGTAGTACTCACTTATATTTTAGGTCCAGCAAGTATTTTATGTTATTTTTTCCTGAACGATCGTTGATTCTTCGTGTAAATTCCTCTTCTCTAATCAACGTGGAGCTCCAATTCCGAAAAAAAGACTTCTTTCTTGTTGCTTGTTACCGGCTTTTACCTCAAACAAAACACATGTGAAGTTCAAAGATTCATTTACGCTTCCAGCAAGGCAGTACGTCATTAATGCAAACCAGTACGTCATTAATGTGTTCACCAATGAACAACGAGTTCGCGTCAACCAATCGGATGGCTTAAAACTGGTGTGGCAGCAATCACTACCGTTCTCAGCGGGTCTCCCTTATCGCACAACACTTCTGCAACCTTGCGTTCTGACGTTAGCAGAGACTGCTTTTATTTTTTAGGCTAAATGCCTACGTTGTTAGGTTAGGCTAGCTAGGTTTAGTTTTTAAGCATAAATAATAAATTTGCTGTGTATATATGCTAATAGAACCAGACCTAACATAACAACGTAGGCATAGGCGTAACTTGGCGGGGGCGAGGCCCCCCAAGTTTTCAGGTTTATTAAAATTTACAAGTTAAGGATACTTTTGTTAATATCCTGAGACCTGAGGACCAAAGTAATTAATAATAATATTTGTGATTTCACAGATGTAATAATTATTTAGCAAATAATCCTGGACTCTATTTTAATGGGATGAAAAACTTTTCTACTCTGCCATCCCAATGTAAGGCCTCAAGCAGTGATGTGCGTCTACGCGTAAACAACGATAGTTTACATTCTACACGTAGACTATTTTATACACGTAGATTACGTAATCTATGTAAACAACATGGCGAAAGTTGATAGCTTAGCAAAGGGCGCCGTGGAATTAAAAAAAAATTATACTGCGTATCAGTTGCTGATGTGTAAGGAAAACTTTTCGTACTATTTCTTCCAAATTGGAACAATTTCTCACCTAGGAAAAACCTAATATAGGAAATATTCTGGTGTTTTATGGGAAAAAGACCACTCTTGTCTCACGACTGCCATCTGTTGTTGTTTTTTGCATACTATTTATCTTCTTCCATAATTGGTAATAGGAGAGAAGAGAAATTTTGATGTAAATAGGGTTCTTTTCATTTCGTTAGGAACCAATATACTTGAAAATGTCACTTTCCTTTCATGAAAGTCTTGAAAATTAATTTTAATGCACTTTAGATTGTCTACGTAGTCTATGTAAACTACAACCCTATGTAATCTACGCGTATATTACGTGTAGACAACGCATGTAGTCGTAAACTTATAGTCTACGGCACATCACTGACCTCAAGTACGATCCTTACGATTAGAAATGGTAATACACCACTCCCACGACAGTGACGTTAATCTTCCAATTTCATGTAGACAGGCTTCAACATGTGCAGTTCGTCAGTGATATCACTGGTATGGTCAAGCAATAGGTGACCGCAGCAAGTGATGAGTTCGGATATGCAAGATACCGTATTTGACGTGCACGGCAGCTTATCGTTCAGTTATTCTTGAGGTGTTCGGTGTGTGCTTTGAGTGTATCGGCGTAAAATAGGCTACATGCAGATCATCCAAGAGGTAAGTTGTCCTTGGCGTTTAAATTATATAGTGCAAATGTGATTAACGTATTGAAATATTAAGTAACTAAATTTTATTTATCTTATGGAGTACGCAAATTAGTTTTTTTCTAATTTCAAATGAACGATGTCAATTTGTAGGTGGTTGACAAATGATTATTGTCATACGTAGGTAGATTAAATTTCGTAATTTTGTTACCGACTTGCGTGGGATGTGGAAATTAATATCTGGTTCGAACTGCAGTAAGGCATAATTTTTCCTGTGTCCATTCACTAATCGTCCCACTTGCAAGGAATCCACGATTATTCCTCTCACAGCCGCTGTTGATATTATTGTATCATTTAATGATATGCGAATCGATAAAGTCAATCTTTTTCCCATTTCAAATTTATCTGCAGGTGACACGAATTGGTATGAATAAGTACACATTTTATATATGCATTGATAATACTGAAACGTTTTTTTAAAGTGCGGACATAAACTGTTGATTTGAACATTTTTGACATATAACTATCATATGCATTCGATGTTTATCTTTTAGGGGGAAAAAATGGTCAGAGTAACAAGTTACGAATCCGGCGATTGGGTTCGAATTCTCACAAGGCATGGACGTTCATTGTGTATGTTCTTGCATCTTTTTAATTAATTCACCGTTTTGCAGTCAACTTACAGAAGTAGAAAAGCAAAGCAATACAACCAAATACACAAATTCCAACGCGTGTCTAAATGTAATAATTTACTGAATTAGATACCCTGAGTTCGAGCGGGTTAAGGCGTTCACTCGTCTTGAGATCGTTCGCTGCGGGACGGCGTAGGTTCGAATCCGGCTCTGGTCGGAATTTATTCGGCCTACGTATAGGGCCGGTGGCAACCCACCATCGTGAGGAAATTGGGAAGCTCCGAGTGAGTGAGCGTAACCTGGTCAAGAAGACCTACAACAACGGCTGGGGGTTCGTCGGGCTGATCACCCGTCACCCCAATACTGGTCTAAGACCTCCACGCTATAACAGGTGACTGAGGAACAGTGTGGGAGGGAGACCAGCAGTCGGTAGGTAAGCCAAGGCCCTTCAAGGGCTGTAGCGCTGTGGGTTTAGTTTAGTTTTAGTTTTTAGATACCCTGAGTGTCATGGATGTATAAGGGGAGGGTTTAACGGGTCCAAACACCTCCCAGCCGGCCTCTGTGGTGGAGTGGTTAACATAGTGCGCAACGACACCAGAGTTCGAATCCCGCCCTCGGTATGAGTGTTCTTCGTGTGTTCTTTCATCACTCATCCCCATCTTCGCGATTAGCCAAAAAAGTGGAAGAAATGCGAAGTAAAAAAATCAATCAAGACCAAACATCTCCATTTGGTTCAATAAAAATTTTGCATTGAATATTCGCATCAAAGGTCCTGGGTTCGAACCTCTGTCTGGGCATGGATGTTCTTTGTGAGGTATTTTCATTATATCATCACTCATCCTCATCGTCGCGATTTGCTAAGTGGCAGAAAAGTGACGATAAATAAAAATCAAATCGAATAATCGCATCAACATTTGATCAAATCACTATATTGAAATCATTTTGAAAGTTTAGAGGTGGTCCACAAACATAATGAATGGTATCTTACAGTGCCGGCGATTGGGTTCCAAAACCGGGGGGGGGGGGGGGCAAGAACAGTATATATTTCCCCTTGTAGATAGGGATTAACATAGTGTAGGGGCAAAAGTGGCGAACTGTGTGGGGGGCAAATGCCCCTCCCTAATCGCCGCCACTGGTATCTTATTATTCATGTACAATAATTTTATTTGATTCATATCTTTTGAATAACTGTATCAGCGATTCAGCATTCATTGTGTTAAAAATAAACTGAAGAATGGCAATCACTCGTATGCAATTTTCGTAAAGAATAATAAAAACGCATAGATATGTATTGTTACATAATTTGAAAATTTTGAAAAATAAAAACAATGTCCAAAATGAAAAATAATATTGTAATTGTTAATTTTCTATATGTACAGTGACATGTTTAGAAATATTAATTCGAAACTGTTTAATAACAATATCTAATTACTAACCAGTTTAACATTAGTGAATAACATCCACAATCAATAGTCATTATTAATAATACAGGTATTTCAATTTTACTATCCTCAAGAGTACTGAAAGTTGAACCCTTCCCATTGTTTTCATGCTTCTTGTATGCGTAATGTAGAGACGAGTGTTACTTAAACGCTCTGCCGCTAGGGGGCTTGTAACAACACCATCAGTCGAAACTTGCCTGGACTTGCCTCAGTACTGAGTATCACGCGAAAGTGCCTTACAAAGTTGTTGACTTGTGAGTTGTGCGGACGATTTTTTTTTTTATCGGGCACCCGGGACGTTAATTGTGTGTAAATGGTGATTTCGCAAAAAAACAATGTGGCGATATATTCTACAGCCTGTCTTTAACAGATAACAAAATGGAACTGCTGACCCCATTATATCCATACGAAAGTAAAGGAACTTGAAGTCGGAGTCTGGCTGCTTGGTAACAGAATGCAGGTATGTAAAGATAAAGAAGAAGTTGCTAACAAAACTAAAAGTTGTGTTTCGCCTGTGAGAAAGTAGCAGCAGTTTTCCGAACATATACGCTAACGCATGATTTCTTGCCTGCCAAATTTGGGTTCTTATCATGGGTAGATAAGTTTAAACCGTAGTTTACATCAAATTTACCCCACGTACTTGTTCTTGAACAGGACTAATCATTTTCGGAACGTGACCGACTTTACCCCTTCGAAATTGTATTTTAATTG
Organism: Lepisma saccharinum; assembly: GCF_977018435.1. Classification (NCBI taxonomy): domain Eukaryota; kingdom Metazoa; phylum Arthropoda; class Insecta; order Zygentoma; family Lepismatidae; genus Lepisma; species Lepisma saccharinum. The sequence continues at coordinate 80,248,916 of NC_139237.1, forward strand.
ATAGATTTCGATGTTTTATGTAATACAAAATATGTGTCAGGTTGCGGAAACCACAAATAATCAATATATTTGATCCACAAGTATGACCCACGGAAAACCACCTATATCGGAGTTCTGTACCGTTTTTTTATGCGTAAAAACCGGTTGTATTCACACTCAAATAGCAAAAAAGCACATATAAATGACGACACCAAACTTAGCACTTCGAACATAAGAAACACGTCGGCTGTCCAACTTAACATTACTAACCTAACAACGTAAAATTACGTATAAAGACGTATAAATCCACTCCGCTTTTATGTTGGTTCCGTAAGTTTTCAGTCCTTCGTGTTTGATTTACTTTATAATACTTTCTAATATAAAAATATGAATATTCATTGTACATTTATTGGCTTTTCTTATTAATATTTTGTGTTTACGTATAAAGAGGCAGGTAACGTCCCGTCTGGTGTTGTGAATTGTTGTGTTGGGTGTTATTCTACACTTGCGCGAGACTTCTGGCTGTGCTGCTTCAGATCAAGGTAACAGAGGTACTTTACTTCACAATAACACATCTCCGCGACATAAAAACAAACATATTCTTCATAAACCGTGCAATCAATTTTTTTCTCATTTTAGCGGGGGGTACAGAGCATTGAACTGCATGTACCCCAACGGCGAAAGAAACAGTACGCGAATTGTCCACCACCATTTTCATTCGGTCTGAATTACACAATGTGATGACAATGAATTGAAATAAGGACTTCAGTAAGCAAAGAACAATGCATGCTTCGAACCAATATAGTTTCATTCCTTAAAACAACACAGGATGTAGAATAAAAATGCAATGAAAATAGCGCTGGACTGTATATACGTACGTATAACTGGAACGCTCGTTGCTCGGTCACGAAAAGCTAAGCCACGTTTGCGATTAGTTCCTTCTGGGAAGAAGGTTGTTCCACAAGCTAGCGTTATTTTCTTTCCTTTTTGCTTTGCTATGGAACAAAAAGAAATATGATTTAGCCATATCTATGCATTCAGTGCTGTAAATGCATATCTTATTAAGCGTTTCTTCGCTATATTAATAGTTTGTCGTGTGTTGTATCGAACAATTTAACCAGTCTTAAGCGTGTTGAACATGATATATTCGTGTTCGGAGTTTGGATGCTCAAATCAACGAGATAATTGCCCGGATGTCCACTTTTTTCGGTAACATTTTAAAACTATGATATACGCCTAAATATAATTATTAAAAAGTTTGACTGAATTTAACGTTATGACGAAAGCTTACGAATGTGTTTACACTCACAGTGTTCCATACACTGTTGCAAGTGATTAGACTTTATAACCAATTTGGATTTTTCACAACTTAATTATGTGAAATGATTTGAGTCATGGAGAGAATCTAACCAGAAGTAACAAATCGAATTAAAATAATTCATCCCTGGATAGATGGTCGTAAGATATTAGTTTTATCTTCATGTCATTTGTGTATTGTTTGCATGATTATAAAATAGTGGTCCCTAGACTTTCAGTGTGCACAAATTAATAATTTTTCTGCTTTGAAGAATATTTCTTTACTTTAAAAATGCAAAGAAAGTTAAATTATCCTGCGTTTTTAAATACGCAATATTGAAAATAAATTTGGTTTTGTAATTCTAACGTTTAGGGGAAACAGAAAATATTCAAGTAGATAAGAGGGCAGGTTAAAATTTCTACGCTGCAGTGAAATAATACTTTCTTATTTTCTTTTCATGCATTTGCACAGTTCGCTGTCAGCTGGAAGGCAAGATGAGCTGTCATTCGCCTCTAGTGTCGCATTATAAAATACATAAATAAATAAATATATATCGTTCTGCGTCTTGAAACTGCAATTGTTTTCCTCAACCAACAACTCAATTTGGCTCAGCTGTCACTCGTGACATTAAAACTAGTTTTCGCAAGTTGCGGACACGATGCGGACAATAGATGCAAAATCCTCAATATTAATCAACTTTTACCAAGAAGGTCTTACAAATGCAGTGATGTCGTTATTTTAATCATAAAGCTCGTGGTTTTTAAATATAGGCGAGGTACTCCTTGTTAATGTTTTCTCAAAAATTATGGCTTGTTTTTAGTAACTATCAGTCTTAAAAATACAATTGACTCCAATTGACAATTCGTGTGCCTCAGCTTTTCTTCCTTATTAACCTGGCATAACTAAGCGAGAGAATGGCTTCACTTTTGCGCCGTGAAGCAGTCTTTCTCCTTCCAATTATCGTATATAGGTCAGTGATACAGTGTGTCAAGGGTACCATCTCTTATTATTTTACGTAATTTTCTGTCACTTTTGGCTAATCGCGGCGGTGAAGATGAGAGACTCTAACCCCGAACTTTAGTGGCGAGATCGAAAGTCGACCACTTATCCCACTTGTTCACCTATATGGTTGAATTAATTTGAACGAATGAGACTAAAACCAGGTTTCTGTTCGGCCAGCATAAGACGGGACAGTAACTGGACGAGTTTTTATACCGTGTCTGTTCGATTCGTCACTTTGGCGAGTGACTGTTACACACGTTTTACTCTATTCCAGTAAAGTTGGTAGCAGGCAAAATGAATACGAGTACGTTTTACATTGGAATGTCACACTGCGGTTGTAGAAAACGTAGCGCAGGGAATAAATCAAAACGCTGTTGTTCTCTCGTGGGCCAGGTTCAAAAACTCCCTTGTCGAAGAGTTACTGTACATAACGCAATGGACTATATTAGTGTGACGTGACATTGACTTCAAACAAACCCGTCACGTGTTGCTCCGGCATCCGATCCAGGAACCGCAGCCAATAGGAGCCGTCGATGAGGCAACGTGAGGCTGCTGTGTTCCCAGCGGATATTACAACAGGGACGGAAAGTGTTGGTACAACCAAGGGAAGGAATGCGCCCGATAGAATGGGACTACATGGAGACGGGTATTTAAATTCATTCAGAAAAAAAGGTTCCTGGACCGTATTTAAATTGATCCTGAAAAAAAGGTTCCTGGACCGAATTGAAATACGTTACAGATAAAAAGGTTCTTTAAGGTCCAGAACCCATTTACGCTTGCTGATTTTCTCTCCTGGACCGGGATTGAATTTATTTACAATTCCTGGACCTTTAACAACCTTGCTTAAATCTACTAATGTTATTACTTTGTAATCAAAGGGTCCTGGGTTCGATCCCTGGTAGAAGTTTGGATTCCACTTTGAAGGTCCAGTCTTGTTTAGTTTATCATTATATTTACAGTGTTACGATGTGTTCTGTATACGCTTACAACATAATCAGTGCCCCTCTCAGAAAATATCATAGATCCGCCTATGTATATGTGGACTGTATTTTTTAATGCTTTACTTTCTATTATTTCGTTGTATTATTTTTCTAATGTTCCGTCATCCAGCCAGTCCACCGTCGCGAAACAGTTTCCATTGGTTGGGTGAGGGTGAGCAGCAAGTGACCGCGGAGGGGGAGGGGGGACGAGGGAGGGAAGCATTTGACCGTACCAGACCAAGTGTCTATTCTCTTTGGACAACCATTAGACTATCCCAACTATTCATCGAATATATGCGCCAGTGCTCTCCCGAGCCGATGACACGAGGAGAGCAGATCGCTTTCAGTGTTGCCACAATATGAGGGCACAATTTCCCTTTCCAAGGGGCAAAATTTCCCTTTTTAGACCAATTTTTCCCTTCACCTAAGCAAATCATACAATAATAATAATAAGTATTAGTAGCAGTAGCTGTAATTATTATTATTATTAGTGGTGATGGTGGTGGAAGCAGCAGTAGTAGTAGTAGTATTTCCGTTGGTTCATGTCCGTGTGATTAAAAAATGTTAAATTTTTCACATACATGTCAGTTTCATCGCTTCCTGACCGGATGTCGCAGGAATTTATTTAATCGATAATCTTCATTGTTACTATTATCCGAAGGTGCAAAAAAGCGATGTACTTAACAGAAATATAAATAGATGCAGGCTATATTCTAAGGAACAGAAAAAATGAAAATGTGAATATGAAAGTGGAACTTAACATAAACTCTAATAATGTAGTCAGATGTCTTAAAATTTCCCTCAAATTGTGGTATTTTTCATCGAAATTCCCTTTTGGCTAAAATTTGTCCGAATTTTCCTTTAAAAGGGAAATTTCCCTTCATGTGGCAACACTGCGTCGCTTTACCTAACTCGCTCCATATACTCGTACGTACGTTTAGTGAACCAATGTAACTCAGCCTTGGTTATGCTGCAGACTTAATTATGCGAAATTAGGTTAGGTTAGTCGCATAAGTGTCGCCGAACTAGCAAGAAGACAGAAAGGTAGAAAAATAACGACTACTTGAAATACCAGTGTTAGTTTGCAAAGCAGATGTGTTTTTCATTGCTTTTCTCGCTTCGGTCGCACTGCTATATGCAGTGTCACCATATCAAATTTATGCTTTCGCTTAGAAACAGTTATTGGGGCATTCCAGCGTTACGTGTGTGACATTCACACATAAAACGTAAGGTTGTAGACATGCGATTTGGATTAACGAACGATTTCACAGAATTATAAAGTACGTTCTTTGTGATGTCTAATAACAAACTAAAAAAACATTTCAGTATGAGGCATAGCCTGAATGCATGAAAAACATTAACAAAAAATGTATTACGTGTTTTACGCTTTAAAAATGTAGCAAGGTTTAATTTCATTTGCCTGTGAAGCATATAGCCTTCGGATAATAGTAATTTTTGTTAGTGAAATATGCAAATTATATGCATTCACAAATATTTAAATCTTAAAGCAATTATAAACGGCAATAATTTCCAAATTGTTTCATTTTGTTATTTACACGGAGTAGCATCACTTTCCATTCAATGCCCTTGTTGTATAGGCTACGATTTATTCATGTAATTTGATAGGCGAGATAGCGAACATTGGCTAATGATATGTATTTTGTATAGATTTATCTTATTTATATATTTATATTCTGCCACTTTTGGCTAATCGCGACGATGAGAATGATAAAATTGATGAAGGGACAGTCACAGACTGGGATTCGAACCCAGTAATTTCGGTAGGTTCGAGGGCCGAGCACTTAACACGGTCGGACACCGAGCCGGCTGCTAATGATATTTGCAGGAGCATTTTTAATTGGTCAAAATTGGGCAATACGTATTTGTCTTTTTGCTGACGTGCTTTTTTTTTTTTTTTTTTTTTAAATAAATACTACTAGCTATTATTACTACTTTTGTCCGATCGGAACAATGACAATGAAATTGCGATTACATGAAACTGATAAAGGGACACTCAAAGTAAGATTCATGCCTAGGCCGAGACTCTAACTCGTTCCCTTCGGGGATGAAAATTGACTTAGTCGCAGCACTCTCGCCTTTGGCACGAGCGGTTCCGGATTCGATCCCCGGCGGGAGTTCAAATATTTCGTGGCTGGCCATGGTTGGCATGTTTAAAACAAAAGTGTTTTAAACAACTTGTTTTAAACGTTTAAACCACATGGCTTTGTCTTTTTCACAAATGTATAAAACAATTTAAACATTATTTTTATTCAGACTTGTTTAAAACACATAGTTTGCGGTTATTTGCGTGTTTTGTAACTATGCCTTTTCATTCAATGCGTGTCATTCCGTTTATTGTGTATAGAAATCTGTTTAGTGGCTGAAAATGTATGTTGAATTAACAAAGAAACACATCGTGATGGGTCACGTTTAAAACACCTGGCTGTTTTTTTTACAGGTGCTTAAAATATTTTTAAAATTGAATACTACATAGATGAAACCGTTTTGTTCCCCACTTAACACACTGCAAAATGTGCACAGTGTTGTTAATTTTTAGTTGCATTCACGATAAAATGTATTAAAAAGAACAGTATCTGGTAACTGTGGATTAGTGAAGCTTCTCGAACAACCTACATGCGAGATTTAAGACTAACGTAAATGTGTATTTTAAGAAGTTAGTCAAGCTTTACTGTATGATATGATCACAGACAATCTTTGGATGATTAAGAGATTTCTTATTAATCATTATTCTTAGAAAATAAGACTTCTTGGAATTGTTTTAAACATTTTATTTGTTTAAAACCTGTTTTTTGGGTTTTTGTTTAAAACACCGTTTAAAACATTTGAAACATGTTTAAAGCAAAAAAAAACCTCTTTGTTTTGTTTCTTTTAGAAAGAACACAAATTTTGCCAACCCTGATGCTGGCCCAGTATCGTGAGGACAAATGGGGAGATATGAAGAAGCAGCGGTCTGTATTTCGAAAGTCAGAAATGCAGCGCCGATGGGACACGACGCGCTGACCACCCATCACTAAACAGGCAAGCCTTAGTCCACAAAGGACCGTTTACCGTACGCGATTTGTTTATATGTATTGTAGCTGCTTTATAATTTTAACTGTAGGTCCAGTCCGTATTTGTCTGTCTGAGAATAAAGTGGACTTAAACTTTAGGGCTCGTCGATGATCCAGTGGTATCGCTGTCGACTGCTAATCAAGGAGTCCGATTCGCTACCCAGTGAAGGCACATTGAACAGTGGTTTGGATCCAGAGGCGGAGCTAGGAATTTTCGACCGGATGGGCAGGAGCTCTATAGTGAAAAATTAGGCAGGCATAAATGTAAGAAATTATATAGGTTTTAATTAATTCCCTCCCTCTCTCTTTGTTTCACTCTTCGATTTTCCTCTTACATATTTCTCATTTTCCTTTCTCCATTTCCTCTTTACTCTTTTTACTAACTAACTAACTTTCTAGCATTCCTAAACCCGAAGGTTTATGACTGCAGCAACATAAGCCTTCCATCTCCCTATCCTGGGCAACATCAATCGAATCTTTTTCATCCTTACGAATTTCCTTTAGGTCCATCTCAACGTTATTCTGCCATCTTCGTATTGGCCTTCCTACAGGTCCCTTACCACCAGGTTTCCCAACAAGAATCATCCTGAAAACTCCTTTCCTCTCCCATCCGCGCCACATTACCGGCCTACCTAGTCTTCTTGATTTAATCATTCTAATAATATCTGGACATGAATACAAATTATGCAGTTCTAAATTGTTACCTTCTCCACTCACCTGCATCCTCATCCCCCTTAGGTCCAAATATTATCCTAAGGATTTTATTTTCAAGTACTCTCAATTTACGTTCCTCTTTCATGCATTCTTATTTGTCTCTATCTTCCGTTTTCGTCTCGTTCCATTTTCGAAATCTTTCTCTCAACTGATTTTCTCCTCAAGCCCTCTGAACCCAGGCCTGAATATACCCCGCTTAATTTTGCGCCTTCCATCACTGGTTACAACCTACTCATTAGAAGTACTCATTAGATCGCAGCATTTGATTCAAGAGCTCTTTAGATTTCCAATAACGAAGTTAAGGAAGCAGAAAGAAAAGCTTAAATTAATTTCCACTTTTCGTAAACGTAGTCACTAAACGAACGTTTGGGAGTAAAGCTTGTTTGGGATGAAAACTCATGAGCGTTTCTAGTATCGACAGTATTCACAAGCAAGATATTCATGGTGAAAACAGCAGACTATAATTATTTATTGAATGATTCATATTTTTCTAAAGTCTTTATAATTATTAAATTTGTTTTGGTGGCCAAACAGGTGAGCAGAGAAATTTTTGGGTGGGCAGTTGACCCTGTCGACGTCCCTCTTTGGATCCCACTTTAAAGTGTAGGTCCACTCCCAATTAGCTATCTGTGCACACTGGCGTACGCAGGGTTTTTTTCGGAGGGGGATGGAATTGTAAATGTGGATATTACACAGCTTCGTTCGTAAATACCATTTTCAACCATCGTTTAAAAGTTGTTCAGATACAAAAATGTAATCGAAGGTTATTTTAACTAGAGTTTAAATTTACCACTTTGGTTTTTCCCAAATTATTTACTGCTCTCATATTATAATTTTGATTTTCTTAAAATTTCTGGAATGGGCTGTAGCCCCATCAGTCCCCCATTTCCGTACGCCAGTGTCTGTCCATAAAGTGCACTTAAAACAAAATAACTTTGACTGTGACCTTGTGAAAAGAAACAGCGCTGCTTGTTCTATTGATAGCTGATGCAATTCTTACAACGTTTTATTAGATATACTCTTGTAATAAGAAATCTATGTATGCTGTAATAATTATACAGAAATACTGTCTAGTAACGTAAAGGTAAAGTAAAGTGTTCCCCTGTGCATAGCACCACGCCATGAAGGCGTATAGGGGTGTGGGGGTAACGCCCCACACTTTCTTGATCCGGTCGTGAGTGGGGGTGATGTGATCAGCATCACGCCCCTGACCGCCTTTACCCCCCAGGGTTTCCCCCGGGTACCCATGTTATTCGACGCTGGGTGGGCGCCGGGGCCGCTTCCATCGTTAGAAAAGTTCCCGGATTTGAACCGGCCGGGGATCGAACCCGGGACCTTTAGCATGGTAGTCAGACGCGTTACCGACTGAGCCACCGCGGCCACCACACATTTCAAAATTACAATTTCGAACTTTTTGTCCCAGGACAAATTTTAGTAATCGAAGTTTTGCTACTGCAGTCAGGAGACGAAAAATGAGAAATTGCAGAGAGGTGTGTGCAGTTGAAACAAAATTTATGTAATTTTGGCTATGAACATGTTTAGGAACTGGACTTTTCCAATAAAAACTAATTTTTTGAATTTCAAAGATCATCGCTTAGTTTCGCTTAAATATTTTTTGTATTAAGCCTAAGTGGTGAATTTTGAAATCCTAAAGTACTGATCTGGTTTGTGTATTTAGAGCTTCCTTTTTTTTTTAGCTACAACCCCCCCCCCCCCCCCCGCCTTTCCGTCATTTTGTTGTAATTTTAATTCCCAAAAGTTTTGTCGTCTGCTTGTTTCTACAATTAATCAAGTGATGTCAATTTCCACGCGAGATCGACTTACTCATCCAGAGAAAATCCCAATACATGATCATTTTGACTGTGGGACCAGGCTCCACATTCTCGTTAGTCTAATTTTTTTTCTTCGCTTTCTGGCACTTTTGACTAATCGCGAAGATGAGGATGAATGTTGATGAAATTGATGAAGCGACAATCCTAAACACACATGGACAGAACACACGCCCCACTCAGATTATACTCAGTTCTTGAAGTGGGAGGTGTGTGTTATAACGCGGAGGTATGCTATAATCCAGTTAGCATAATTTGCATAACCTCCCACCTACTGCATTGTCTCCATGTTGATCCATACAAGCATGCCCCTCCTACAAGTAAAAATGATCCCGCTAGGAATTTCCACTTCTAATATTGACATGCTCACTGTGATTCCAGACGCCAGTCTCTCGTTAGCTTGTAAGAACGTGTCCAAGATAGATTGCTATTTGTGCCTTCCGACTAGGCCACTCATTACACCCTACGTGGGAAACGCCTGAGTGACTCCGGATAGGGTACCCTATCAAATATAATTATTTCATTAACAATTATGTATTTCTTCATTTGTTTTGGTTGACAAACCGATATCGTCTAAACACCATTTATTTAGCTTTAGGGGATCGTAGATAAGCTACGTGAAAGCCTGATATTCAAAGTTTATTGGCTGCGAGAGGTGTATTGTAAGAGGGGCGGGGGGTATAGCTCTGAAGAGCAACGTCAACACTCAACCAAGCAAGGAGGCTTGCCCCGTGAAATAAGAGCAACACTTAAACGTAGATTTAAACACTTCGACGGCTGACTGGTCTGGCAGTGCTCGGAAGTTGAGGAAAAATCCTTTTTTTCCCCTAGTGTCCGAAGACGAGGCCCAACATAATCATTTTGGGTCATTGTAGGCCAGAAAAAGGTGGGTTTCATTTGTCCTTTTTTGGCTTTTTCGGCTTTTTCGGCTTTTTTTTTGGCTTATTGGTCCTTTTTTAGCCTTTTTTTTAGGTCTTAACGGCTTTTTTTTGCAACTTCACCTTGTTTCGACTAAGTTTTTACTGCCCATTCCCAATTCTAATCATCATCAGATCATCACCTCTTAAACATGCTTTCTGTAGTAAAGAAATAAAAAATAAATATATTTGAACCATCCCTGAAACGAGAGAAAAACCTTTTTGGACGACTGAAGCAGGCACGGTACAGTGGCATCCACTAGAATTGCTCGGCAAATTGTGCATGACTGTTTTCATGAATGTTTCTCTAACATTCTAATGTGTTTTTAAGCGATGGACTTTTATGTATGCTGGTGCAGAAGTTGTCAATAGCTTGTTTTGAGTTTTCTTTTAATTCTTGAAGCTCTTATTGGGTCAAATAAAGTGCACGAACATGGTGATGTACAATTTGCACGGTAATACTCATGAATCCCACTGTACAAGGTCCTTTAACCGTAACTTGTCTGGAAGGTCGCGCTGTAAGTGGCAACTTGCTCTTGTTTTGAAGCTTTCAGCGCGGTGTATACGACCATATACATTAAATATGTAATTAAAACTGAAGTTATTAATTAATTTGGATCACATTTTTACGTCCTTTTTTAATATTTTTAGGTATTTTTATAGATATTTTTTTGGCAATTTATTGGTCTTCAACTTTCGAGCCCAAGTTATGAGAATGTAAGAAAAGGGGATAAAGAAACGTTCGTTACCTCTTGTTTCCTGTAGCTTGAAGATCTCGTAGAATCAGTATGACGACTGACGACACGGTCCTGAAATAAAACGTCGCTAGTGCCTGCTCCCCGCGGTAACACTACGTAACGATTGTACTCAGCCCATAACTGGGAAAGACAAGACTTGTTCTCGCCATAGATTCTGAATAACAACTGGGGTGAGAAATATTCTCTCCAGCTATTTAAATGAAATTCGAACTTTGTGAACGGTAAATCCGCTGGCTCGGAGCGTCCGTTGCCGACGGCGATTTCTGAGCATAAACGCTGATTCCCTGATTTTCATATTCTTCCCGGCCTAGTGCAAAGTCAGCGGAGTTTTTCCGCTGAAGGTCGCTGGCGTGATTAGCTTTTAAGAAGCTCTTTTCCAACGCTTCAGCGGGACCCCTTTTTACAACCTGATTAGCTTATTTCTTTATGACGTCCTGTAGGCGTGATACGATATTGAATACAGCACATTATACTTGAATCTGCTATTTCTCTCAGACCACGAAATTTTAAATTTTTATCTGCGGAAGTCCCTGAGCCATAAACAGATACTGAATGGTGACCTGAACATGAACGATCCCATCGAGGATATTTTATTTCATAAAGTTAATATTTCTATATATTTTTCGATATGTGAAATTACATATTTCTTACTCTAGTTACTTTTCCCAACGTTATATGTTGATAGGATTGCTATATTTCTCCTATCACCTCTTCTTTGCCCAACAACTTATCGTTCAAGTAATTTCAAGAACTCTCACTAGATGTCTCTGGTAGTATACTTTCCGTGTCTGCTCCTCGCAGCGTTACAGCTAGTTCCAGATTTTGTCGAAAGATGGCAACGTTTATGCTATACTTTTAAAGACATACGCACAGTGTCAATATTAACTAACCTGAAAGTTTTGGGGAATGTATTTTTATCTTAAATATCCCGGAAAGAGCTAATAAAAGCTTTGATTATCATAAGTGCTTGTAAATAGTAAAATGTTCGAACACCTGAACTCGAAAAAATATTATGTAATGTATAAGGTACAATATTAATTCAACGAACTTCCACAGTTGTCATGTAGTAGTGAATTATTTAATTGAAGGTGTTCTTTAGATAGAAAGAAATAAGACTTGGTTGTGACCCTGAGCGCGTTGAGTGCTCGTCACAGTGTGTAAATAAATAATCATGTATACATCCACTTGTGTGTCTGTATAACTCGCATGACCGCTCTTCAAAGGCCCGTTTCGTTCTTTGATGAAAAGTATTTAATCTCTATTATGTCTTAGCGAACAGTAGCTAATTTTAATATTTCGGGTCTCAAATTTCATTTTTTTTTTAAAAAGGACGTTTCCTTGTAGTTTGAGCGACTTTGGAAGAGACAGACTGCTATGAAAGTACACGCTCCCTATCATGTAGACGTAAATACCCACTCCTTCTTCGGGATCGATACCCGGTGGAGGCACATAGTGGTTCGGATCCAACTTTAAACTGTAGGTCCAGTACCGATTAGCCTTACTGCATAAGGTGACTTAAAACACCAAATCAATCAATCAATCAAACCGTGCCTTATTCTGGTCATACAACGGCACTCACACGAACTGTGGGAAGAAACGCACAGCCTAATATTGGGTCTCAAAATTGCACAATATTCAATTCTCATTACCTTCTTCAACATGTAAAAAATTTAAGCCAAAAAATATAGAACTATCTTACGTTGTCTGAATTTCAAATTAACGGGTCTTAAGGAAATTTAATGTAAGGGGTTATACAGTAAGACCACGCACATTTTTGTACCGAGGAATGAATATTGGGTGGCAAAGAGGTATTCTACCCTTCCTGGAGGCACTTTTGGGAAGGTAAACAGAGGAAGAAAGAATACATTGAAACAGAAGAATAAATTGAGGAGAAACAAAAGCTTAGAAACAGAAGAATGAATAAAAAGAAAACTGTAAACAGGAAAAGGTAGAGATAAGTTAAACAAGAATAAGGAACGAGTAGAAGATAAACACAACACGATAAACAGAAAAATGAAGAGAGAAGATAAACAGAAGAATAGAGAAGATTAAAAACCTAAACAGGAGAAGAGGTGAGGAGGAATAAAGGAGAGAAGATAAACAGAAGAAGATAGAGAAAATGAGAGAAGATAAACAGAGGAAGAAAGGAGATAAACAGGAGAATAAAAAAAAGAGAAGTTAAGAAAACAGAGGAATGTGCAATGGCAATCAACCTAAGCCTGAAATTGAAAATTATGGACACTGGCCCGATTATGAGCCTTCCTCCCGCAAGTCGGCTTCTATGCACAGTGCCATTAATCGCAAAACGTAGGATTCTGAAAAAATAATATACTTGATTGCTAGAGGCTTCGTTGGCGTACGGACATCACTGGACTAAGATGGGGTGGATAGATCTCGTCAAGATTCTTCTGCCTAACTCTTCATTTTAGAAGATATTTTAGGAAGAAATTAAGCAGGAATGGCGGAGAAACACGATTGAAAATTGATTTTGTTTGTATTAAACGCAGGAAGAACTGTGCCTGGTGACATGTATGAATAACCCGAAGAAAAAATAATACGAAATTGATTACCTTGCATTCAAAAGGCTCCTGCAACTAGATTCCACGTTATCTATCACCTCGCGATCAATTATTTATCTTTTAGCTCACCAGGCGGCGCTGTCTACTTAACGATGGAATGAACAGCAACGTTCTACGGACCAATCCCCAGAGAGCTTCTTAAGGTACCACCTTTTTTGCGCCAACAACTTCACCTCGCCCGAGAAACTTTTCTTTAAACTCGTACTTGGATCTTCCCTTGGGAGAGAAAACTTGGGGGAACTCCTGCTCAAGAAGGTCCTGAAGGAACAAGTTTTGGTTACGACAAGAGCTTTTCCCTAAGGAACACTTTGAATGAAGGTTCTGGCATCTGCCAATAGGCTTCGGCCTTCTGGCCTATTCACTACCGTGAATGATGAGCTCGCTGGAGTTTAGATGGCGGAAAGATAGCTTCGTTGACTGTTGGCCTTCTTCGTAGCAGTCATACTCCTCGGGCCATGACTGTGCTTTAAGCTCACACCGGAAGTGAAGATCTCAGTTTCAAATAAACTCTCATCTGTTTTTTACTTGGCTAGAGACTTTCTGAAGAGGCAGCTAATATCGCTTTCGAGATGAACTGCGTAAGGGGAAGATTTTTTTTTACGAACTCGAAAACAACCATTTGTCAGATATGTCGTCACAGGGCGCCCTCTGCCCCTTTATGCAGTAGTCTTAGCCCACATGAGAAATCTTAGAATAAATTAAGATTAAGACACACACGCACAGGGAGATAGAGAGGAAGATGTAGAAAGAGATAGGTGGAGAGGGAGATAGTGCAAGAGATGAAGGAGACAAGTAGACAAAGATAGAAAGAGAAGGCCATGAGGAAACACGAAGGAATAACTGGATAGAGAAGGCAGAAAACAGACGAAGAAAGGTATGACAGAGAACCCGTGGAAGAAGGAAAGACAAAACAGAGGCAGTGGAAGAAAGTGAAGATAGAGTAACCATGGAGAGAAGAAAAATAGGAGATGGAGAAACAAGGAAGGGAAGAAGAAGATGGAAAAACAAAGGAAAGGAAACAAAGAGAATACAAAGAAAGCAGGGGAAAAAGGGAAAAGAAAGTTAGAGAAACTCCGAAAGATAAAACTACATAAGGAGAATATTCTAAGTGTCTGTATTTTCTTCAAAGGTGTGTGTGCATTCATCTACACAGACACATACAAGTGAGATTTGTAAAGGAACATAGGTATGAAGGCAGAAGGAAGGAGAAACATAAATAGGAAAAGGAGACAAAGAACAGATAGAACGTGAAAAGGGGATACAAAGAGGAAAGAGAAAATCCAAAGGAAAGGGGTAATCACACACAGAGGTAGACAGAGAGAGAGAGGGGGAGGGGTATGAAGAATGAGTGGCACTGGCCACCGAAGTTCCCAGGCTTGAACCCCGGCACGGGCGTTCTTTATGCGTGTGTCCCTTCAATTTCATTTAATCATCACTCATCCTCATCGTCGCGATAGCCAAAATGACAGAAAACCGAGGCTTATTTTATAAACAAATACAAATACAGAACGAGATGTCGAAGGAGAAATAGAGAATTTCTTTCGTTCGTTCCGACGGTTGGAAATAATATATTCCTTTTAAGCTGCTCTTTATTTAGTTCCATCCATAATCCTCTGCGGAATAAGGGCCCTGCGAACAGATCTTTATCATTATTTGCCGAGGAATGCAGAGGTTCCTCTTGGGATCAACCCACAAATGGAATCAGAAAGCAGATGGGACTACACAAAGTTCCATGCAATTAACACTCTCTATCTTAAAATCTTTGTGGTTGTAAGACGCTCTTTATAGCATCTATGACTTACCTCTGAGGCATTTTCACACAGGGCCTGCCGCTCTCTTCAGGGCAAAGTTTTTTGCAACTTGGTTCCTTATGTTAACATCTTGCGCAAGATCCCTGTAATTACAATTCTTGATGTTGTGAGAGAATCCTATGAAGTTTTACAGATACTAATGAAATTGTAACCAATAACTGATTACACAGGTCTACAAAAAATATGTTTTTTTAATTTCCAAAGATTTTTGAACGGATTTATGGTATTTTGGTTGTGCTGAATCTGAAATGAACAACAGTTTTGTCAAGTTGGCTCTAGTTCTTGAGATACTTGATATCCTTCGATTTTAAGTTTATCTCAATAAGAGATGTAGGTGTTGACACGAAATAGGGCATGGCTATTATTTTAGAATATAAAAATATTTCTCTAGTCCTTCCATTGCACAGAATATATTTATTAAAAGTTCCTTTTTCTTTATTTTATTTTTATTGTTGAGGGGAATGAAACATGCGTTCTTCACGAGCAGGCGGCGTAAATGATTCTGATGGATTGTGCTGCATTTGTGGTGAATATTCTGTGCAGAAACAAAGAAAAAGATTAGACTTTGTAAAGGAAGCATATTTTGTAGTAGTTTATTAAGTCTTAGATAAAGGTGAGTAATTACATTCATAGATCCTTCATGGACTGAGTACTAGGAAACTAAAACGGGGATCTTTCATGGGCCACAAGCTCGTAAACTCATTAATGATTCAAATCTCTCAAATTTTGAGACTGATATTGAAGCTTCTACATGATTCAGTTGTCAGAGTTCTCAAGAACTTCGGCAATCACAAACAAAACTTGGTGCAAAACGTGCTCACAAACTTCAAATATTTTGTAAACAATATGAGAATAAAGATAAATTTCCTCTAAATCCACATTGACAGTTTTCCAGATAATCTTGGTGATTTTAATGGAAAACAAGGGGAGAAGTCCCAACAATATATAAAGGAGATGATAGAGGAAATATTTGAAAGCCGATAGGACAGATACGAGATAGCAGACCAATGGTGGCGATTAGGAGGGGTGTAGAGGACAATTACCACCCAATTTTTGTCTCCGCACTATGGTATCTTAATGATAAGCCATATTTAATAAGGGAGACTGTCCTTGCACCTGCCCCCTGGCAATAAAATGTGTGTTTACCAGTGTTATCAATGAAAAAGGGAGTCACGGATCTAACTTCAGAAAATCCCGAGTTGGAAATATATTTTTAAGGATTCTATGAACATTATAATGACCATGGTTCTACATTAACTTTAAAAGTATAGTTAAAGCAATGTTGGGAATGTTACTTTTTAAAAGTAACTAACTTACAGTTACTTGAAAAGTTACTAAGTTACTTTTGGAGTTTCTTTCTGCTGGAAATTTTCATGCAACAAAATTACACGTAATCAATGATCAATATATGTAATGAAATAAATGTATAAACACATACATGCTTTACTTATGCCTCTGGTACATAATACAGGGTGAGACAGTCAAACGGGAAGATGTAAAAAAATCACAAAAAATAAAGAGCAAATATTTGTTAATTTTTGAACATGAATGTACTGTCATTGAAATGTATCTGAAAAATGTTCATTTTTTGAATATGGTGTTAGTAAGATGGCGTCCTTGGTTTTGCACACATTGTCGGAGTCTGAGTAAATCCGCCCATCCGAAATTAATCCACACACTCTCCATGAAACGCCTCTCCATTCAGAAAAAGTAACAGTGTGGTGTTCATTATCATCTCGTGGAATCATCGGCCCCTACTTTTTCGGAAATGAACACGGTAACACGGTGACGGTAAGCGCTGGACGTTATGCTGAAATGTTGGTAACCTTTTTCCTGCCTGCCCTCGATGGCTATGACCGAGATGAAGAAACACTCTTCCAGCAAGATGGTGCAACTAGCTATACTGCCAGAGTGTGTATGGATGTGCTTAGACTAGCATTTCATGGTCGTCACATCAGCACATTCGGCGCTAATCCGTGGCCTGCCCGTTCACCCGATTTGCCGGCTCCTGACTTTTTCCTTTGGGGTTACATCAAATCCAAAGTGTTCAAGGAGGACCCCCCCCCCCAAGAACCAGGGATAATTTGAAGGAGCGAATTCGGCAAGAGATCTAGAACATTACGTTGGAGATGCTACGAAGAGTCATGGGCGGATTTATTCTGAGACTCCGACAATGTGTGCAAAACCAAGTTGGCCATCTTACTGACACCATATTAAAAAAAAATGAACATTTTTCAGGTACACTAGTAATTTAAACTCATGTACAGTACATTCATGTTCAAAAATTAACTAATATTTGCTCTATCTATTTTTTGTGATTTTTTTAAATCTTCCCGTTTGACTGCCTCACCCTATATAAATCTTTTTATATTAATATTCTTATAACAAAAAACAATACTGAACCAAACAACGAAGTCTTCCACATTCCATTAGAAATGAAGAATTCTAATAAAGCTAATAAAGCCAATTACAGCTACTTAGTTTTAAAATTAACTGTTACTTTTAACCTCTCTACAAGTAACTATTTGTTTTCAAGCACGGGTTAAAATCACAAGGCAATGAGTAATGTCCAACTATACGGCGTACGCTTTTAGAAGGAACATGAGTTTAGCCAATACGCTACCAGCGCACTTGCGCTGTTGTCAAACCAATTGCTAGCGGAAGGGGAACGCAGAGAATTCGTTGTGTTCAATATTAAACTTTCTATATATAATGCATGCACGTGATATTTGAGTACAATGAAATATATAGTAAAGAATTCTACACAGGATTATATCATATCACTGCAGCATATAAGAGAAAGTCGTACCTGAAAGAAGTTTGAAGGTATTTATTATAGAGGAACTGCAAGGTCATCATCATCATCGCTCTGGTTTCTGTTTTCTGGCATGTTTCCCAGGATATTTGAATAGGGGTTCGCCGATTTCTGTGGTAGATACGTTACCCTGTTTTATATTACGCAACACAGTAAAAATAAATACACCAAACCCTTTAGCCGTATGTTCTCGACTCTGAGAAAACACTGTTTCAGCACGCACTTCTTCTGACGCCAATTCATTGAAGTAAGAATGTACTTTAAAAGTAAGATTTCTGTCTTGTGAACGTAATATTTTACCCTCGATACCTGTACTACTGTTACTACGTTTCGAGAGCAATGTTATTAATTTGATTTCATTTGTTTTACTTTGCTTTTCTGTCACTTCGGCTAATCGCAAAGATGGGAATGAGTGATGATATAATGAATTTGATGAATGGACATTCATAAACATCCAGTTCCAGGCCGGGATTCGAACCCGGGACCCCTGGCGTCGTATCGCGATATGCTAACCACTGCACCATAGGGGCCGGCGCGACATTATTTAATAACAATCACGGAACACAAACTATTGCACAACTATTGAACATAATGGCTGTATTACACAGCACGCTACGATGCCAGGGTTCTCGGGTTCGAATTCCGGCCCGGACATAGGTGTTTGTAAGTTTACCTTCATCAATTTCATCATATCACCACCCATCCTCATCTTCGCGATTAGCCAAAAGTGGCAGAAAAGCGAAGTAAAATAAATAGAATCAATCAATCAATAAGGGCTGTATTGAATCCTCTCACAACTGTTATTCGTGGCGTACGAGTATAATTATCTTACACCGCCCTTGTTACGAAAACGCTGAACTCAAACTGACTTAACTGATTCGCAATGTTCATGAACGCGCATAACAATGAAGGGGCATTGTGTATATTCAGCCGAATTTGACACCCATAGCTTTACCAAGACACAACTCAGCGGGGTCAACACGGTGGCAACGAAAAAAAAACAACAGACGGAACACGGATGGAAAACGAAAGGGTCATTATTTGTGTGTGTAGAGACATGTTGTTCCCCGTGTTTCTTCGAGAAGCGATAACTCCGGCTTTAGGTGACGGAAATTCATGGGACTTGGACGACCACGTTCAAAATGTCGTGCCCCATCTTATGATTAACCTTAAAGTTGCGAGTTTTATGCAAACTTCTTGCGCGCAAGAAAAAATACAGAACACGTCGTTTAACTTGCGCGCCGCAGTCCCCTAACTGTACAACGTTGCACTCCTGCCATTCGCTGTTCGCCAAGGACACGCTCTCAGTAGCTCCGCCCGATATCGCTTCTAAAAACGTGCGTCGTATAACATTGCTGCTGCTTGTATTCAATCTATTACGACGTAACAGTGATGTGCATCATGAGTACTAATCACTACATTGCCACATTTCCCTGCATATTTGTAATTTCTAGTGAATTGCTAACGAAGATGATCTATAACATGATTAATTAGCATTTGAAACAGAATTTAATATTTCATCTCTTAAGTTTCTTAAGTAATCAAATTGATATAATTAACATTACTGGCATTTTTACTCTTAAAATACGCTTGGTGTATTATTTATTAAAGGTCGCTGTAATGTACAGGGTGAGCCAAAAGTCCCATTACCCCGTAGGTATGCGAGTCTGTGCTGTGGTAGTGGTTGTATTTCACCATGTTACGAGACTGGGTTGTCCCTCACCTGCAAAACGAACATATCGATCGCGTCTGGTTTCAGCAAGATGGAGCACCAGCCCATTTTTCGATTGCTGTGCGAGAATATCTTAATGAAGTGTTTCGTAACAAATAGATTGGACGTTGTTCTCCACACTTGCCAGCACCTCTGAACTGGCCTCCCAGAAGTCCCGATTTTTCAGCGTGTGATAACTGTGGGGTTATATCAAACAGCAAGTTGCCGGCACGCGTTACCACACAACTAGTGAACTGAAGAAGCCGTTCGGCATGCATTTGCCACGATCATTCGCACAATGCTGCGTAGAATTTCATACCGTACCTGGAGGCGCATAGTTCTCTGTTACGAAAATGATTGTGTCCACACAGACATTCTGGACTAAATTGTTGCCTGTAACCTCCTCAGCTAACATGTCTCTTATACTCTATTTGCTTCAGATCCATAACCTTCCCTCGTCGCAAAATACATAGGGGGTAAATATTCCACTATACCAGCATCTAGTATTCTTTTAGATTGTGAAATTACCTTTGCATTTTAAGTGGTTTCCGAATAATCAACATATATCGTATTATTCCGTTGTCGATATGAACTTAGAAATGAACGGACCAATGGGGAACATTTTCCAACTTAGAAATGAACGGACCAATGGGGAACATTTTCCAACTTAGAAATGAACGGACCAATGGGGAACATTTTCTAACTTAGAAATGAACGGACCAATGGGGAACATTTTCTAACTTAGAAATGAACGGACCAATGGGGAACATTTTCCAACTTAGAAATGAACGGACCAATGGGGAACATTTTCTAACTTAAAAATGAACGAATAAATGGGGAACATTTTTCAGAATTTAGTTGACAGTTTTTACGTCTTTAGGGTACACTAAGTTAAATGTTTGTCTAGTTCTGATATCGAGGGTTATGTATCGATTGGCTGTCATATACAGGCAGATAAACCTATTAAGATCCTGATCGACTTAATTTTTGTTGCGTTGAGCTATTGTGTGGTAGGTCTATCAGCACACCAAAATTTTTTATCGCTCTCTTAGTTTCGGAGTTATCTATAGTTGACAAGGATGAACTAAATTGAATAAAAATAAGGGACAGAGACAATTTGCCTAGTAGTATTTATACATTTTCATTAAAAGTTACTTAATCAGAGAGAGAACGTTGAATATAAATTCTACTGTGTTAATTTCCAATTAATTTCAACTTCGTGCATTCAAAATTACATGCAAAATATTGCGACATTAAGAAAAATTGCAATTGAAATTCCTCCCTTTGCTTCTACTGTAGACTTAACTTGCAGTTTCTCTCTAGCGGAAGAATTTCCTCGGGCTTTTCGAAACTATCGATTTCGTTCTAAGCCTCTATCCTTCTTTTTTTGGAACTTTTTCTCTCTTCCGTTCCTCACACTCTTCTTTTCTTCTTCGTTTCCCTTTCAGGAACCATGGTTCGTGAAATCAGAACCAGGAAATTAGAAGGTAAACATTAGGGGGCGTTTTTAATTCTCTCCACAGGCTGTGCTTCGCTGCCCTCAGCTGCCATTTAATTTGAGGCGACAAAGTCCCTTTGGAATTCGAATTAGATCGGAGTGAGTCAAGGAAGGGGGCAGGGATCGAGGAGGGAGGGGGAATTGTAATCGTCTGAAGTGGGAAAGGAGGTACACAAGGTAAGTTACTCGAAGAATTCGCTACAGAAAAGGAAGGCAGAGTTTCTCGGTTGCCTTGCGTCTATTTGCGTTTGGCGTTTAATTCGAGAAATCTGGCTAGAGAACCGTGGAAGTTGGGTGAGGGCCCAAACTGGTGATTGTGTTTTGTTCCGCTGCAAGTTGGTATTTGATGATAGCTTGACAATTTGCTCGAACGGATAAAGTTAGGTTTATTTCAATGAGTTTCTTGGTTCACAATGAACTTTTAAAAAAGAGCATGTCTTTTTACTACTAGATAAGCAATTTTTATTTACAGAAAACAATTAGAAATATGAAACGATAAACATGGCCGTGTATATATTGATGAAGGAATTGGAAGCATAAAAGTCGAAACATTAATTTGTCTCAAACATCGCTCAGAAGCTCGCAAGTTGAACGCTCATTCACCCCACATTCCACCGGATGCAGAGCCGAGCAACTAGAATTTTCCACTCGGCTCTGCACAGTCAGCAAGGCAACGGCCCTCGCCGGCGGTGAGTGCACCTCCACTGTAAATTTCCATCTGCATCCAGGGATACCCCAGGTGCACAGTGGAGGTGCAAAGTCCAACAACCTATGACTCAAATCCAATGTATAAAACCGCTGGAGACAGTAAATCGATCTCTCACTTCGCTCCAATATCACCACCAAACTGATCGACGAGAAGAGGACGACGGCCTGCTGAGAGATCGCGACAGTACGAGGCGGCAACAAGCGAGAAGTCCATAGCAGTCCGGATTAAGCCAACCGAAGAATCTGCAAGAATAAAACAAGTCGCCGAATTGCCTGCCGTCTCTTATCGTCATCTTCGATCTCTCCAGCGGACACCTGTCACCGCCGCCGACGCCAGAAGCCGAGGGCCAGACCAATAGCAAGGGGTGAGTAGCGTTCAACAACACAGGCTCCCAACAATCCTTCTTCAGCCTCCTTAAGGGTAGAGGTGGTTAGCCAAGTCAAACTTAAGACCTACTGTATTTATCTGAGCTACGTCCCGGCGTGACTCGATCCCGTACCTTACCCGACGTCACGCTACATGGTGGAGATAGCTGGCTCCACTCCGTGGATTTCCATAAAATTTTAATTTTTTTTTACGTCACTCAAAACCCCATAATCTAAAATCCCCGCCGCGCACAGCAGCAACCCTAGAAATTCTTCTTTTTCGATAATACACTTAGTATTATAAACTCCCCACTCGTAAATTTTCTCTTCCGCTCACTATCTTTCATTCCTTGTGAATAAGTGCATAAAAAAAAATTCCCCCTCCCTAAATTCGCATGAACGAATCCCAAATTATTCTTCACGAAGAGCTAGACCGTTCTCTTGACCAGATTCTCTCCTTAGCCTCCGCTATTAATTCCCCCGCTCCTTCCCCCCGAATAACCAGATCCAAGGCTCAACATCCCGATTATCCTCAGTTTCTAGGTGGTCTAGAAACACCCAAACGAAAAAAGAAACACCCAGAACCCCAAACCAGTACACCTAAAACTAACACCCCTACCACCATCAATCCATCCCCGTCAAGAATGTCCGTAAATATACCCCATGGTTTATACCCCGCCCCCTTCACAGGAAAAAACCCTCAAGAAGTTGAGCAGTTTTTTGAAAAGTTCGATAGCATTGCGGGCGCTTTGGCGTGGGAGGAAAATAAAAAACGCGAAATGTTGCCATTGTTCCTCGCAGACACAGCGCTCACATTTTTGAACGATCTCAAGAAGCAGCCAAACTTCAACACCCTCACCTTTCCGCAAATCAAGAAAGAATTAATTTCATTATTTAAAGGCAGTCACTTAGTCAGCATGCCCATCCAAATTTTATTAGAGACAAAGCAGGAAATTAACCAGCCCATTCATGATTATGTAATTCGCAAGAAAAATCTCGTCCTTCAATTCTTCCCGCAAGCGACGAATCCCCAAATCCTTTCCTATGTTGTGTCGGGACTTCGATCTAAACACATCGCTGCGATAGGAGACAAAGAGTTCACCGACACAAGTTCTCTTATTGCACATCTGCAGAATCAAGAAAGGCAAGACATGCTGATTCAAGCTAGACGCAATGAGGAACAAAGTGAAGCGATGAAACTGATAGATGCCGCTAAGTACATGCATTCCATTTACGCAACAGCCTCCCCTCAGTTTCCCAGCTGTACGCAACCACAGGTCAGCAACACTCATCCTTTCCCCACACCTCAGCCTGCTTCGTCATTTGTGACGTATTCCCCCCCTACCCCCCTCCCGCAGATCTCTCAAGCTCCATACAACTTTCTTTCGCAGCAACCTTATCAAGTAACAGCAGCTCTCCCGACCAACTCGTGGCAGGTCCAAACCACGCCCACAGCCTCTCCTTCCCTCCCCTCAAGTCAAACTCCAAACACGCAGTCTGCTAGTTCTCCCAGCGCGGCCGTTTCCCAGTCTTGCAATGCAATTTTGCCATCTGGTGGTTCAACAGCGAACCAACTAGATTCAGTCACGAACCAATTGCAAACCTTGACATTAGAAAATAAAGTTGAAGCGTTGTGTCACACTGTACAGAACCTGGCAGATCAAATACAATCAAATAACAGTAATCAATTTCAGACCCGGCCTACTTTTTACGGCCAGGGGAATGGTAATCGCAGAGGTTCTACTCGCGGCATGAGACGTAATTTCAGATCTCGAGGTGGAAATAATAATTCAGACGGGGGGCGACAAAATTCACAGTTTTCGCAATGCCAGATCTGTTTCCGTTCAAATCACTCTACCAGGGACTGTTTTTATAATCCAAACAATGAAAACAAGGGCGATTTAAACTGAAAAACCGTGTGAATCGATGGGACGGATCCACACGCAAGACAAAATTTGACACAGTTCCTATCCTTGAAAAAAACAACCTATTCTTCATTCAAGCTCATGTAAATAATAACCCCCTAGAAATTATGATTGACAACGCAAGCCAGATTAGTATTTGTCCTCAGCATTTAATTCCACCTAATGCAAAGAAAATTCAAATGCACAGCATTATTAAAGGCGTCACTGGTAACAGACTTCCTATCTCAGAAATTGTAATACTCCCCCTTCACATAGGAAGATATAGGTACTCCCACCCTTTTAGAGTTGTGCAATCCAAAGAATTACCTCCTCTCCTTGGCAATGACTTCTTGAAGACACAAAATTGTGACATTTCACTTAGTACTAACCTGTTAACTCTTAGACGCTTAGGCCATATTCCGAACTATAACCTTCCCACAAAATCACACACCTACACCATCCCTGATGTAATTTTTTCTAAACTACACCCTACTAGCAACCAACACAGTTTAGTAACACTCCCAGAAAATGTAACCCTAAAACCTAGAACCCGAACATATGTTCCAGTTTCCATCACTCCCCCCCTCCCCCACAATATCCTACTCACACCCTCTCAGGAAACACTCCTTACATACAATATCCTCATACCCCATGCTCTCCTTAACACTTCTTCCCCTCTGTTACTAATTCATAACCCCTCAGAGAAACCAGTCACACTCAAATCCAACACCCCACTTGGCCAAGCAACCCCATGTGACATTCTAGTAGACATGACAGATGCATCCAACACTGACATGACTACCACTACATACGCATGCACAGAAGACAATACAGACAACACAAGACTGAAGGAAAGTCAGCAAAAATTTGACCCATCTTGCATCAGTATTAACCCTGACTTATCAGAGGCAGACAAACAGAAAATCATACAGTTAGTATTTGATTATGCTGATGTTTTAGCTTGGAAAGGCGATAAACTCACCACAACCCCAATTTATGAGTACGACATTGACATTGGCGACAATCAACCTCCCTATATGAGACAATACCCCATTCCTTTGAATCTTAGAGAACAAATGAAAATTGAGCTTAACAAGCTCTTACAAGATGGCATCATTCGCAGGTCAGAAGGTAGTCCATTCCGACACCCAGTTCTCTTAGTGCGCAAGCGAGACAATTCGTTCCGCGTGGTGTCTGACCTTCGGGCACTGAATAAAATTATTCAGCCCTCTTCTCTCCCAACACCTAACATTGACAACATTTTAGCAGACATGGCAGGCAAGAAATATTACACAACCCTTGACCTTAAATCGGCATTTTTTCAGGTAAAATTAACAGAAAGGTCAAAGAAAATGACCTCATTTGCAATTAGTAATTGTGGAAATTACGAGTATGAAGTACTGCCAATGGGATTGAAGACAAGTAGTCAGGTCATGAACAATGTAATGTCTATGGCTCTATCTGGCATAGATAGTTCCGAGATATCTGCATATACGGATGACATAATTTGCTACACAAACTCAGTTGACGCAATGCTACAAGTTTTACATAAAGTCTTTGCTAAATTACGTGCAGCCAATTTGAAACTAGGGCCAAATAAATGTAAATTTTGCTTTGAGGAAATTCCAGTCTTAGGCCATCTCGTGTCGCAAAAGGGATTTAAAATTTCTGATCACATCCTGCGTGCAATCAAAGAATTCCCTCCACCTAAATCTAAGAAGAATTTGAAATCCTTCCTAGGCATATGCAATTTCATCAGACGCTATGTACAAGGGTTTGCGGAACCCGCAGAATGTTTGTTCAAATTACTCAAAAAGAAAGTAAACTTTCATTGGCATGAAGAGCATCAGAAAAGCTTTGAGGCATTAAAAGACAAAATTATTTCCGCACCCATTCTTAGACCTTATGACCCAAAGCAGACTTCATGCGTATACATCGACGCGTCATACCAGGAAATGGGTGGTTGTCTTATGCAGAAGGATGCTGATGGAATACTGCATCCGATAGCCTTCTGCAGCAGACACCTTACAGACACTGAGAAAAAAGCAGACGTCTTTTCTCTTGAAATTGCAGCTGCCTTTTATGTCCTAAAATCATTCAAATTCTTCTTAATCAACACACCTTTTATAGTTTTCACAGATAACCATGCATTGTCTTACCTTAGAACAACAAAACAGTTGTCCGGGGTACTTGCTCGAAGATCACTCTTCTTCCAAGAGTTCGACTTCCAAATCCACCATATCCCATCATCACAGAATGGTATTGCTGATGCATTATCAAGGAATCCTGTAGACCCAGCCCCTTCCTTGCCCAACGACACAGCACAAGACACTTTCCTTGACACAGACGAGGAGGACATACTAAATCAAGTCTTCATGTTACAATCTGATGACTTTGACATAGGTACGGCACAAAGAGAGGACCCATACTTACAAGCATTAATCAAAATTCATGAAAACCACCCAGATGCTGATCACAAATTAGAGAAAACAGCCTACTCATTTGTTCTTGACAACGGAATCCTTTATAGGAACACTAAATTTTCACCAGGCTATAGAAGACAGTTATGTATTCCCCCAAAACTAAGAAAAGAAGTGTTTCAATTAATTCACTGTAACAAAATGATGGCCGCACATCAAGGTGCTGCTAAAACATACTCCCATCTCTCTTTACGCTACTATTGGCCTAATCTAAAGAAATATGTGTACGCTGCAGTACGCAAATGCAATGAATGTCAAGTAGCAAAAAGAGCTCACGGAGCCGTACAACATACACTGCAAACGAGCCCACCCGCTAGTCATCCCTTTAGCCAAATACATATTGACGTGTGTGGACCACTGACTTCAACCTCTGACACAGGACACAAATATTTTCTATCCGTTGTTGACAATTGTACCAGATTTGCCATAACTACAACCCTCCCCAACCAGGATGCCAACTCAATAGCTAACGCCCTTGTCTCGCATGTTTTTCTCATTTTTGGTCTTCCAGAGACGATTATGCTTGACAGGAGCTCCCCGAACTGTAGCAAATGAATACAGGAATTATCCAAAATTACTGGTGTCACATTAAAATTTGTTGATACTGCTGCCCACTTCAGAAATGGTGTAGTCGAATCATCTTTTCACTACTTGAAATCCATCATGAAAACTTATGTGGTACAAAAACAAGGTAAATGGCATGAACTTTTGGCTAGCGCGACCCATGCCCACAATGTAAGTACACATCTTGGCATGAACAACTCCCCCTATTTTTTGCTATTTGGACAACACCCTAGGTTAATTGCAGATGCTGTTCTCCCTACTAATCCCAACACCACTATCCACTCTAATGAACAGAGAATAGAACAACTCCAAGCCGCTCGAGAACTAGCACACAAACATTTAGCAAAGCGATTTGAGCAGCAAAAACAATGTGCCGACAAAAAGACACAACAAACAACCTACTCCCCTGGACAATTAGTGTATATTTTGGACACTACCCCTCATCCCCACGTACCCAAGGCATTTTCCTCCTCCTACAAATTTCACGGGAAAATAATTTCACAAAACGACGCCAATTCCTATTTGGTGGAATACACCGATGGTCGTGGCAAACTGAAAACCGATGCTATCACGATTCACCGTTTGAAACCAAGGCACCTTGACTCGGACGAGTCTGTCACTTAAATATTAAATTTTTCCATTTTTCACCGTTGCACAGTCCATTCACACCTTATAAATAATCTTTTCGCACCCACATGTCAATATAATACTTGTATTTTCGCAATTTTTGTTTTCGCAACGTGATTTTTTCACCAAGCCGCACACAAGAACGAGCACATGTAAAAACGGAAGTTCCGCCATTTTGATTCACGTAGTACCCTCTTCTTCCTGTTCCCTCCCTCCTAAACACTGTACACATAAAAGAGTCGGGAATTAACTTTAAAAGCAAGTTCGAAGACTAAAATAAACTTTTAATATTCCACAAAGTAATAATAATAAAGAAGTAGAAAGTAAAAACGGCCAATCAGGAACGTAGTCTCTCAACTGACTACTGGTTGAGTACGTGAATTTTCCACTCGCTAGCGACAACGCGATTTTTTTCTGTCTGCAGCAAGCAGATTGTACAAAAAAAAAAAAAAAACTCGCACAAGTATATGCGCATGCGCGACCTACCCGTAGACGAATCTCGCACAGCTGACGATTTAGTAATCGCCTCGGCTCGAGCAAATACATCGCGGAGCGCAAAACATAAACAAATGGTAATAAAATACAAACAAATAAAAATGCAGAAGTTTATATTATAAACTATTCAGTCTCGAGAATCTCTTGCATTACAATTTGTTAATCCTTCTCTTTTATAATTTTTCATTAGTGATCTTTTACCTTTTTATTTGAGTAGCTTACTCGGAAAACAATTTTTTTTTCCATCACAAATCTCATGCTTAATACATGATATTTTTTTATGCAAACTCCGTTTTAAAATTGTATCTTTGTCCCTTTCAGGGTTCACTACCGACAATGGCAGTAATGTTACTACTTTCCTTTTTTTCCCTCATTTTTTCGGTCACCACGGCGACTGAACATGTGAAAATCATCTCGGGAATTTATCTGAAAGAACTACCAGGAACCATCCCTTATCATTATACCATCCCCATCTACTACAATGTGAAATTACAAATGCCTAAACCCCAACACTTCCCATCAACACTACATAATGCCATGTGCAATAAAGGTGAAGAAGATTCCAACCAATGTAAACTTGCGGTCCAACTCCAAAATTTTCATTCACACCTTTTTTCACACCTTTCCCTCTTCACACGACCCACCCCCAACACTTCCGTAGTTAGACAAAAGCGTGCACTCCTTGGCTTTATCAGTAGCATTGCTAACTATTGTTGTGATTTTGCCACTACTAAGCAACTAGAACCCCTATTCCAAAATGCTCATGAAGTAAAACAAACGATATCTCACATTAAATTACAACTGCAAGCTAATCATATTTTCTATCAAAATTTAACTGGTGAAATTCACTCTTTCCAACATCAGATTGAGGATGTTTTTACTGAATATGCTAACCACTCTGATAGTTTGGCTCGAAATCAGGAAGCATTGATTAATAAACTCAAAAATTTAACAATCAAAGATGCACATCAAGCACAGGCATATCTCATCGAATTTATGACCCTAACCTTGCAGCTTAGCCAATTTTTCACCCTTTTTGAATATGAGAATACCATTAGCAATTGTAAACATCATTTTCTCTCTGAACATGTTGTATCTAAAACAACACTGCACCGAGACTTGAAAAAGATTCAAAAAAATATTCTTCCTACTGGATTTGATATAGCGATTCCTCTCACACTTATTGACATGTATTATCAGATACCACTGTCCCAATGCAGAATTTCTGCTGATGCTGTCAATATTGAGTTGAAAGTGCCTATCACTTCCACTCAGAAGAAATATACACTTTATTTAGCAATCCCTGTCCCCTTTTCATATCAAAATTTAACATGTGTAGTGTCACATAATCCATCGTATATCGCCATTGATGATTCTCATAATGTTGTCACTATTAGTGGTACAGACCTTGAAAATTGTCAGGTCCATACACAGAAATTGTGCCTTCTGCCTTCTCACACAGGAAGACACGATGGGCTCAATTTCTGTTTTTCCAAATTGATTCAAGCAACAACCGTGGCTGATACGATGAATGGGTGTACCTACGCATGTCACGAATCCCACCTCACTGATGTGGTCAAATTAGATTTAAATGTTTATGCAATAATTAATCCTCCTCCTACCATCACCTTTTTTTACGCTAATGGCTCCACTTTACATTACAATCTTACCACTTTTCACGAACCCGGTGCAGTATTGTTACACGTGGCTTGCCGTACAGATGTACTTATCACCCCCGATATCAAAATTCATGCTATCTTTCCTTGTGGTTTCGATCATTCAACAATCCACCGAACAATTCATATCCTTCCTGCTGCCTGGACCAACAATCCCAATTTTCTACTCGACACCCATTATAAAATTTCCCCCCTTGTGAATGCAACGGCTCTTTATCATAAACAATGGACATTTCATATCCCTCACCTTAACCTCTCCCAATATAAAGTTCTTGACATCCCTCCTATAACTCCACTTTACAGACATGCGGATTTTCCTATCATTATAATTTTTGTCTGGCTCACATGTCTCACTCTAGGTGTCATATACCAATTTAAACTTCTCCACATTCCCCTTTTCTTATGTTTTACTTCTAAGGCTCGTGCACTTACCCCTCATGACCTTGTAAAATCTCCTGCACATACAACCTCCTATCTCTTCTTAATTTTCATAGCTCTCCTGCTTCTTTGTATTTGCATTACTTACATGTACTTACGTCTAAAACGTCACACTTCTTGCTGTTCATGTTGTCACCGGCGAACCCCATCTCCTCCTAAGACATGTTCCGTCCCTATTATTAGTCCTCCTATTTCCTTAGCTACTATATCTCAACGTCCCGCACATTCCCCACCACCCCCTCCCACTCTTCGTCAACTTACAACTCCCACTCGCTTAGCTCCTCCTCTTCCCACACGTATCACCTTCGATGATGGCTACTGTCTACCCACCCCTGTCATTTCACTTATGTCACCTTCGCCTCCAACCTTTACTCTTCCGCACTTAGGCGAACACCTTTTATTATAACTTCCCCTTCCCTACGCTTGTCGGCTCCCCCTTGCACAACATCACCATCTGGCCATACTACACTCACGGCGTTCTCAAGCATCTCTTCGGCAGTTCCGCATGCAGCCAGTCACCCAGCAGTCGGTCAGCGAGAAATCATCATGGCGCAGCAGTCATCCTGGAGCAGCTGTACAAGCAGCCAACCAACCAGCGGCCATCTATTGCAGACATCATGCAGCCAGCCAGCCAGGAGACCTCCTATTGCAGCACACACCATGCAGCCAGCCAACCAGCCTACATCTTATTGCAGACATCATGCAGTCTTCATGCGGCTCATCATACAGCCAGCCAGCCAGCACATATTCTATTGCAGACATCCTGATGCAGACATCATGTAGCCAGCCAGCCAGGAGACCTCCTATTGCAGCAGACATCATGATGCAGACATCATGCAGCCAGCCAGCCGGGAGCCTTCCTATTGCAGCAGACATCATGATGCAGACATCATGCAGCCAGCCAGCCAGGAGCCTTCCTATTGCAGCAGACATCATGCAGCCGGCCAGCCAGCAGATGGCTTATTGCAGCACACCATGCAGACATCATGCAGCCAGCCAGACACCATGCCGCCATCCTGCACCAAGCACATAAACATGTAGCCAGCAGACCACAGGCAGCCTGCAGCTCAGCATACCACCAGTAGTCAGCATTCCAGCTGAACATGCAGCCAGACCCGTGCAGTACCAGCTATACCGACAGCTCCAACTTTTTTTTTTATTTTATTTTTACACATTATTATATACAGGGTTTTTATTTTTCTTTACTCAATGTACCTTCAATTATTATTTCAAATATACTCTCCATAACCATCTCTACTCTGCTTCGTAACCACTCACAGTGGATACATCTTGGCCAGGGGAATGATGAAGGAATTGGGAGCATAAAAGTCGAAACATTAATTTGCCTCAAACATCGCTCAGAAGCTCGCAAGTTGAACGCTCATTCACCCCACATTCCACCGGATGCAGAGCCGAGCAACTAGAATTTTCCACTCGGCTCTGCACAGTCAGCAAGGCAACGGCCCTCGCCGGCGGTGAGTGCACCTCCACTGTAAATTTCCATCTGCATCCAGGGATACCCCAGGTGCACAGTGGAGGTGCAAAGTCCAACAACCTATGACTCAAATCCAATGTATAAAACCGCTGGAGACAGTAAATCGATCTCTCACTTCGCTCCAATATCACCACCAAACTGATCGACGAGAAGAGGACGACGGCCTGCTGAGAGATCGCGACAGTACGAGGCGGCAACAAGCGAGAAGTCCATAGCAGTCCGGATTAAGCCAACCGAAGAATCTGCAAGAATAAAACAAGTCGCCGAATTGCCTGCCGTCTCTTATCGTCATCTTCGATCTCTCCAGCGGACACCTGTCACCGCCGCCGACGCCAGAAGCCGAGGGCCAGACCAACAGCAAGGGGTGAGTAGCGTTCAACAACACAGGCTCCCAACAATCCTTCATCAGCCTCCTTAAGGGTAGAGGTGGTTAGCCAAGTCAAACTTAAGACCTACTGTATTTATCTGAGCTACGTCCCGGCGTGACTCGATCCCGTACCTTACCCGACGTCACGCTACAATATAGAGAAATAATTGGAGTAGTTTAGCTTTCATCTGCGCAATTATAGTAAAATTTCAATAGTCATAGACCATTAATAATAGTACTAATAACTACAACAACAAAATTGGTGGTCCGAAAATAACCATTTCCGTAAAAATTTTATGCTGAAAATTTTTGTTCACACATTTCCTTCATTACAATAGACTACGAGATAAATTAAAGCAAGGTGAAACGTAAACGCTATTTTGGGTTAAGGGACATATTTTTCGGTGTGCCATTTTTTTAGTTTTCATATAACTGCACATTATCCTCTGGGGAGCCCGTTGGTCATTGCAGGTGATTTCAACATCCCTGAAATTAAAAATTCTAACACTGAGTTGCTCACGTTAGGCGCACAATGTCGGGAACTGAAATATTTCCTCGATTTCAACGACCTCAAAAGCAAAAATTCCATCCAGAACGCCAATAGTAGAACTCTCGACCTAGTCTTAACAAATATTGAAAATACTAAAATATTTCGCCAAGAGCCTCTGGTAAGCGAAGATAAACACCATCCGGCTCTAGGAATAACTTTAACACAAACCATGCCTAAACAAAGAGCTTTAAATCCAAACATCCAACGATATAATTTCAAGAAAGCAGATTTCATTAATTTGTATCGGAAACTCGAATTAGCTGACTGGGACCAATTAAAAGAATGCGAAGACGTAGATATTGCCGTTGATAAATTTTATGAAATAATCGAAAGCATTTTTAATGAATGTGTTCCACGCTCTCGCTCCTCTGTAAAAAAATCTTACCCATGTTGGTTCACGCGGGAAATTATTAAAAATCTGAAAGCAAAATCACGTCACCACAAAAAATGGAAACAAAGAATGGGAAATGTAACACATCACGAAATTAAGTATAAAACTTTAAGAACGAAATTAAAATGGGAGATCAGTAAAGCTTACCAAAAGTATATTGAAACTTCAGAAATCAATCTTGCTCACGATACTAACCAGTTTTGGTCCTTCATTAAAAATCAAAGAAAAAATCCACCCGTGCAGCCAACTAAGTATAATGATAAAACAATTGACGATAATGAAAGTATCCAAGATCTCTTTGCAAAGTATTTTGAATCCGTATATTCCAAAGAACCATCTATCTACAAAGATCCGCAACCTAATGTAAACATGAACTCACTTCCTAGTATCTTAAATATCTCTGAAATATCACTAAATGAAATTGAGGAAGCCATTAAAAAACTGAAACCTAAAAAATCCGCCGGCCCTGATTCAATCCCCCCTTATGTAATTAAAGGATGTTCGGAAATTCTTAAGTACCCTCTTCACACCCTTTTCAACTTGGCTGTCAGAACTTCGAGATTTCCAGCAATATGGAAAACAACAGAAATCTGTCCGATTCCCAAAGCCGCTGATAAGGCTGACATATGTAACTACAGGCCTATTGCAAAATTGTCAGTACCAGCAAAACTCTTCGAGCAGATAATATACAAACATATATATTTTCATATTAAACCCATTCTTTCCCCCAAACAGCACGGATTTGTCCAAAAACGCTCAACCGTAACCAATCTTGTCGAACTGACAAGCTACATTGCACCCAGTATAGCTAATAAAGGGCAAGTTGACGTTTTATATACAGACTTTTCAAAGGCATTTGATACAGTTCACCACGATATATTAATACAGAAATTTGCCAACAATAGCCTTTCTCCTCCACTTATTACCCTTCTTTCTTCCTATCTGCAGAACCGCCGACAATATGTCGTGTATCAAGGCTGCAGATCAACCGAATTCGTGGCCAGTTCGGGAGTTCCACAGGGGTCGAACCTTGGTCCCTTGCTATATTTAATTTCTATAAACGATTTGCCAGAACTACTCACAAAATCTGAGACATTAATCTTTGCTGATGATGTTAAAATATACAAAAATATCGAAAACGCTGATGACTGTACAATATTACATGAAGAGCTGAATAACTTGCTTCAGTGGTGTGAAATTAATAAAGTCAGCCTAAACCTAAAGAAATGTAAACTTGTATCATTCACCCACAACAGACACCCTATTCAACATTCATACACTATTTCTAATGTGTTAGTACAAAGTGAGAATATAGTTACCGACCTAGGGGTCACTTTTGACCAAAAGTTAACATTCCAATCACATATTTCCCGGATTTTAAGCGAAGCTCACAGAAATTTGGGATTCATAATGAGAATGGGTCATCAATTTAGAAAAAAGGAAACGTTTCTCTTGCTATATTATACGCTCGTCAGATCTAAACTCGAATATGCTTCTCTTGTTTGGAACCCGCAATTCAAGAAAGATATCGAAAAATTAGAAAAGCTTCAAAATAAATTTCTCAGATATCTACTATTTAAACTTGATGGTGCATATCCAAAACTCACTCCTAGCAACATATTACGCGAAATCTTTAATATTCCGTCACTCGACGAAAGGAGGCAAACAAGTCAAATAACTTTTCTCTCCAAGCTTATCAATGGTAAAATAGATTCTTTTAATCTGTTGTCGAATTTAAATTTTTATGTGCCAAACTGTATGTTAAGGCCCAGAACTGATCTCTTTCAAATCCCCCTTGGAAGAACCAAAATGACCGAAGCTGAACCCATGAGGAGAATGTGCAAGTTATTTAATTCAGTTTCTAAGAATAATCCAAGCGTAGACCTATTTAAATGTAATTGTACCATAAGATCTAATCGCTGAATTTCTGTATGTTTTGTTTTGTTTTGTTCATTGAATTTTGGTTTTCATTCAGCTTGTAAGGTTATATCCAACAGTTTAGCTTCATTTATTATTGTATTGTCTCTGTGTTCCCTTTGCTTCTATAATCTAATAATTAATTTCTTCTCACAATTGTTTTTAAACGTAAAATGTATATTGCGTCATTCATATTTCTTGTTAATTTTCTTAGCTATGTTCTTGTTTATGTAATGGTGTCATCCCATACTGTAATTGGGCATGCGCCTGTTGTGTTTCAATTAAATAAATAAATAAATAAATAAATAAATAAATAAAGACTAAAATATTTTGCTGTAACGAATGCCATTTTTCGACAGGTTGCTAGGTGTGTCATGTTTCCATTTATATGAATTTGTCAGGCTGTGTTGCAACTATGATACTACTACTGTTTCTTCTTTTCCACTTTCATTCTCTTCCATCAATTACCGTAAGCCACTCCAATCTTCTGGCAGCTAAAAATCCTTACATTGCAAAACTTGGCTAAGTAGAAGATACAAGCGCGTTATCTCGTGAGTGCAAGGTTCTGTCAACAGATGTCACTATAATCGACAGGTCGATTGTTAAATCCGAAGGGGATAAGGGGAAAGCCACGTCAACGTCTTCATCTGTAACGATTTCCTATCGAGGAGGGTGCGAAGCGAAAGACAGCTCAAGATTTCGGCCTTCCAGCCTTTTCACTCCCTTGTCTTAAGGCACTTTATACCATTTGAACTTAGAATGTACATTTCTTTTAGGATTGATACAATTTATATGCCATTGGCATCATTTTTAGTGTTAGGACCTGGTAACACTGCAAATAAATGGCTGCATTGTCTCGCTTTAGGCTATTTTGTGGCTAGTACACTCAGTGCATTTATATTTCCAGGTTTTTTGACTGGGGACGAGCCTAGGAAAATATGGACTGTGATGCGTGGCGAAACAGAAGGCTGGATTCGAGCTCCGAAGACGTAAGTATTCTTCCATTATTATAATTTAACTCATCCTCACAATGGAATGGCGCGAAAGTATTCAAAATTTGGAATAGATAATATATATATATGTATATATGAGACCAAATTTCGGGAATGAACCTATTTTATACAAAAGGTATTCAAGTCTCGGTAACTCAGGGTGTTTCATGAATCCTCGTTTTTCGGCACATTTTTTAAAAATACTTTACGTTGTCAGTATATTTTATGCAGAAATCTCCAGAAATTAATTGAGGCAAGTCGGGGAGAATTATTTCCCCAGAATACTAGTTTCGAGGGAGAAGAGATATCAACATATTTTTTCAGGGTTATGACTCGAGGTACTTAGACTGATGACATGCTTAGCTGTTGTTTGAGACTAATGTTGGACACTCTCATCGTCTGATCGGTTTGGGAATATTGGTTATATGATGAGCGCGAAAGTAGTACTGATTTTGATTTTGATATTTACTGAAAAATAATTCCCCGAACTTTATGATCACCCCTCGCCCTGGAATGTTTATGTAAAATATGCAAAGGAAGTGATCGAATGGTGTTTACTGGAAGTTTTGAACTGTTTAGGGAACATTTCTAGAAGGAAAGGATCGTTTTTGCTTCGAATGACACAAAGGAAATTAACAAGAGGAATCTAAGAAAAACAGCGTTTGCTACGTGTCATAACCCTTTCTCTCAAGATTGGCTAGGGACTTGGGGAACCAGAGTGCATGAAGGTGAACTTGTTTTTGCGCTTCTTCTCCGAGGAGGAGAGAGAAATTAGGAAAATGAGAGAGAAGTGAGGGGAAGACCACTAGTTCTGGAGATGTTTGAAATTTACTAAGCTAGTACACCTGAAGGTGGGACCCCACTTTGGAAATACAAACACTGTGGCAAGAGATTCGAGCTTCGTCTGTTTTTCTTCCTCCCTCTTCACTTGTTTTTCTCTGACGCGGCACTCTCTCTGTCGCATCTTCACCTGCTTCTTCTTCATGTCGCGAGAAACTTCATTCATTAAGCCACGAAGCTTGAAATCTCGCAGGATGCAAGAAGGAAACACACGGCGGAAGTTGGGAAAAGATGTGTTCACTGATTCGAGAGAAATATACTCTCAAGAAGAAGATATCAGATCAGATCCCAGTACCGAGGAGCAGTGGCGAAGTTTGGAACTGTTAAATACCATGGAATGTGTAAATGCAGCAGAGGTGATACAGGGCCTCCAAGATGCTACGGGCCTTATACTAGAAAATGTATACATACCATGAAAGAAAAACTATTGACCTATGTTTAAATATGAGCAATATGGTTTTTTTGCAAGATTTTTTACAATATAAACAAAACATGTAATGTAAATAATGCTCTCCCATGTAATTCTATGATATTTAGAAAATTACTTTATGAATTCCTGTTGGCAACGGACTAAACATAAATGTCTATTTCTTGTTTATGGTTTTGTGACTTGAAGCTGCTGTTCATGCTGTTTGATGGCATCAGTGACTTCCACATTAGCTTTTCCATAGCCTACCATCCTTACCTAGAGATTGTTCTTGTTCAAGTTTTTATTTAATATCCACAGATTGCGATACTGTCGTTTAAACGTTTCACATTATTGTGATTCATTAACTTTTCCGCCAGTACGCCATTGTGCACAACACACTTTGTGTAGCCTTGGAGATAGACTCAATGTGCTCACCATTATACTCCACCTACATATGTAACAGGTGCGGCAGTGAAACGGACGATTTGGCAACCCTGGAAATAGTATGTTACGTAAGGAATCAGAAAACGGGAGTGGTGCCATCTGGACAACAAACCTTTGCCATTGACACTGATATCGGTGTTCAGTCGAGATGGCGCGGCCACGTAGCTGTCGTTGTTTTTGTAAAACGCCTTCACGGCAAAAGCGTGTTGTTCGCCGGTCCACGACGCCATCTCGACTGAACACCGATATCAGTGTCAATGGCAAAGGTTTGTTGTCCAGATGGCACCACTCCCGTTTTCTGATTCCTTACGTAACTTACTATTTCCGGGGTTGCCAAATCGCCCGTTTCACTGCCGCACCTGTTACATAATATACCACAATTATGTCTGCAGTATATGCAGATGATACAGTTTTATTCTCATACAGTGCAAATCTACGACTGCACATGCAAGGCTTAAAAAGTCCCACAATGAGGCGACGCATTTCTATCTTTGCCCACAATTTTTTCAAGAATGTAATTTGAATAGAGGAAAACCTGAAGAGTAAAACACATTGAATAATTTTTACTGTAATGACAATCCCCACAACCTCGTTAGCTTATATTTCCTACTGACATATCAGACATATCAGTGTCCTGAAACAACCCTCATAGTCTTGAAATCAAGAACACACTCACATTAATTATCGATTTACAATAGGACATTATCATCATCATCTATTAATCATAACTTTTTTTTGGATGATATCTTTAAAATTCCTTCTCTTCTTTGTACTCGACGCTCTCTTTCCACGCCTTTATGAAGTTGCTTTGTTCAGAATGAAGAAGAATTGGAGAGTGCAATCCACAAAAGGCTGTTACCAACTTCTGCCAGGGTCTAGAAAAAGGGGAGATGGAAGGGGATTTGTCGTCCACGTTTTGCTCTTCTTCGCGCTGATTCCAAAGGAAAAGAGAAGATAAAGATCGAGGGGGGCCGCAGAATATGGTTTGTCATGCATCAGCTCTTCTCCTAAATAGTGCCCTGCCCTGTCTTAGAGCTGAAAAGATGGCGGGTTCGTGCGTATCCTCCCCATATCCTCCTGACCCCAATCTCGGTTCCCTTTGTCTTCCAGTAAACTTTTGCTTTCCGTGCGAGCGGCGAAGAATTCATGGCTTTCTGGAGATCACAAAAGGATCCTTCAACCTTTTATATCGAGTTGTGATTCGGAGGAAATTTTCTGCAAAGGGCTCTGGTAAAATAAACTTGTTTTTATTTTTTGCTTCAAGATTTCCCAATTCAAAAGAAAAAATGGAAAAATAAATATTCTGACATGGCATGAAGGTTTTCGGACTGTTCAGAACATCATATGCAGATGATACATACAAGTAAATTGAATTGGCGCATCAGATGCGACTCAAAAGTTTGCAAGAAAATAATAGAAAAGTCGTTGATTCTCAAAATTTCATTACATCTTTTCGTTAATTTCTCCATTGTTTATACTTTTTTCACAATTCACCGAGAATACAAAAAAAAAAAAATTATCATGGCACTGCCGACATTTTAATACATTTCAAAGCTTTAAAACTTACTGAATTGAGGCACACAATGGTTCGGATCTCACTTTAAAGTGTAGGTCCAGTCCCGATTAGCCTTTCTGTGCATTAAGTGGACTTAACATTCAAAGTCTAAAATTCATAAATTACACGGCGCTTATATATTTGGGCTAGGGTAGGCTAAATTAAATATTTTTTAAAAATAAATGTTTTGACATATCTATTTTTAAACAAATAAATTGTCATTAATTTCAAATGTTTGAAAATTGGATTTGGAATTTCCTGTCAAGATGGAATTCTAGAGAACTTGGTTATCCACAACCTATTCATTTTTAAACATCATTTTACATTCACTGTACCTCCTGAACAAATTCATGCACGTGAGCAGGAGGAGGTGCAGCATTGTCTACAATAACAGAAGTTACATCCATATTGCCAAATGCTGTTGGTTTCTGTAGCCAATGCGTGGGTGATGTACGGGGGTTGTCCAGAATGTTTGCAAATATTGCCGTTGGAGCGCTGCGGTCACAATGGTGCGCATGCGTGTCGTTGATACTTCGATACTCGCGGACGCCATTTGCAGACTTTCAAATCTGATGATGCTCGACCATACGACGAAGCATTAATAAAAAGAGCAAAGGACTCTCACGCGTTTATACGAGAAAAAAAGACAACGATAACTTTAAAACAGCACAACCTGTGGAGCGCCGTTTGATTTATTACCCCTCGCATCCTTCTCACGAAAAATGGAAAAGTCACCTTGGACTCAATTTCCACACGTGTCGAGACTATCCTATTTGTTGCTGTAACGAAGTCGATTGGTGGATATTGCATTTCCCCCCTTTCTTTCTGTTTCGCTACAAAATCGAGAGTTTTTTCTTTTTTTGGCCCATAGAACCAATCATCAGAATACAAGGGTTGGCTTAAATTTCCTGTCCCCCTACCCTGATCGCATTGTCGATTTCGAGCTCCTCCCCATTCCATGCTTTTTAGTGCCATGCGTTTGGCGTTTATAATTTCCGGGCGTCCAGAAATTCCGATTCGAACATATTTTTCTTCTCAGTTAGAACCACGTTAGGGGCGGAACGTATATCCCGTCATCGGAGTTCAGATTATGTACAGTTCCTGCTGTCAAAGTGCAGAACAGTCCTGATTACTTGTTCATAATAATCCCTATATACAGGGTAATTCAAAATGAATGGTACAGCTTTACACAGTTATTATGACGTTACTATTTATGATAGAGAATCAGACAAGGCACCAATATGAAGAAACAGTCTGGAAGTTTTATTCCCACTTAGCGGGCTTATTACGCTTAGCCGATGCTCCACCAAGATCGCCAGTGTCGCAAAATGGCTGATGACCAGTGTGTTGTAGCTATAAAGAATTGATTCAATCACAATGGTGCAAAGACATTTTCGCATGCGTTTCGGTAGTAATGCATATTTTTCACCCTTCCGAAAGATTTGCCAAAGTTACAACTGCGAATTGTTTAGTGCCTTCGAAACCGTTGACAACGACTTGCTGTCTCGTGCATAGCAAGTACTTGATTATCGTATGGACCCTTTTCCGCATTACAAGTGGTTCCCATGTTGAATCTTTGGAAGGTTTACTCACATGACTCACATTATAGAGTCCTTCTTTATATTGGTGCCTTTTCTGATTATCTATCATAAATAGTAACTTCATAGTAACTGTGTAAAATTGTACTATTTATTTTGAATTACCCTGTATATTGTTCCCCTTTAACCTCACCTACTATTGCTGTATAAGTACATTTTCTATATTTATGAAAAAGACAAACGCAGATCCGATTACACATTTACCCTTAATTTTTTCCCGAGACTCCTGGAAGTGTAAATGCCCCGGTTTCGAAAGAAGTACACGGAAAAGCACATATTTCTTTTAAAAAATGAATTGAAATTATGGTAAATGTTGCAAAAGGTTAGTGTTATTATGAAGATATCTTGACTGACTAAGATATAGTCATTCACTGTTTTTTTCTCTTTATCATTTTTGTTCCAGACACACACTATGTTTCTATTTTTATTCTCCGTTTCTTATATTTTATGATCACACCCTTTCTCCACACATCCCAATCTTTTGTTCACTCTCGCGCTTCATACTTACTGTATTCTCTCCTTTATCACATCCATTCCTTTCGTCCAACAGCCGCTCCCCGTGGCGGAGTGGTTAGCACATCGCGCTACGACGCCAGGGGTTCCGGGTTGGAATCCTGGTCTTGGCATGGATCTTTATGAGTGTCCATTCATCAATTTCATCATACCATCACTCATCCCCATCTTCGGAAATTAGCCAAAAGTGGCACAAGAAGCGAAGTACAATAAAGCAAATCAATCAAAAGACCTTTGCTCCAACACACTTTTTCCTCATGGATACTTTCTCTCTCTTTCCCTCTTCTTTCGCACACTTTTCTCGCGGATTGTTGGTCTCTCTTTCCTGTATCGCACACTTTCTTCTCGTGGATATTTTATTTCTACCTTTCCCTTTTTCACCCTTTTATCGTGGATACTTTATCTCTCTCTTCTTTTGCACACTTTATCTTGCGGATACTTCCTCTCTCTCTTATCTCGCACACTTTTCCCACTTTTTCACTTTTAACCTTCTCCTCCGTCTCTCTCACGCAGTATCGCGGATACGTTATATCTCTCTCCTTCCATCTCACACATTGTCCTCGTGGATACTTTCTTCTCTCTCATACACTTTGTTTTTCTCGTGGATACTTGCATTCTCCCTCCCCTGTCTCGTGGACATTTCCTCTCCCTCTATCACTCTTTTCACAAAGACTTTCTTTCTCGCCGATAATTTTTCTCTCTCTCCTTTCTCTCCAGTTTGAAATATT
The DNA here is from genome assembly GCF_977018435.1 of Lepisma saccharinum. Taxonomy (NCBI): domain Eukaryota; kingdom Metazoa; phylum Arthropoda; class Insecta; order Zygentoma; family Lepismatidae; genus Lepisma; species Lepisma saccharinum. The sequence continues at coordinate 80,290,934 of NC_139237.1, forward strand.
TAATGGTGGTGCTGGACGAGTTGTTGCTGACAGCAATTTGCAAGAAAATAATAAAAAAAAAACATTGTATTAAGTTTACTTTATGTCCCCACTTTTTATATTTTGAGCAGTTCAATTGAATCCAAGCCATTCGGAGGGAGAAGGCAACGCATATCCAGTCTTCCATAAACAAACTAAGGAAGTTGGCAGTCAGGAGAACCCACTAACAACAAACAATACAAAACAAGCCCAGAAAACTTCAGCTCCACGCTCGACCGCGCTAAATCATCCCCAAATCCTGGCCTGCTATTAATAAATTAATGGAAACTGAGCATTAATTGGCTCCTTCGCAGACAAGACAAATGCGAGGAACAAAGGAAGAAGGAGGTGAGCAGAGAGAGAGAGAGAGAGAGAGAGAGAACTATAAGGCTCAGAGAGTGTATGACCATACCACGGTGCCAAAACGCCCATTATGTGTTCTCCTAAGCCCCCCTTCTGCCCCCCCTTTCAACTTTCGCCCTCCCATTAGTCTGAAGCAGAAGTTGGTGAACCATCTTCGGTTGCTAAGAAAACTCAAACCGCCCTTCTCAGGACCTGATTACTTTTCCACTAATGAGGCTAAGCAGATTGCTCCTCATGAAGTTTCCTGCCGGAATCACCGCGAAGGGTGCTGGGGGGGGGGTATTCTGCCGTTACAGGAGCGGATTATATGTACGTGTGTGTGTGTATATATATTTAGAACGAGGACCTGGAACTTCTCCACTCCTAGACCATATACGAACCAACAGGTGCCCAAGAGTATAAAGCCTTCACCGTTACTCTGAGACAAACGAAGCAGATATTTGGGTTTGGAGGGGACTTTCAGAAATTGAATTTTGCCGGTCTTCCTAACGAAGTGATCAGCCCGCGCACTACGAATCCAGAGATCCCCTGTTAATACTCATTGTGATTGTCGCTTCATTTATTTCGTAGCTCAAAAGTCATCCGTGCTGTCTCCATCAAGCCAGAAGTACATAACCGACCTTAAATTGAAAGAAAAGGATAGAGATTGATTTTTTTTTCATTGTACTGCGTCTCTTGACTCTGTGGAGCGGCAAACGGCATGGATGTTTGTGACTGTCCATTCATCAATTTCATCATGTCATTACTCGTCCACATTTTCGCAAATTAGTCAAAAGTGACACAAGAAGCGAAGTACAATAAAGCAAATCAATCAATCAACCTTTCCTCAAACACACTTTTTCCTCACGGATACTTTCTCTCTGTTTCCCTCTTCTTTCGCACACTTTTCTCGCGGATTGTTCGTCTCTCTTTCCTGTCTCGCACACTCTTCTCGTGGATATTTTATTTCTACCTGTCCATTTCTCACTCTTTTTATCGAGGATACTTTCTATCTCTCTCTCCTTCCATCTCACACATTTTCCTCGGGGATACTTTCTTCTTTCTCATACACTCGTGGATACTTGCATTCTCTCTCCCCGTCTCGCTTACAGTTTCTTTCTCGTGGACATTTCCTCTCCCTCTATCCTTCTTTTCACACAGACTTTTTCTCTCCGATAGTTTTTCCTCTCTCCTTTCTCTCCAGTGTTGCCCAAACATCATGTCACGAGAATCTCTGCAGCTATCGAACTGAACCAAATCTGTGCGCAAGTAGTGACTCATGAGTGCTCGGCCAATGAATGCGTGAAAGGGGAAGTGACTGCATGGAGGGGAGAGACCTAGTGAGCGGAGCAAAGCAGTGCGCGCTTCTGCAAACGGCTGCTACTTGCAGTCCTCCTCCTCCATGCAATCCCTTTCCCTCACGCGTTCATTGGCCTCGCTGAATCACTAGTGGCCAAATACAAATAAATCAACCAAAAATACGAACTAAGAATCAGGAAATGTTTTGTCTCCTTGGCGTTCCAAGCATTGTTGCGAAAATATTATTGTTGGTTTCCAAGGCATTCGTATCTTGTGTAGGACCAAGAAATAGACATGAAAATGTGGATTTATGCAAGCGGCCCAACTCTTAAATGCAATATGAACTTGCTGCTAGTTGGCAACATTGAATTGATGTGTAGAACAAGAGAAAGTTAATCCGCCTAGAATTACAAGCTTCCGTATGCTTCCACTTCTCTCTCTCCAAACTTTTTCAAATCCACTTCACGGTTCCTGGAGCCATTTTGCGGGTTTGCCGATTAGTTGAATGCCCGCTGGACGAATTCCCAGAGAAAGTTCGACCGTCGCTGCAAGGGGGATATACGCTGAATCAAACCGAACGCAAATCAAGACGATTAGCGAAGGGATGTCCAGTGATTGCGAGGTGCGGAGACGCTGAAAGAAACTGGAAGCTCTTTGTTTTCCCCTGCTAGAGGATGTAATTACTCCTTACGTTGCTCTTGTATGAACGGGCAGTAATTAATGCTTATCTTCCACCTCTCAACGGTTTTTTTTTACTCCATTCCTCTGAAGCTTGGGATGTGCGGAAAATGTTTGTCGTCCTTGTCTGATCCGCTTGTAAGCAAAGGGACCGCTTTTAAAAGGTTTATGTTATTCAATCAGACTTAAATTTACCATTTTAGAAACACAAAGTTCTTGAATTTGAGAGGAAAATCTTTTACAGATTTCGTATACTTTTTAACCAATCAGAAATTTTCTTCCTCGCTTAAAATTTCCATTGCAGCCCATCCTTTTTCTGAAATTTAATAGCCTGCTTTATGCAACCTATGATTTGACAGTAGCTTTTTTTAAAATCTATTTTTAACCCTTATAATCAAAATATTTCTCATTTTTGTATATTTCATAATTGTCTGACCTACTTCTGTATGTGCAATTAATTGGCTGTTTTTCTTTGTTATGCGCACTTTTTTTCCTGTGCTGCTTCATTATGTGCATTTATTTACCTGTGCTGCTTCATTATGTGCATTTATTTACCTGTGCTGCTTCATTATGTGCACTTATTTTCGTTTGTTGCTTCATTATGTGCATTTATTTACCTGTGCTGCTTCATTATGTGTACTTATTTTCCTGTGCTGCTTCATTATGTGCATTTATTTTCGTTTGTTGCTTCATTATGCGCATTTATTTACCTGTGCTGCTTCATTATGTGCATTTATTTACCTGTGCTGCTTCATTATGTGCATTTATTTTCGTTTGTTGCTTCATTATGCGCATTTATTTACCTGTGCTGCTTCATTATGTGCATTTATCTACCTGTGCTGCTTCATTATGTGCACTTATTTTCCTGTGCTGCTTCATTATGTGTATTTATTTTCCTGTGCTGCTTCATTATGCTCACTTATTTTCCTGTGCTGCTTCATTATGCTTACTTATTTTCCTGTGCTGCTTCATTATACTCACTTACTTTCCTGTGCTGCTTCATTATGTGCATTTATTTTCATTTGTTGCTTCATTATGCTCACTTATTATCCTGTGCTGCTTCATTACATGCATTTATGTTCATTTGTTGCTTCATTATGTGCACTTATTTTTCTGTGCTGTTTCATTATGTTCATTTATTTTCCTGTGCTGCTTCATTATGCGCCTTTATTTTCATTTGTTGCTTCATTATGTGCATTTATTTTCATTTGTTGCTTCATTATGTGCATTTATTTTCATTTGTTGCTTCATTATGCGCACTTATTTTCCTGTGCTGTTTCATTATGCTCACTTATTATCCTGTGCTGCTTCATTACATGCATTTATTTTCGTTTGTAGCTTCATTAAGCGCATTTATTTTCCTGTGCTGCTTCATTGTGTTCATTTATTTTCCTGTGCCGCTTCATTATGCGCACTTATTTTCCTGTGCTGCTTCATTATGCGCATTTATTTTCATTTGTTGCTTCATTATGCATACTTATTTTCCTGTACTGCTTCATTATAGACATATATTTTCCCATGCTACTGCATCATTATAACACCTGAATACTGCATCATTATCTATGTTTTGTACTTGTGACTTCATTATATGCATTTCAAATCCTGGATCTCTTCATGACGTGGATTTAAGTAATTTCCTGGGTTTCTTCGTTGCTTCATGGCCACTAGATGACCAATGTTCTTTATTATGTTCATTTAATACCTTTTCCTTCAGTTGCCTTCATTACTTCATTTTGTGCATTCATTTCCCTGTGTTAATCGGTGTCGTTCCATTTGTTCAAATTAATATTCTATGTATTCACATTACCAAGCTTTCCCATTTCGAATCCCTATTTTACCAATTTGGGTCTTTGGATCCCAATTGTGCCTATTCTTGATGCTTTTCAAACCCCTTGAAAATGTAACGAAGAGATAAGCCCGTGCGGAATTAATAATTACCCCATTGTTGTTGTATCCAGTCTTTATCAGAAATGAATTCTTATTCGAGTGCTTTATTACTATGAGGAGATAGCTGCATTGTCATACGTATAAAACTCACCACTACCCGCCAAAATTCACTACTGGGGACATCACTGTTTGCCAGTCTTTTGTTTCCTTCCCGCGTGGCATTGTGGGTGGAGGAGCAAATGTAAACCATTTTCAGTGGGTGGTAGATTATTGGAACTGATAAAATCGACCGCTGAAAGATCCTTTCCTGTTGACTCTTGCCTTGAATCTCCTACCGGCCGTTGTGGACGTTTTCAAGGTATTAGCGGAATCCGTTCTTGCATTATCTCTCGCGCCTTTTTTTCTACCTCCCAAACTCCCAGCTTGTCCCAGAATCCGCAGAAGTAAGCCGTTTACAGCTTTGCGCGGGAAGCACCAAGTCGTGCAGGCGGAAATTAAGCTGGTTTTATCGCTTCATCGCATCTGAACATTTTGAGGACTTCCTCGGTTCAAAGTTGTTGGCTTGCATTTTACTGCTTGTTCATTCGGTTGTGTTCGGACACAATGGACCATTGATTTCGGAACCTTATCTTGGCGGGTTATTTATTTAACGCTGGCAACTTAAGTGCTTACTTGGGCCGTTACCACTCCGTGTGTTTGATCCAAAAGGGTCCTACTACGGACGTCAGTGCAATGGCATTGAGATTTGGAGTGTGTGCCAGAGTACCAAATCATTGAAGACTTGTGGAGGAAGGGGAAGGAAAATCTTATATATGATTTTGTGTTTATGAATTATATGATTTATGTTATTACAAAAAAATAGTAATTTACTACACACACACACACACACACACACACACACACACACGTATATTATATATATACGAGGGTTAAGTCAGAAGTCATGGGGTCATTTCATGTCAAATCAACCAATTTTAAACTAATTGGTTGCATGACCATTTTAGAAAAATTTAATTTTTAGTACAAACGTTTGTACATGTTTCTAGATATAATAACCAATGTTCAAAACAAAAATATTGCCGGTAGTTCTTCTGGGGCAGCCATTTTTCCAACATGTTGCATGGCTTTTTTTTTGCTCATCTAGCACTTCTCAGAAACCTAAATATCTCAAAAACCAATAGAGCTAGACACATGAAACAAAATTTATTTTGTAGCTAATGAAGTATACTTTCTATGATATTCAGGTATGTTTTGCTTCAAATTGCATCATAAGTACGAAAAGTATGGTCGAAATTGGGGTAACGATAGTTAAAAAACTTGATTTTTTCATTCATTCATTTTTTCAATGAAGGGGTTTAGTCTAAGGCTTATTTTTTTTTTCATGTGTGGCCTGCTTGCAGGGTGTCTGTAAATAAAATAGCAGTGCTCAGCAATGTAACCCTTTTTTACAGCATGGGCTCAAACATGGCCGTTCATTGAATGTTGACAGTTTTCGGGGTTAAATATCTCGGATGGGTCCTCTTGAAGAATTCTGAAATTTAGCATCAAGGAAGCTCTGCAAGAACCTAAGTCACAGTAAAAATCTCAACTTTTAGATTCAACTCGTTTTGGTCAATATGAGGTAACGTATGCCACCTAATTTCTGACGTTGCAAAGTAAGGTTAAATTACATCCCTTACTTAGAATAATGATGTCTTTTGTTTCTTTTTTAAATTTGGGTTAAGTGAAGCCTCAGAAAATACAGTAACATAATGTTTTATTAGTTTTTCTTGTATGTACTTATTGCTTGCATTGTAGAATTATATTCCTGTAGTTCATAGTTTCAAGATCTGGTTGAGAGAAAATGACATTTTCTTAATAAAATCTGACAAGGAAAATAAACCTGTCCTTATCCGAATTAAGGACTATAAAGAAAAAATGGAAGAATGTTTCAAAGTAAACAATTTCACAGAAAGCTCTCAAACCCCTATAACTAAAATAATAATGAGGTAAAGAAAGTAATTGAAAGCAGTATCACGATACCAAGAGAAATGAAGAAAAAACTCATTGTCAAAAATTCAACCCTGCCGATTGCCTTTGGACTACCAAAAACTCACAAACCGGGAACTCAAATACGACCCATCATTGCAACTTTCACACATCATGCATACAAACTATCCAAATATTTAGTTGAAAGTCTTGCTATAATTAAACAACAAGCACCATTCAGTGTTAAAAATGCATATGAAGAGAAACAAACTAAAAAATATTGTTTGGATGAGTATCGTATTGCAAGTTTTGATGTTGAAAATTTATATCCTAGTGTCCCAATAGAAGGTGCCACAGATGCATTACACAGATGGCTTATTGAGATGAAGGTTAACCCAGTAGAATCATGGGAAATGGTTCGATGGCTTACTGTATGTGTAAATTACAACTTCTTTATATTTTATGGTAAAATCTATCAGCAAAGTAATGGTCTATCAATGGGAAACCCAGTATCCGGAATCATCTCCAGCATTTCCCTTCATTACATAGAATCTCCAATTGTTAATCAGATATATGCGGATATCATACTCTACATCAGATATGTAGATGATGTGCTAATTATTGCTAAAAATGAGAACACCATCATGGACGTATTTAAATTGTTAAATGAATCACATCGTCGCATAAAATTCACTTGCGAACCCATGAATAACAATGTAATTTCTTTCCTTGATCTGAAAATTAAGACAACTGACACAACAATTCAATCATCAGTCCACGGGAAAAAAATATCAGGGGAAAATACTTCGATGACAATTCAGAACATTCACGTATAACAATGGATAATAAATATATTTTTCAATTTTTTCCTGAGAGCACAAAGACTATGTTCTAATAATAAGGATATCAAAAATGAAGAAGGAAGACTTTTTTAATATAGCAAAAGAAAATGGCTTTCACACTAACAGAATAAACCAAATCAAAAACAAGTCGCAAGAAAACTAAAGGAAAAGAGAAATACAGATAAAGATGAAAAATCTGTTGAAAAGAAATTTGTGTGCATTCCATTTCACAGGGGATTTCTCACATAAAATTGCAAATTTTTTTAGAAGATTTAATTTCAAAATTGTTTTTATATCACCAAGAAGTTTGGAATGTACATTTAATGAATTCAAAATGAGAAACTCTGTACCAGATGTGGAAAGCACAGGAATATATAATATAAGTTGTTCATGTTCAAAGGATTATGTAGGACAAACAGCAAGTAAAATGGCAATAAGATGGCACGAACACGATCTTGACATCATAAATCTCAACCCAAGAACAGGTTTGTCAACTCATATCATCGAAGAGAAGCATTTGATTAAAAAGAGAAGGGTTTTAAAAAGATTGACGGAAAACATAGAGTTGAATGTCTGGGAAGCTTAGTTCCTTGCAGAAGAACACTGGAATAAATTAAATAATGAAAATGGCAACATAGATCCAGTATGGAGTTTTCTTTTTCACAAATAAAGTAAGCCACCATCTTTAAAATTTAATGTAACAGAAAACAAGAGACTTTGTGAAAACAATGACGACTTTGAATTACCTGATATTTAGGATTCATAATTTTAAATAAAAAATAATGTGATCAAATTTTTTTATCTGAAATAAAAATAAAACAGACTGCTTCCTTTCACATTTAGGTTGCTATATTACAACAATATAACATTGACATCGTCCATTATATAACGAATTCTTTTTGTTTAAAAAATTTCTAACCATTGTTATAACTGTATCTTTAGTCAAAATGAAAATAAATGTCTGATGAAGGAAGCGTGTGTTCTGAAACGTCACAACGAAAAACTGTTTTCTTATGCTTTTAATAACCGTAAACTACAGGAATATAATAATGTTTTAATACTTGACTTACCAGAAATTGAAATTACAAGGTATGACAATTTAAAATCTGAGAAATCTCACTGCAAAATGTTTGATTCAATAGGTATCCATGATCAGTTGGTATTGTCAGCTCCAGTTTCCTATTCATTCTCTTCGTCAAATCATGCAGAATTCTTTGTTCTTTCACTAACTTCCTAAGTAAATTATCAGAAACCTTCAGTTCATCACATAGCTATATTTCTCCTTAACCAAGTGGTAGCAATGAAACTGACGATTCTGACCTTTTCAACATTAGTTTTCGCTAATTTACATTTTTCTTCTTATAATTTCCATGATATGATTGTAGCTACTGGCCACGCAAAGGATTGTCACACTTGCCTTCCTTTTCTTCAGTTCTAATACTTTGTGAAAAGCAACTTTCCAGTTTCCTTTGCACTCCTTGTATGATGTGATTAGTTTTTTGAGCAAGAGTACTTTATTGTTTTTCTGCAATCAGCCTCCTCAGTTTTGAAACAGGAGATACATCAAAAACAGAACAGACTTCATGCATTCCTTTAGTTTTTCTTGGGTTGACACAAAGATATAATTTCCATTCTTGCATTTAAGTGAGTCACTTTCTCCAGATATGAAACTTTTACTCCAACATGTCAGGCATATTGATTTAACTGGTATCAGGCTTACTTGACACTTTATTGCCTTACCATGTGATGCAAATTGATTTTAAAATTTACCATACAAAATCTTTTTTCAATGGTATTTGCATATTGTCTCTAAGCCATCCACCTGTAGTCTTGACCTAAGAAGTGTTTCACTAAGTTTGTTAAGATTAATTAAGTCTTTGGTAACCATACCAAAAGTGTATTTAATGACAGTCCTCTCCAGTTAAAACTCCTACAGAACACTCCATTTCCAGTCACAGATAAAGAAAATTCACAATGACAGCAGAGATTGTCATTTCACAGATCAATTCCAGTCTTGCCTCACATCCTATCAAAGCACGTCTCTAAATCTTGTGCTGTGCATGACTCACATCTACTTCAACGAGAGCATTTTCTTGAAGGGGAAAAAAAACGTGGAAAATAAAGGAAACAAAAAATAATATATTTTGCCAGTTTTGACCCTCCAAGATAAATTGCCTACTTTCAGTGGAGTGCCCAAGGAGGGGTTGGTGGGGGTCATAACCCAATACCTTTGGTTGATTGATTGATTGATTTGATGTTTTAAGTCCACTTTATGCACAGTAAGGCTAATCGGGACTGGACCTACAGTTTAAAGTGGGATCCGGACCACTGTGTCTCCACCGGGTTCGAACCCGGGACCCCTTGATTACAAGGCAATGACGCTATCACTGCGCCATCGGGGAGGCCCATCCCAATGCCTTTGGCCTACCATTCTATAAACAATTACGTCAAAGGCAGGGTAATGTGGCAAGAACAGGGCTGTATACTAATAAAGTATATGTAACCCCCTACCCTCCCTTCCGAAATTCTCTGACATGCCACTGCCTATCTTAAGCTGCATGCACTGCTACATTTAAAAATATGGAGGAAGCTCAGTTTTGCGGCTGCAATACGAACTGGTTATGTGTACCTAATAAATCAAACCTTTTGCAGTGAGATTTCGCAGATTTTCAATTGTCATACCTTGTAATTTCAATTTATGGTAAGTCAAGTATTAAAACATTATGTTACTATATTTTCTGAGGCTTCATTTAAGCCAAATTTTAAAAAAAATACTTCATTATTCTAAGTATGGGATGTAGTTTAACCTTACTTTGCAACGTCAGAAATTAGGTGGCATACGTTACCTCATATTGACCAAAACGAGTTGAATCTAAAAGTTGAGATTTTTACTGTGAGTTAGGTTCATGCACGGCTTCCTTTATGCTAAATTTCAGAATTCTTCAAGAGGACCCATACGAGATATTTAACCCCGAAAACTGTAAAAATTCAATGAATGGTCATGTTTGAGCTCATGCTGTAAATATAATTGTGTTACTTATATCTTAGATTTTTCGTATTGTCCCCTGTTCGGAGGAAAAAAATAGTTGCCATGACTTATAACTTAACCCACGTATATAATATATATATAATTTAAGAAATTAATTTGGCCATCCATAATATACATATAAAGTCCCAATTGCACCACTCACTCACTCATTGACATAAAAATAAATGCTCCATTGCGACTCCCCCCCCATGAAATTGTTTCGAAACAACGAGGAAATTTAAACACTCACTTTTTACCCCTTTTAATGGTCAAAAAGCATTTCTTTCCTCATACTTTATCCTCGAGATCATCAAGAACGCATATGATTCAATTCCTAGTTAAATAAACAAGAGTGACATTTACATAAGATGATTCAGTCCAGAGACTACATAAACAGTTATATACAACTTCGTACTCAATACGAAAATAGCAACATCATGGCTATCTGTAACCATACTTTGGTGTTGCTAGGGAACTTAAAGAAAAGTTATTTCCACCCCGAAAACTACGGTAAGTGAGTGATACTTGAATTTTCCTATTTCAAAATATGAGCGTCAGAATTTCTTACAGAGGGTAGGAAATTGCGGAGAATGACTGAAAATAATTATTTGAAAATCATTTATAAAAATGTAACAATGACCAAAGAAGTAAATATTGCTTTTAGAAATTGATGTCGTTATTGAATTCGCTTATTTAAAATATCTAACGACATGTTTTGAAACGGGCAGTACTTACGCAAGGTTAGGTAAAGTTCCTCGTGCATAGAGCACCGTGCCATGAAGGCAAATTTAGGAGATGTGCAGGCCCCACACATTCTCGATCTCGGCCATTTTGGAGGTGACGTGATCAATACCACGATCCGGCCTACCTTTACCTAACAGGGTTGGCCCCCAAATACCCATTTATTTGAGGCTGGGTAAACCTCAGAGCCACTTCATGCGGGGACAAGGCCGGAAAAAATCCGAGAATCAAACCCAGGACTCCCGCTTCGCAGTCAGACGCCCTACTGACTAGACTACCACTGCTACCGCGGCAACACAAACAAGTCCTCAGGATCTAACAAATATATTCTGTACATTAACAGGCGAGGGAAGCTGACGATAATATTAGACTAGGGTCTCCATATATTTTCATCACAGAACCATCCTGATCAAAAGCGTACGCGTTGTCACCTATTTTTTTACCGATGCAAACAAAAGCCACATCACATATATGTCTCAGTACAGCTTCATAAGCAAACGAACGGATAAAATATTAAAAAAAAACGATAGAACAAAGAAAGGTTGGCATGGAGTATAACCATGCCGGTAATTCAGCGTTCAAAACAGCTGCAGTTTCATTGTAAATGCTTCTTTTGAATTTTCCATATCTGCACGGCCCGTTAGAGTCCATTTTCAATGGTCGATACCCAAAGCAAATACACGGATGGAGAGAGATATTTTATACTATCCTTTTGTGCTGTCTATTTTTTTCTTTTACGGACAAAAATATACAATCCAATCAGCGTGCGTTGTCACTGTCTAATTGTTGTTTCAGGACGGGGATGCATCATCAATGCAGCTTGATCTTGCCAGAGACGATTGTTGGGAAAACATGTTATGTTGGGCTTTATCAACCCTCCCTCCCCCCTCGGATGAAAAGCTTATTCTAATGTGTTTTCATGCAATTTTTTTTCGTTGAGTGCTGTAAGCTCTCCCATTTTTAAAATACAAATACGGACTTTTTTCTACAGTTTTCCTATTTTGAGTTCTGTCTAGAATGTCTGAATCAATGTACTATAAAACTCCAAATGACTTTTTCTAATTGTTCATAATTAACAATTCCACTGGTGATGTTTGCAAAGAAACAGGGCATTAATTCACAGAAAATTGCTTTAAGTTTCCACCATAAGATTTGATGACAGGAGTCTTGAAAAGGGGAGGGGGTACGATTTGTATTTTTAGTACTTCGAACAAGATCCTACCACGGCTAAAGGTGCTAAAAGCATTGTTGTTGGTTGGAATATCAGCCTATTGAGAAGTAAGGTTGAAGTATATTTCCTTACTTCATTCTCAACCAACGTGTTTCCAGATACAATCGCCGGTAGTAAATATGGGACGCCTAGCTTAAATAAACGTGTTTTGTTGATTCAAACAAATAGTTTCTTTCGTGTATATTTTTTTCACAACATTCGTTCATAATCTTCGCTTTCAGTGCATCAAAAACAAATCATCATCAATAAGTTTTATTGGACTTACAACTTTAGATTTTGCTGTTTAAGCCCAGAATATATTTTAAGTACATAAATAGACATTTTTATATGGATTTTTACATATTATGTTCAAATACACACAAGTAACTTTTTTACATAATTACTTTCACTCATTCATTATAAAATACAAATTTACAATTTTATATTAACTTGTCTACAAAATAGAGTATAATATATCCAATGCGGATATCTGGTTAGTACAGTGGGATCCTTAAGTATTACCGTGCAAATTGTCCATCACCATGTTCGTGCAGTTTATTTGACCCAATAAGAGCTTCAAGAATTAAAAGAAAACTCAAAATAAGCTGTTGACAACTTCTGCATCAGCATACATAAAAATCTATCGCTTAAAAACACACAGGATGTAAGAGAAAAATTAATGAAAATAGTCATGGACAATTTGCACAATAATACTCATGGATCCCACTGTACAATAATCAAGATAAATTTATGAGAAGACACATTAATTGTTGATAATGCTTTGTACAAAATCTTTCGTTTCTATGCGTAAATAGACATTCCATTTAAATTAAGAAAGTAACAATGTGGAGATTTTAACATGTTTATTTGAAATAAATGACAAGTTACCCATGGCCATTTCTATTTTATTTATTAAAACAATTGCATTTCTTAATCATTTACATTTATAAAATCAATGGGTTTTTCTAGGGAGTTCAGTGTAAGCTTTCACCAATATTTTCTAATGAACTCTTGCACCGTATTTTTCACTATTCAAAACTTTTCTTCTTAACCGTCGGCAAAGATTCGTGCAATGCTAACTGGATAGTCGTAATTATCGTGGCAACAAGATATCGTATATTAAGGTACGTCAATGCACTAGGTACGTCAACACAAGTAGGCAAAATATTATAATATATAAAACTCGTGTATTAATGCTTTGTCCTGAAGGGAGAGGACGTCCCACAGTAGACCTTAAGGCTAAAACTTACGTGCAAATTAGAAAACTAATGTTTAAGAAGCATCTTTCTTTAAGATTACTTAGAACGTGTCATTTATACTCTATAAATAATCTAGGGAGAAACATTCCGAGAAAGCATCCTTCCTCCTACAAGACTCAGAGGGTTTTGTCCTTCCCAAGTCATATTACTTACCCCTTGTCCCGGCAACACCCTCGCGATCACGTTCTTCTCTTTGTACGTGAGTGAAACTTCTTTCCCCGATTCCAAGCTCGAGTCTGACATTTTCTTTTGCGGATGGATACACTTTTTACGCCATTAACTTCCTCTAAATGTCAGAAGTGACATTTATTTGAAGTTCACGGAGGAGCACGTTTTGCCTTGCTTAAATTTCTCTTGCGAGGAAACGCGGGAAGAGAGAACACACGACATGCCTGCTGCGTGGATTTTCTTACAACCAACACCGCTGAGACCTTGAGTGTGTTTATATTCCTCAGTCCAAATTTCACAGTCCAAACATTTCAGGCTTTAACTTCTCTCACATAAAACATACACAGTACGTCTACTAAGATTTAGGACTGACGTAATAAAAAGTATTTGCGTCAACGAAATGACACTCCTCCATTCTAACTCTACACACTGATTTGCACGGTCATAGAACTTCTGGTTGCCTCTGTAGAAATCGTGCTTTGTACGGCTTTCTGTATGTCCGAAATAGTGTCTCAGGGACACCCCTTCAAGTGGCATTTCAGTTTTGGAAACAAAAGGTAATCAGCAGGTGCTAAGTCTGGCGAATACGGACGGTGGTCAAGTTGTTTGGCCAAAAACGCCTTGACGATTTTGTGGGACGGGATGTTGTGCGAAAGGAAGCAGTCACCAGATTTACACATGCTTGGTCTAGTACGTCGAATGATTTCTAGGAGCCTTCTATTACAGATTTGTAGCACATTGTATTCACAGTTTCCCCATCCTTGAATTTTAGTGGTACATTTGAGTGTAGGTTTAACTGGATGACCTTAATTCAGACGTTCATTTTTCATTTTGTGTGTGCCAAGTGTGTACAGTGCACTGCTAATTGTCTGGCACATCCGTCATGAATGCTGGCGCCTTTCTACCTGCTCCCTTTCCTGAAAAAGAGAAAAGAGATTGTAGAATTTGAATGCCCCTCGTATATAACATCAAGTCCACTGATAAAAAAAAATCAAATGCAGCTCACGCACCGTGCTGTGAATGCATATAGCTGGTATGCGGAAGTGTGGCTTCCTACATTCTCGAGCTTGACCATAGTGGATGTGGTGTGGTCAGCACTATGATTAGGTCGCTATTACCCTTCCACGGATCCGTTTGAGAAGATGAGTGTCCTCAGGCCTGTTTTTGCAGTGATATAGACAGAAGACTTCCAACCCGAGGAATATCTTCACCCAGACCCATTTTAACTACCAGTTAAAATTCACTTCTTCAAGTAACAGATTTACAAAAGATGAAATTCAATCTATACGGTGCAAATTGATATGCGATTTTTCTATCTGAAGTTGAAAAAGTCGTCTGATCAATTTGGCATAACTGGAGAAAGTAAAAGATACACGCTTCATAAACTATACGTACAGAAAACCAATATCAAGCTGTATAAACAACATGTAAACTTTATTCTTATAAGGCTTCGCTCGGAGAAATCAAACTGCGCCATCTGTGTTTCATGATTGAAGGCCGGTGCTGATTGTATGCACGAAAGCTAGCAGTGTTATTTATTAGGACACGAGCTAGTTAGCCAGTCAGTTGAGAAAGTTTCTCCAGTTCGGTGCCTAGTACGGTATCTAATTCGCAGGAAACAGGCTTGAGTGTCAACTCTGCATGGCTCGTAAAGTTCCATCAAGGCACTGCTGGTAGAGAATTTTATTCTTCTCTTTTTATGCAAGCTGGTTCAATAAGGGGACGTTCGTAGCCAATCCCACAGCTTGATGGCTTTGGTGAAGGTGATCTAGGCGCTGGGAATCAGTTTTATGGTAGCTGTAACAATGGAACGACTAGGTGCATTGTATCGTTATGCAGAACAGCTCCTTTCTACTCGAGAAAGTGGAGTCTTGCGAAGATGAAGCTCTGGATGCTGGGGAAGAATGCTTAAGAACGTACGTTTCTTTGTTCCTTTTTATGGACCATTCGGTATGATCGTACCAGGCATATTAATCAGCATTGCCATCGGTGGGTGTAGCACGACGTGAAATGGCTGTAGTCCACCCAAAATAGTCTAAAACATAAATTTTGATGATCATTTAGAGCAGATGAAGAATCACAGAGAAAGAGAGAGTAGGAGGAAAGAATGGGATAGAGATAGAAGGAATGGTACTGAGAGAGGGCGAGAGAGCGAGAGGAAGTGAGACAAAGGGAAGAAAGAGATATAGCAGAGAGAAAGACAGAAAGCAGGAAACCAGGGGAAGAAAGAAAGGGAAAGGAGAAAGAAAGATAAATAGAAATGGAGAGGCAGAATGAAATAGAGAGACAGAATGAATGAGATAGAAAGAGAGATAATGAATGATAAGAGAATGAATGATATAGAAAGAGAGAGAACGAATGATAAGAGAATGAATGAGATAGCGAAAGAGAATGAGTGAGACAGAATGAATGATATATATTGAGAGAGAATGAATTAAATATATGAAGACAACGAATGATATATGTAGAGAGCATCAGAATGAACAAAAGAGAAAATAGAGAGGGGGTGTGTGAAGAAAGAGTGACACACAAATACACCCCGACACACACACACACACACACACACAGAGGGGGGAGGAGAGAATGGCAAAACAAAGTGATGGAAGACCAAAGAAAGACAAATATAAAGAAATAAAAATGAGTAGAGAAACCGGGGAAGGAAGGCAACAGAGAAAGAAATGAATTGACAGACAGACAGACAGAGAGAGAGAGAGAGAGAGAGAGAGAGTGAAACTTGATACCCAGGAACACCAAGAATGTAAAAGCATTTCATCCACTTTTGAGCCTCCTGGAACAAAATTCCGTTTCTAAGCCACAGATCTGCAATACCATTCAAGTTATTCCTGCATGAACGACTAAAAGCTCTCCTTCACTTCTTACTGTTCTTGTTAAACTGTATTACCGGACACACCGAATGCTGCATATTCATTTCAACAAGGCAAGGAGTGGTCCAAACAGGCACGTAGCCAGGGGGAGGGGTCGGGGAGCTGAACCCCCTCCTCCCCGAAATCGTACAAATATCTAATTTAAGTAGCGTATAGTCGTAATTAATTCTTAGCAGGATTAAACGTCTTGTATAATAAGTTGTAATATACTGAGAAATTCATCTTCAGGGCTTCTATCCCCCACTTTTTCGCATTTATATGGTGCCTGCTGATAATGGATGAGCCCCCTGAAATAAAATTCTGGCTACAGGCCTATGTTTAGTTAGGTTAGGCAATCCAAGCTCTACCGAACCTCCTCTAGCACATTTGGAATTGTGACACATCTCACCTTCTGAGCTTCGTCTAAAAGAGACACTCGCACAGCCCAGGGGAATTAAAAGTCACCAAACATTACACGAGACAGAAGCTAATATTCTTGTTTTTCCCTTAGCGTCAACCTGAGACTTACCTCATTAACATTGCCGTAAAACTTTTATCTTCAACTTTTCTTCCGTACCTTGGATTTCCTGAAGGAGTATGCAAAATTATGTTCAGGGGTGGTTTTTCACGACGTGATCTGGATCTTGCTATTTTATTAACTTAGTTCCTGGTTTTCTTGTCGCTTGTCACTGCGGGATGACTTGTTTCGCCACGGAAGTGACGTCACGGCTCTTCCTGCTAAGGGGTTACAATGCTTGATGAAATTTCGAGCAGGGTGAACTAGAAGAACAACTAAGAAAGTAAGGGGGAAGACGTAACGGCAAATATAAGTTTTAAATTCTCATCTTTGATAGAGACCCTTGTATTTTGTGCATATTAAGAAAATATAAGGTTCGTATACCTATATAAAGTTTTTCTCACCCATTATTATTGAACAGAATATCATGGTATACATTCTCTAACCATATTTAGTGCCTCCCTGATGGTGTAATGGTGACGTCGTGGCCTTATAATAGGGATACCATACGTCCTGGTTTTCCCGGACATGTCCTCTTTTCGGACCCTGAAATTTGCGTCCGGGCGGGTTTTTACTTTCTGTTAAAATGTCCGGGTTTTTAACTTTTATCCAATCATCATAGGTCAGAGATCACGAAGTTACAACTTTTCGATTCATGAAAAGTCTGATGTTGGCAGTACTGGACGATGCGCTAAGCGTTAGTCGTTTGTTGTTACAGTTTTAAGTTCGGTCGATGTGATTTCCGCGTCATTCGTTTGTTCGTGTTTCCAAGTGGAAGTTCGAGTTTGCGAACACTAATATGCCTAAAAGAAAGTGCAAGTTTACTAATGAGTTACAAGAAAAGTATTCATGTTTTAGACGTGGCAGAGACGATTTTGAAGGCGAGTGTATGGTTTCTAAACCCGGTACATTAGTGTTGCCCACGAGACGAGACTTTGGCCTGTCTCGTCTCGTGGAGCCTCGTGGAAATGCTGTCCCGTCTCGAAAATATTCGTTTGTCTTATGACACATGGTCAATCTCGTCTCGTCTCGAATTTTTAAAAGCCTGTCCCGTCTCGTCCCGTGGGCAACACTACGGTACATGTGTGTCTGTGGCAAACAAAGGAGGGCTAGAGACTTGCAAGCACACGTGGAGTGCGAAAAGCACAAAAGAGCCGTCAGAGGTGAAGCTTCATCTACAAAACTGACTCAGTTTTTCACGAAACCTGGCAGTGAACATGAAGATAAAGTAACTGCTGCAGAAGTTTCTTTTACTGTTAAGCATCACAACAGTTATAAAGTAATGGACTGCACATCAAGCTTGATAAAATCATTATTTCCTGATTCCAATTGTGTGATTTATGTAATGTTTTCGTGTTTGTGAGTAAATTTTTGTGTGTGGCTTTCGAAGAAAATGTCCTCTTTTTAGCATTTCAAAATATTGTAGCCCTACCTTATAATCAAGGGGTCCCGGGTTCGATACCCACTGTGGAAGCACAGTGCGGTTCGGATCACACTTTAAATTGTAGGTTCTGTCCCGAATTAGTCTGTATGGACTTAAAACTTAGCTCTAAGCGTATTCATTTTGTCGATGTTTGGGCACTACAAACAAATCTTTTCTTCACAGCATTAAACGATATTGGGGATGTTTAGTAAGGTAGGGTAGGGTGTCGATATAGGTACTATTTCGATCACCCGTTAGAAAAAGTCGAATATTTTGCTTCCTGTTAGTAGCAACACTGATTTGATGAGTGAGAGTTGTTGCGTGGGGTGTCAGGTGTGTTGTGCAGAAACATAGAGAAATTCTGCGGAAAACCCGGAGAACCAGACGTAATTTTGTATGGCAAGGTGAGTACGTTGTGGATAGAATACGTGCTTTGTATATAAACGTCTGCCTGTCATTTTGCGTGACCCGTGTTCATGCGTGAACGTAGGACAGCGAAATTCAGGTCAAACGTGGACAAGCATGTGGTGGCTGTAGCATGTGACATGTGTTGCCATATGGTGAGAGATGAGGGAACTACAGAAATATTTATTTCCATGCTTGCAACACATTACTTCACAAAGTAAATGCGTTGTTCAATTTATTGTTACAGATGCCTCGCAAACGAACACCCAAGAAGGTACATGAACAGTATTCGTTCCGAGTTCTCGAAAATGCCGTGCAGAGTATTCTAGAGGGACACATATATACGCGGAGCATCGCAACTTTATCATGTTCCATTTGCCACCCTCCAAAACAAAGTAACGATGGCACGTCAAGAAGCAGCGGGTGTTCCTTCCCGTTCCAGGATTGATGTTGGATTTCCTTTCATGATACCAACAGCAAACCAAGGAACACACGTCAATAAATCTTTGTGATTTTTTTTTCATTTGAAGGGTAAGGGGAAAAAACAAGAAGTGTCCATTTTGTGTTCGATTTTGAGGTTTACAGCTCATTCTGTTGGTTGAAACTGGTACTAAACAACTGGAATGAAATGAGAAATGTGCGTGTAAGAGACGATCGAATATTTGAGGTACTGGGAAAGAACATAGGAAAGATTAGGATTAAAATTTCGTTTTCTCCACAAACTGGTTTTGTGACATTCTTTGTTCTTTCCCCATACCCTTCATTTTAAAAATATACCTATTTACAAGGGTTGGATAAAAAGTAATGGCAACACTGGTATAATTGGTACTTGACTGTATTGGAAGAGGAGCACGTGTTACATTCCTTCAAATTAATCGCCCCTCATCTCTACGACCTTCTGTCACACGTATGGAAGGCGTCGTACACCGTCAGCGCCACCGCCCTATAGCACGTATGATGGCTTTACGCGTGTCGTAGTGCTTCCCGCCCAGTGGTTCCTTCATTTTGACAAAACGGTCGTAATCACACGGTCTCATACCGGTGAATACGGCGGATGTTCCAGTACCTCCCACTACCAGTTATGCAGGAGCGCCGTCACATTGTTCGCAGTGTGACACCTTGCATTGTCATGCAGGGTGATGGGAGACCGTGCCAGAACGTGCCGTCGCTTCCATCTTAATGCGAGACGAAGGTGGTGTTGCAAGAAGGTGCAGAAGTAGGCTGCGTTGACCGTCTGCCTGAGAGACGTTGTTCTTCTAGCCTAAACATATTGTTAGGGCGCTTGCACTCTCGTCCTCTGCTTCAGAGCACTGCTGTTTTTGACTGAATAACATACAATCGCTCCCACTCACTATACTTCCTCGTCTGACATTCCTTTATCATACACGAAACGCTTGTGGCGCTGTGACTCACCCCTTTCAAGGGACAGCAGTGTTGCCATTACTTTTTGTCCAACCCTTGTATAAATGTATTACATAGAGATCCTCTGTTTAAAATCTTTATATATTAAAATCTTTGTATATTTTTGAACCATAGTATGTTTTAAATATTATAGCTACATAAAATATTGTAATGTAGCAAAAAATTAAAAAAACTTATTTCCCTAATATAATATCCGAGTAGTACTTACAAGGTAGCCTAATATTAAGAGAAAGTCCAGTCCCGATTAGCCCTACTGTGCATAAATTGTACTTGAAACATCAAATCAATTCAATCAATATTAAGAGAACGGAAAAATAATACTTACATACTTTTCCTATATAAACTAACAGAACATGCAGCCCGTAGGCCTACGCCATAGAAGTAGTTGCATTTGTAGTATATATTAAGGACACTGTTTCTTCACTCAATGTTGATCCAAATCAACCGCACGGTGATCAGATTTGTACCTACCTAGGTACAATTCTAATCAAATTTTATCCGAATGAAATTTCGTTCTGCTGTCTACAGTAGCAGAACTAAAAATGCCATGTTATGTCAGCGTCATTAGTAAAAGGTAAGCATTACATTCGCACAAAAACTGTAATTTTGCTGCCTATTATTTTCAAGTTTGTTTGAATTTAATTTTTTGTAATCGAAAATGTGCCACCTTACCCTTCTCTGAGGCCATCTCCCTTTCACGAAGTGCATCCTGGAAACTACATTCTTGAAGGGAAAGGAGGCTATGTCGCCTACACTAATAGCCAGTAGAATCATCTGTGGTGTTTCTGCTCTATCTTGGCAATTACCGACGTCAAACCGACGTAAAATGACGCAAATACGAGTACAAAATAGAATATAAACTGAATATGTGCTCCAGAGCTTCTCGGAACAGTGTGTTGCATTATTGCATTTTGGGAATGAAATTGTCGAAAGTTTCCGACGTCGATCGAAGTTCCTCGACGCCAAGGAACGTTACAATATTACTCCTAAGGGAGCTTTCAGATCGAAGTGACGCTTGTCACAGCGAAACTAACCTTCAGAAAAAATACATCCTTTCGTGCCGTGATGACACAAGCTGCACTTGCAGTTTGTCGCGGGTCGTTTTCTCAATAGCGTGAATGAAGTCGTCTCGGACTGGATTGGGGGGCGGGGTCATGTAGCCTTGTCTCTTCGGTCTGAAATCTCCATAAGAGTTATATTTTCACTCTTCATTCACATTCTACAATTTCGACTCACTACATAACTTGGCCAACAGTTGAAATAGCAACTCGTGTCATAGTTGAAGTCCTGATTCGAACGCCACTTTACTTCAAAGAATGTTCCCAAAGATCAGTTTCCTTCCGACAACCATATTGTCAAGTTCACGGAGCCCAGTGAATCCTCACCTCAAACCTCTCCCACCAATAGCGTCCGTTAAACTGGCAACTCTTGTCAAATCCACGTAGGATAAATGAGACGTTGCGAATTCAGTTTCTGTAGAGATTTCTTAACTTGAGATTGCGGTTGCTTTATCTTTGCTATGTTGTGTAAATAAAATAGATGTATAACTACTGCAGGCAGAAGTGACAACAGAGCTTTTCAGAAAAACAGGCGCTGGCTCGAAATCAGCACGCTTCTTATCTTCAGCTGTTTCAAAGATACGGAACTGGTGTTCGTATCAGGACTTCAACCATAGCTGCGAAACTGAGAGTACGTTCTTAATTCACATGTACGAATTATTGCAGCATTATTAATCTGATCCTTGCAGATCCCTGAGATGACTCACAAATCAACCGTAACTTGTATATCAATATCATGCAAATGACATTGATACGGGAGCCATTTGGCAAGAAAAAATTAGCTTTCTTATTACTTCTATAAAAGGAAATTGGAAATTAAACTTTGTTATCTTCCTACATGTGCTTTATCTTCTCAATTTCAAATAAAATTCTAAATTCTCTAAAAAAGATCAAGATATTAACTCATTTCCACCACAGTAAAACATTCAGAAACAATAAAGAAAAATGTTAGAAAAATACTCATAAGTTTACAACCATCTATTGTTTACCATAGCAAACCATATCCCAACATAGTAGCGATTTTTTTAAACCTATTTTATTTCAAATTATTCAATAATAAGTTAAAATCAAACAATATTGTAAAAAAAACTATTCAAATTTGTTAATATAAAACTTTGTAGAAATTATGTCAATTTGTATTCGATTCTGGAAAAAAAATATCAATAAAGAATGAGGTAAAAAATTATCATGACTACTAAAGTAACATGGCTGAAGCCTGAAATCGAAAAATTGTAAGTAGTTTCTTATTTCTTTATCCCGGGTTTCGTTTGTGTTCATATATTTCCCATCAAGTGCTTGAAAAACGTCATATTTGTTCGAGCACGATGCAACAAATGCGTTGGCTTCCTGTTTGCCCCTCGTATTTACCACACATAAATTAAATACTCTCATTCAGTATAAATAAATGCGTGTGCGTTTTATCTGTAACACCAGCGTTTAAAATTAAACTTCGAATATAATTTAAAGTACCATGTGACAGAAACCAAGATTAACTTCATCATTATTGCTTTCCTTCTTGAATTAATATATATATATATATATATATATATATATCCTACTTTCAGTTTCCAAAGCAATGCAATTTCATCAGAAAACGCACGGTGAATTAATCAAGATTAACTTCATCATTATTGCTTTCCTTCTTGAATTAATATATATATATATATATATATATATATATATATATCCTACTTTCAGTTTCCAAAGCAATGCAATTTCATCAGAAAACGCACGGTGAATTAACCAAAAAACATTGACAAACTTTAATAACCTGTACGTGCTTTTGTTCTCTCCCCCCCCCCCCTCCCATGCATCCAGAAGTACCTTCTCAAAATTCATTTCGCATTTCTCTCCCGCGTTCTTTTCTGGTCCGCACAACAAAGAAAGTCTTCTGCATATACAAAGAAGTTATTTCAATTTTTTCCCCTTTACATGGAAAAAAGATCCGCCGAAGCAGGGAACTACAAGGAAGTCTATGCTCACCATCAAGCGAACTGGATCCTTTCCGTTTCTCCACTAAATCTCTGTCCCGTCAAGCTGCGCGTCTACATGCAATACAGTCTTTGAAACTTAAGGAGCTTCCTTCGACGGCTTTTTTTTTTTTTTAAACCTCCAAGTGGAGTTTCCGCAACGAACTTGCAAACATTAAACACGGTGTACAAAAGAGACTGTAAGAAAAACTATTTTTTTTCTTCTCCGTTTCTTGACGTATACCTCCATGCTTAAAAATGATATACTGATGCCAGTGTACAAAAATGATTTTTTGTCCTCGATTTTCTTTTGTTACAATCAGTGTTGTCCGGAGGTAGGCAATTCCCAGCTTGAAATATTTTTCAGAAGTTCCATCCAAATATCTTCGGAATTTTGTGCAAAATATACCAAATCCTTTACTGAATACATTATTATCAGTACAGTACAGTCACGGACACTGCCGAATTGTAATGAGTACATTGACTTTCAGTGGAATCGTTACAACCCAGCAGTGTCCGTGACTGTACATACAGATACAGCAAATGGCAGCACAAAGATACAGTACAAGTACAGAGTTGCCTTGCAGTACAGGTATAAAGTTGTGCTTCAGTAACGAAGTAGCAGTAAATGAACAAAGTTGCATTAAGCTTAACACCCACTGAGACGCGGGGAAGCGCGGCAACAGAACTTCTGCCGTCTGCTTCCACTGAAATCAAATGGTGTACGCCAGGGGGCGTGAAGAGGTGCTTCCGCACCCCCTTCAGCACACCCTATTCAAAACCTATGTTGAAAACATTAACTCTTACATTGTCATATGTCGTAGTCGGTTATACGTCAAAACATCGACGTAAAAACATCGACAACAAAAACATCGACGGCAAAAACATCGACCGCAAAAATATCGACGGTAAAAACATCGACGGCAAAAACATCGACACCAAAAACATCGACACCAAAAACATCGACACCAAAAACATCGACACCAAAAACATCGACAGCAAAACATCGACAGCAAAACATCGACAGCAAAACATCGACAGCAAAACATCGACGCCAAAAACATCGACGCCAAAAACATCGACGCCAAAAACATCGACGCCAAAAACATCGACGCCAAAAACATCGACACCAAAAACATCGACACCAAAAACATCGACACCAAAAACATCGACGGGAAAAACATCGACGGGAAAAACATCGACAGCAAAAACATCGACAGCAAAAACATCGACGCCAAAAACATCGACGGCAAAAACATCGACGGCAAAAATATCGACACCAAAAACATCGACGGGAAAAACATCGACGCCAAAAACATCGACAGCAAAAACAGACACCAAAAACATCGACGGCAAAAACATCGACACCAAAAACATCGACACCAAAAACATCGACACCAAAAACATCGACACCAAAAACATCGACAGCAAAAACATCGACACCAAAAACATCGACACCAAAAGAATCGACGGCAAAAACATAGACACCAAAAACATCGACGGCAAAAACATCGACGGCAAAAACATCGACACCAAAAACATCGACACCAAAAACATCGACACCAAAAACCGCTATTTTTTTGTCATTAAAACTGTTAATTTATAATGCAGTCATGTTTTATTATTATTGGAGGAAGGTGGAAAGTAGGAGGAGCAGAGTAGAAAGATGGGGGTGAGAAATAGGGTGGAAAGTAGATCGGTGCTAAAACTTCAACTCGCCCAGGTGAAATTTATATCTTGATTCGCTTCATGAATAGGATTTAGTGTTATGATAATAGCATCATGAAGCTACAGCTCTTCTTTGTTTCGACCAAACATGCCTACATTGGTCGATCTTGTTTTTAGATTTCTTATCAGCCATGGTTGTTGTGCAAGAGCGGTATTTTCATTGATTCGATAATTTCGGGCTGCACGCGCACCTTCTGACATCAAAACAATATTATTATTAGCACCTGATTCTTGCCCCAAAGCTCAAACAATGGAATCGTAAACAATGCGAAGTGTCATGTTTCCTTCTGCTGCTTTTAACTTCATAGACGGGATAGTTGTATGCTCGTTATATTGTGGATGTGGAAGAAATGTTCCTTTATGACTATGGTAGGAACCGACTGAGGGCCCCTTTGCTTTACCTCCCCCGCCCACCTTCACACAGCAGACCCCTTGTGACAGCGACTGGACAGAAGCCTTCAAAACATCGTCTCTCACAAACATCAGGGTTTATCTGTAACTGATATCAATTCTACCAGTCACACCAGAAGGGTTTCTAGAATTTTTGTCACAAATGTAGATTGTGCATGAAGGGTTTTTAACAAACAACGTGTTTTATTTTTTAAAATACACAGCCTTATATGAACTTAAGAAAATAAGGAGAATAATTTAGCTGTAATTTTTTGCTAGTAGTTTGTGTTAGACATAACTATACAGGTTGTCGCCATACACATAGGCGGATCTAGAACTTGTTTCTGAAATGATGTCCTCCTGCATCCACATATTTATAAGAAATTTTCAATAACACGTATCAGTTCCTCTTTCGAAATTGCTTCAATTTATTTCTTCATATTTTCTTTCAATTCTTCTGATATATGGCTTCCGGTATAAAACTCGCCACGATGACGTTAGAAATATGTCTTTCTTGTGCAAGGCGTCTGAGAGATTTCTGAGGAGTATGTTTCAATCATGTTCCAACGTTGTCTATTTTATCCTCAGTAAGCACGTGCCGTTTTACCTTAACAAGAGCAGACCCCATTTTCCTAAATTTGTTCACAAGTAACAGATCACTGTCTCTGTGTGAAACAGAAACATCTGGTAATTCTACTTCAATACGCATTCTAACTTCACTACAAGAATTCGTAATGACGTAAGAGTCATATATAAAAATTCCTTGTTTAAAATTGTACGGATAGCGTGGCATTATTAGATTGCAGAAAGAACTGGTAATACAGTAGTAGACCCAAATGGAGCGTTCACAAACCGAAAATGGGGCTCGGTGGGGCTCGCCTTAATGGTTTGCTCTTGTAAGGCATAAGCCCCATTTTCTCGCAGTGTTGCCAACACCTTACTCGAAAAAAATCACCAAGGTTTTTCTCGCAGTGTTGCCAACACCTTACTCGAAAAAAATCACCAAGGTTTTTCTCGCAGTGTTGCCAACACCTTACTCGAAAAAAATCACCAAGGTTTTTCTCGCAGTGTTGCCAACACCTTACTCGAAAAAAAATCACCAAGGTTTTTCTCGCAGTGTTGCCAACACCTTACTCGAAAAAAATCACCAAGGTTTCTCTCCATGTTCCGCGCCTCATTTATTGCGCTAACGATGTTTCACGGCGCAGAAAAGCAGTGATGAGTGAAATTTACTCTCTCACCCTCTCACCCTTTGAAGGATGAGCGCACCTTATCGTAATTTTCCAAGTCCCGGGGACCAAAATGTTTATATATCGTAGTAGATCACAAATATGCCTTCTACTGCAATTCTGATTTCTTGACCAAACGACTACAAAAAGTTGAAAAACTCATTTTCTCTCCCCGTTCCACGCCTTATTTATTGCGCTGACGATGTTTCACGGGCGCAAAAAGGCAGTTATGAGTGAAAGATGAGCTCTCATCCTCTCATCCCTCTCATCCTCCTCTCATCCTCCTCTCATCCTCCTCTTATCCTCTCATCTTCCTCTCATCTTCTCATCCTCTTATTTTCTCATCCTCTCATTTTTTGAAAGATGAGTGCACCTTATCGTAATTTTCCAAGTCCGGGACCAAATGTTTATATATCGTGACCTTCGTAAACCTCTCCTCCTCTCATTTTTTGAAGGATGAGTGCACTTTATCGTAATTTTCCAAGTCCGGGACCAAATGTTTATATATCGTGACCTTCGTAAACCTCTCCTCTCATCTTCTCATCCTCTTATTCTCTTATTCTCTCATTCTCTTATTCTCTCATCTTCTCATCCTCTCATCCTCTCATCTTCTCATCCTCTCTATTTTTAGAATATTGTCGTCAACATTAGAGATGAAGTTGGAGTGCTGGAATCAACGGGGGCCAAATGTTTATATATCGTGATCTTCGTAAACCTCTCTCTTGGGGGAACGATGTGGCATATACACACGCGCGCGCTCTCATCTTCTCATCCTCTCATTTTCTCATCTTCTCATTTTTTGAAAGATGAGTGCACCTTATCGTAATTTCCCAAGTCCGGGACCAAATGTTTATATATCGTGATCTTCGTAAACCTCTCCTCTCATCCTCTCATCCTCTCATTTTTTGAAGGATGAGTGCACCTTATCGTAATTTTCCAAGTCCGGGACCAAATGTTTATATATCGTGATCTTCGTAAACCTCTCTTCTCATCCTCTCATCCTCTCATCCTCTTATTTTTTCATCCTCTCATCCTCTCATTTTTTGAAAGATGAGTGCACCTTATCGTAATTTTCCAAGTCCGGGACCAAATGTTTATATATCGTGACCTACGTAAACCTCTCCTCTCATCCTCTCATTTTTTGAAGGATGAGTGCAACTTATCGTAATTTTCCAAGTTCGGGACCAAATGTTTATATATCGTGACCTACGTAAACCTCTCCTCTCATCCTCTCATTTTTTGAAGGATGAGTGCACCTTATCGTAATTTTCCAAGTCCGGGACCAAATGTTTATATATATCGTGATCTTCGTAAACCTCTCTCTCGGGGAGGGAACGATGTACCACACACACACACACGCGCGCGCGCGCGCGTATGCCTCTCATTATTTTCCGTATTGTGACGCAAGCAAACAAATAATAATTGTTGTTGTTTTTTTTAGGATCCCTGGCCCCTATATAACCTCGCCAGGGGTGCGTGGTGGCGGCGAAATCATCACGAGTTTAGATTTGTACTGCGAATGTTGTCAAAAATTTAATCAATGTTGTTTATTCTCGATGCTAGAATCTTACATAGATTATTCTCTAAAAACGAAAATCGATAATCCTATGCCAAGCCCCTAAGGCATTCAGGCAATTTCTAATGTTCGCGTGGATAGCGACGCTCGGTAGAATTTTTCCTGTCCCTGTGGAGAAATTGTGTTTCGTCGCTCAATGTAACATTTTCATCACGGACCAAACTATCCACAGCAACCCCTCCCCGAACCCATTCACCTTGCATCCTTTTTTCGCCCGAAGAGATTCTATTTTTTTTTTTTTTAGCTTTCCCACGGTCCTGAATAAAGAATCCATCACATCCCCGATAACAATAGAATCAGAAGCGGATGCGGCGGAAGCAAACACAGCAGCATCTTCCGCTTTTTGAGTTTTGTGCTGGGATCGTCCGTTTCACACACCACACCCTGACGGGGCGTGGAATAGAGGCCGAGGGGAAATGATCGACAATACATGCATGGGTGGAACTGTCAACGTCCCGTTTATTGTTATTTGTCCCCCACAGGATATTGTGCGCATCACAAAAGTCTTTTGTTGAAAAAAATATAACATGAGTAAATCAGTCAACAAGGGTTTTATTTGCTAGGACGTTGACTATAGCGCTCATTGTGTTTTCACCAAAGAGAGTCGCGTGGAGTAGGAAGGAGAGAAGGAGAAAAAGGAGAGGAGTTCCTATATAACCTACCAGTTTCTTCTTTTGTACATCATTATCATAGTGAACGTCAATCGTGGCAGTTCAGTATTTTTTAATTTGTTTGTCTGGCAGTATACATATATATCATCGTGGAAGTTTTAGTGAGCTACAAGTTTTATTTTGAAGTCTCTCTATCTCTCTTGAAAGGTGAACGTCAATCGTGGCAGTTCAGTATTCTTAATTGTTTGTCTGGCAGTATACATATATATCATCGTGGAAGTTTTAGTGAGCTACAAGTTTTTATTTTGAAGTCTCTCTCTATCTCTCTTGAAAGGTAAGTTTTTATTTTTTCATGATATATTCATATTTTTTGTTTTGCGTCTGACACACACATATTCAGAGGAGTCATAAAAAATTGACACACACTTACATGTCGCATATTTTTTACCTCCTACAACAGTGCACACACACATACATACATACATACTGTTCGCGTCTAATATATATATGTGGAAGGAAAAAATGTCTAGCATTTTTTCAATTTTTTTTCTTCTGTTTCAGTGCGCTTTCCACTACCACCACCACCACAACCCCCCCCCCAAAAAATTTCTCTGTATATATATAAATAACAGAGAGAGAAAAAATGGAACCGCAACTAGGTCCCTCCGGTTTTTGCGGAAAAGTGGCATGTCGCAACTGTGGGAAGTTGATTTCTAAACCTAATATTGCTAGGCATTTAAAAAAATGTCGTCTACCGGATCATGATGTCGTAGTCCCGCCGGCAAAAAAATCTCGTATTGATGCGCATGAAGGCGGTGCTTTGAATAAAAGTGCACGCATCATGACGTATAAATCTGGAAGCGATGAAAAGTGTGACTCGAGCATCTTCCTCAACAATGTGAAATCTCAGGTAGTCGATAAATTACGTGATTGCCTCGTCAATGTAGCAATTAAAATTCATCTCGTCTTGACCCTGCTGTATGAGAAAGTTGTCTCGTCCGAGTCAAGCACTTTTAGCTTTTACGTAGGGTGTGAAGGCTTACACGATGACAATAACGAGGATCTTGACGAGATAGTGACACGGCTATTTGAGCACTTGACACAAAAACAAGAAGAGTTTGAAGGTAGAGGAAGTGGATGGAGTCTTTGCGGTCGCAGCCACATGTTAGAACTTCGAGTCTGCAATTTCAAGCCGTTACGCAGCGCTAAAAAAAAACAAAAACAAAAAAATGTTGCACGAGACATTAAAAAAAAAAAAGCTGTGTTGAACATACAAAGTAATGATCAGAAGAGTTTCCTATGGTCTGTCATCGCCGCATTACACCCAGCTAATAATGTTAACCCCGAACGCCTGTCCAATTACAGAGGATACGAGGGAAAATACGAGAATATGATGAGAGGAATTTCCTATCCTGTGCCCCTGAATAAGATCAATCAATTTGAAAAAAACTATAGAGAGGAAAAAGGAGAAGATATCGATATTTCTGTGTTTGGGGTTGACGATTCCGGCAATATTCGTGTCTTAAGACCTGCTAGAAGCCAGAATAATGTAATTCGACTCTTGCTTGTAGATGGGTGTTACAGTTTAATTCGGAATTTCTCACGATTAGTAGGAAGACAGATCACCAAGGATCACGATAAGATCGAAATTTGCGATCGATGCTTCAGAATTTTTCGCGTGGGAAAGAAGATGAAAGAACAGCACAAGTGTTTTGGCTCCGTGAATGCAGAACCCGAAGATGTCATGCCGGAACCCGGAACCAAGATGAAATTTCAGAAACACCAGGCTCTTCTCCACCACCCCGTCGTTCTTTATGCCGACTTTGAAAGCTTCCAAGTTCCCATGACGTCTTGCAACCCTGATCCCTCTACCTCAAGCACGATCCAAATTTTTCACCACGAGCCTTGCAGTTTCTCCATCTACGGAGAAAAATTGAATGATGTCATCTTGTATTGCGGACCCGATGCGGCAAAACATTTTGTTAAGAAGATAGCGGAATGCGCGAGAGAACTTGCACCCAGCCTGAAAGGCTCTTACGTTTCTCCACCTGCTCTCACGACGGAACAACAACGGAGACATGACGCGGCGACAAGATGCGAGGAGTGTAACCAGCTTTTTACCGCCGAAAATCTCAAGGTCGTCCACCATGACCATCAGAATGGATTATTCCTGAGCACCATCTGTAATTCGTGCAATCTTAAAATTAAGGAGTCGCATTTCGTTGCCGTGTTTCTGCACTACACGGAGAAGTACGACACGCATCTCTTCGTCAAAGAGCTCTACAACATAACTTCTCGAATCAGGATCATTCCGAGAACGAGTGAGAAGTATATTGCGGTAAGAATTTGGATCCCTCTCCAAGAAGGAGGAAGTGTGGAAGTGCGAATCCTGGACTCTTACAATTTCCTGTCCTCCAGCCTCGCAAGCCTTGCATCTCAACTTGGCGACGAAGATCTTGTGGCCACCAAGCAAAAATGTTTTTCGGGGAGAGATGAGAATTTGAATCTGTTGCGTCGCAAGGGCGTCTACCCCTACGAGTACGTCAACGATTTCGAGAAATTTGACGAGACGGAACTTCCACCCCGGGAGGTATTTTATTCTCATCTCACGGAGGACGTCTGTTCCGAAGAGGACTACGAACACGCTCGTAGTGTATGGACGGCATTCAATTGCCAAACTTTTCGCGATTATCACGATCTCTATCTGAAATTGGACGTGACTCTCCTCATGGACATTTTCGAATCGTTTCGTAAGAGATGCATCGCGATATACAAGTTGGATCCTGCGTATTTCTTCACGACGCCGGGGTTGACTTGGGAATCGATGATGAAATACACCAACGTGGAACTAGGACTCATCGCAGAGAAGGAACAGTATGCTTTCATGGAGAGTGCGATACGCGGTGGCATCGTCCAATGTCCCCGACGCCATGCTCAGGCAAACAATCCTCATACGCCTGATTACGATGCATCGAAGCCCAACACCTATATTGTCTACTGGGATGTCAACAACCTGTACGGCCACTCCATGTCCCAGTGTCTTCCCATCAGCGACTACGCGTGGATGACCGAAGAGGAACTCTCCTGCGAAGATTTTCTCAACTGGAGGGAAGATAATGAATGGGGCTGTTTCTTGGAAGTGGATCTCGATTATCCCGAAACGCTTCACGAGAAACATCACGGATTGGCCCTGGCCCCCACCAAAAAGAAGCCACCTGGAGGATCATCGGCGCCAAAACTAATACTAAGCATGGAGAACAAGCGGAATTACATTCTGCACTACCGACTCCTCCAATTTTACATAAGTCACGGCTTGCAGTTGAAGAAAGTTCATAGAGGATTGAAGTTCCGACAGAGCAAGTGGCTGGAACCCTACATAACCGAGAACACGCGCCGCAGAGCGCAATCGACATCGCCTGCAGACAAGGATCTGTACAAACTGTTCAATAACGCCATCTACGGCAAGACGATGGAGAACGTGCGTAATTACATCGACGCAACGTTGGTCACGGACGAAAAGAAATTTGAAAAGATCGTCGCGTCCCCCTACTTCAAAAACTTCACCATTTTCGACGAGAATCTAGTATTCGTCGAGAGGAACAAGAAGCAAGTGATGCTCAACAAGCCGATTGCCATAGGTGCCACCGTCCTTGAACTATCAAAATTGCACATGTACCAATCGTACTACGATCAGTTTCAACCCTTTTATGGAGATAACATCCAAATATGTTACATTGACACGGATAGCTTTATTTTTCTAATCCAAAACACACCAAGCCTCGAACATGATCTGACTAAGATGAAGCATCTGTTTGATTTTAGCAACTTACCATCAGGCCATCACTTGCATTCGGCAGAAAACAAAATGACGATTGGAAAATACAAAGATGAAGTTGGCGGGAAGTACATCAGCGAATTTGCGGGGCTTCGTGCCAAAATGTACTGTGTAAAGATTGCAGAAGAAAAAGAGATCAAGAAAGCGAAGGGGGTGGGAAAAATAAGTACCAGCAAATTTAGCATGCAAGACTACAAGGAATGCCTTTTTCATGGTAAAAGGCAACTCAGCACCGATCATCGCATTGCAAGTAAATTGCATGATTTGTACACGACGCGCGTAAGCAAGGTCGCATTGGATGCAACGGACAACAAGTTACGTGTTCTCGATTGTCAAATCCACACGAGAGAGTGGGGCCACTACAATGGAAGCGATAAATGTGACGTGTGTTAACCGTAACCCCATAGCCATGAAGTCCGTTGTGTCTTTTTGCCATTCTTCAAAACATACGGAGGAAAAGAGGAGCCCTCGGGCGATGAAAAGTTGCAAGCTGTTATTATGTTGTTAAGCCCGCTCCAAACCGAGGCTCATTAAATTCAACTCTTACTTTTCATCGCCCGAGGGCTCCTCTTTTCCTCCGTATGTTTTGAAGAATAGCAAAAAGCACAACGTGTTAAATAACTAACAAGAACAATGAATCTTTTTGGTTTCCGCAAACAAAACAACATGGACACTGCATCACCAAATTCCAATAACCTCTTACCTTCCCTGTTATCTAAACTCAATGGTCTACTAATTGTACATCTTAATAGTATATGGACGAAAATAAATGACGATGTGGGCAAGATGTTTTATGTTTTTAATAACAATTTACATTTTTATGAAATTCTGATCGACGGGAAACTTCAAATCACCGTGAATCCGGAGAACACAGGCGAAATCAAAATTTCTACCGGCAAGAACATTTTTCGAATGAAGCACGACAAGGTACTTTCTAACATGTCGTACGATGTGTCTGCAGGAGATTATCTTTACGTGGAACTCCTAGGAGATTACGACAAACTTGTTCCTCTCTTCGTAGAATTACGAATCGTCTATTCTATTATAAATAACCATTAACCAAAAATGCCTAACGACATTTTCGGCAACACCAAGCGTGTAGACCATGCAGAAGAGATTCTCATGTTGGACGTTCGTGTTAAGAAGTTGAGGACCGATTTGATCGCTTTGCAGGAGACCTTAAACAAAAGTTTAGAGTCTGAGATCGCTACGCTCCAAACGCAATGTCTCGATCCCATTCTGAAAATCGATTCCGAACTGAAAACACTGATAAAAAATTATGTCGACGTACGTTCTTACGACAACATTCAAAATATACAGTTGAGCATGGATTCGCTTCAAAATGATTTGGCCAAATTACAGCAATTTCAATCGAAAAATGAAGATTTGGAAAAATTGAAACTCGAAATCGAAGAGCGAACTTCCGCAATAGAAAAGAATTTCTCTGAACTTCAAACCGTGGTGAATGATATTGATGTAGAACGCTT
This sequence comes from Lepisma saccharinum, assembly GCF_977018435.1. Taxonomy (NCBI): domain Eukaryota; kingdom Metazoa; phylum Arthropoda; class Insecta; order Zygentoma; family Lepismatidae; genus Lepisma; species Lepisma saccharinum. Next base: position 80,324,889 of record NC_139237.1, read on the forward strand.
GCAGGTTGTTGTTTCCAAATTACAAGAAGAATTCACCGGCACGTTGGAAGAAATCAAATCCAAGTTGCAGACTTTGGAAGATACAATGACGAACCTACCATCGTCGGACGAACTGCAGGTCATCGGTAAAAGCGTCGCGAACATAAAAATTCAACTGGAGGCTTATCAAGATTTCGAACACATTCAAACCACCATCGCTACGCTTCAGGCGTCCTTGGAATTGATCAACGAAGAAATTAAAAATATTCACGCTGAAGCAAGTGTGTTGACGAGTATTCAGGACACGTTAAGCACGGTTCAGCAGAAGATCCAATATTTGGAAAATTTGAACGTCGAATCCAATCTTACTCATTTTCATCACGTACTGGACAACATACAGGGTGACTTGGAATCGTTACGAACGAGCGTGCCTTCGAGCGAAGATTTGGAAAAATTGAAAACGGCGGTGACGGCACTATCCGATTCGAGTGACATCAAAAGTTCGTTGAGCGATCTCGAGAGTAGGGTGGCCAATCTCCCCACCTCCAAAGAATTACACGCTTTGAAAAGGAACATATCACGTATGCTGAAACGACTGGAAACGGAAACGGCGAACGTGGAACAGATTCGAGACGAACTTGCTTCGCTGGTGTCGACGCTACCCACTTCGCAGAGCGTCGCGGACCTTCACACGCAGTTTACAGAGATGCGAATCATCGTGAACGATCTTACCGAGAAGAGCTCGAAATTGAATCAAATCGAGAACCTTCAGAACATTGTGGTCAACATCAGAGATCAAGTTGGAGTGCTGGAATCAACGCAGGAATCGACGCTGGCCTCTTTCGGTGCCAAGTTGCAAGAACTCAACGAAAGCTACAAGCAGTTGAACGTGGAAGTGAAAATCAAACCGTCATTTTCTACCGTAACGGATACCATAGTCGAGCATTTGGTGCCCGTACAAAACACACTGGGTCAGCTTCACAGCAACCTCGTTAGCGTCGATACTAAATTCGCTAAACTGCATTCTCTGCAAGCCATCGAAATCAACAGCGTACCCAATCAACAGAGAATCTCCACGTTCGTCGAAGGTAACAAACTGTACATGCTACATCCTTATCATCCGTGCTACAAGTTTCTCCTCGATGGCACGATTCAGGTAAACGAATTTTCGTACTGGTCTCACGGCAGAAAAGCTAGCGTTCTCACCATGACTTTGATATCGAATCGTGGTGTCCAGAAAGCAGGAAACATTCCTCTGGCGCGTTGGAACGAAACGCGCAACATATATGAAATACAGGAAGACGAAGACCTTACCGTTTTCGACGTGAGTGCCGGCGATAAGCTGATCGTTCAAAACACGAGCGAGGTGCCACCCTCTTTGAATCCTATCACGCTGGTGCTTCTCTTCAAACGTAATCTCTAAAAGAGAATGTCAAGGCAAGCCATCGTCCAAGAATTGCATAAACCTGCACGCCGCAACTACAAACGTTTGGCTGTGGTAACCAAGGGAATCGACGACCTCTGGGAAAGTGACCTCGTGGAGATGAGTAGCGGCAAGTTAAAAAACGTACATAAATTGAACAAGGGCAACAAGTACCTCCTCACCGTCATAGACTCATTTTCGAAATTCGCATGGGCTCTACCTTTGAAGGTGAAAACGGGAACGTGCGTCACGGAAGCATTCAAGACAATTTTTCGCGAAAGCGGCGGCAGACGACCTCGGTTTCTGCACACGGACAAAGGGAAGGAATTTTACAATGCCATATTCCAAAAGTTTATTCGGAAACACAACGTTCAACATTACTCGACCTTCAGTGACGTCAAGGCCAGCATCGTGGAAAGATTCAATCGCACTCTGAAATCGCGCATGTGGTCACGCTTGACGCTTCAGGGAAGCTACAAGTGGGTCACCATTCTTCCGGAACTCGTTAACGACTATAATCACACACAGCACGGAACGATAGGCATGAAGCCAGCTGACGTTACCAAGTCTGACGAGCAACGTTTAATTTCTAGCGTTTACTGTCCAAAGTACACGCCCACGACAAAAAAAAAGCTAAATACAAAATTGGAGAACAGGTGAGGGTCAGTAAATTGAAGCGAACGTTCGACAGGGGTTTCACACAAAACTGGAGCACTGAACTTTTTACCGTGGTTCGAGTTCTACCCGGGAACCGTCACACGTATATAATAAAAGACAGTGGCGGTGAAATTTTATTGGGGCGCTTCTACGAGGAGGAACTCTCTAAAACAAAATACCCCGACACGTATCTTATCGAAAAAGTTTTGCGCAAGAGAGGCAACAAATTTTTGGTGAAATGGCTGGGACTTCCGGAAACAAGTTGGATCGATTCAAACGAAGTGATTCTATGAGTACGTGGAATGTTGTGAAACGTTTACCTAATTCGGAAAGTGGAACGAAGAAAAAAAACGGTGAATTGCTCCCCGACAGCATCCGCTGTCTGATCGTAGGACCTTCGGGGTGTGGAAAAACGACACTGCTCGTGGACAATTTTCTCCTCGCACCGAATTGGTTAGATTGGAAGAACAGGCACCTGTACGTGTTCTCGAAAAGTTTGGAGCAATCCAAATACCAGCAACTGATGAAACTGTACGATGGTCTGGACATTGCAACGTTCGCCTCGGAAATAAAACCACTCGACGATTGTCGTGAAAATTCAGTCGTTGTGTTCGACGACGCCATCCTGGAAAATCAAAATGAAATTCGCAACTTTTTCACGCAAGGTCGTCACAAAGGAATGGATTGCTTCTACCTAGCTCAAACGTTTTCCAAAATTCCAAAACAGTTAGTACGCGACAACGCTAATTTCATATGTTTGTTTCGTCAAGATCACACCAACCTCAAGCACGCGTACGATGACTACGTAGGCGGAGACATGAACTACAATCAATTTTCGGAACGCTGCTGCTCTACTTGCTGGAACGGTGACGATTTCGGATTCGCTACGATCGACATGACGAGGAAACCCAACGACGGAAAATACAGAAACAAAATCAACGACTTTCTAAACGTTGCAACGTTGTGAGAAACGACGTGTATAAATAACGTCATGACGAAACGAAAAATTAAAGACGAAAATCTCAAGCTTCGCGATTACCTCGCGAAACGCTTCAAAGGTTGGAAATCCGAGAATCGCGGATTCTACGAAGAGAAGAAACGTCAGGATCAACCTGTGATCGATGCCATCAGCGGTCTAGGTAAAGAAATTAAAAGTGTCACGGAACAAAATAAAAATTTGATCAACGAACTCGTACCGCTCGCAGCTAAAAGTTACGCTGTACCCACGCCCATTTCGAGCATTCCTTCGACACCGTTCGAACTGAAGGATGCACCGGCACGACGTCGAGCCATTGGTAGCACGTCGTCTTCGGATAAAATCGAGTTGGGACCTTTGGCACGAGACTACCTGAGTACGGGGAAATTCGACAAGGATGAAGTGTTCGGATTGTATCCCAGCATGGAAACCAACGAAGGCGGTGGTGTGGTGTGGAAGATTGGGAAATCGAAGGTGACCTTCGAAGGCAACGACATTAAAGTTAATTTAGGCGAGAAGGATAGTTGGACCAGGTATCCGGGTACGGTGGGACTGTGGGAACTCGTTGCCAAAAAGCAGCCGAAAGATTACACCGACGAAGATTACCAGAGTTACAAGGAAATTTTGATCATGACGGATGCCTTGTACCAAAACAACGATGCCTCGCAGAATAGGGTGAAATCGAGCAGCAGCGAGAAGTACAGGAATCTCATCAAACCGATTTGGAACCAGGTCAAAACAGGCAGCGGCGTCAAACGCTACAACACGTTACCCAAAGAATTCGTTTGGGTGGACGACGTTAGGAAGCTCGTGGACGGATTGTTGGTGATAGCCGGCGAAGAGAATGCAGGCAACCGTAATTTCTACAACGAGAAGGTTGGCATCGTGGACATGATCAGCACGAAACTTTCCAACTTCATCGTGAATGACGACAAGGGCATAGGTTACCTGATCAAAATCATCAACACGCTGCCTCCGAGATTCTGGAACGTGGCCGAAGGAAAAGGACTCGTGAACGACATCATCAACAAGTTACCTTTCGAGATGCATTTACCTGGCTACCAGTACTGCGGACCGGGTACCAAACTCGAGAAAAGATTGGAGAGAGGAGACAAGGGTGTGAATCCGTTGGACGCCGCATGCAAAGATCACGACATCGCTTACAACACCACGCAGACGGATCTGGATGCACGTCACGAAGCAGACAGAAAGTTAGAGCACGCAGCTTTCGAAAGGTTCGTGAGCAGAGACGCATCGTTGGGTGAACGGGTCGCCGCACTGGGTACCACCATCGCCATGAACACAAAACAAAAATTGGGGTGGGGTATATAAATAACATCCAGTAAAAAACAACATGGCTTGCATAACTGATTTGGCGCACGAACTACTATCTAAAATATTCAAAAAGGTAGTTAACGGAGATGTTAATAAACTTGTGATCGTAGCTAAAACGACGCCGGCATTTCACATGGGATGCGAAATAGTTCTCAAGGACCGTCTTCGGGAGATCAGTGGAATGAGGTGCGGTGATCTCGACACTCTTCTGTCGGCCGCGGGGGAGAAATTGAACGAGAGGTTGGATGAACTGCACGAGGCGAGGCAGGGAAGAAGACGGTATACGGATGATTGGCGTAAGTCCAAACAGGAAACTGAAGAAATCATCACGCACATTATCGCGTTCTCCGAAGCACGAACTTTCTTTCTCTGTTAAAAAAATCTTCGATACAAATCGTGAAAAAAAAATATATATATAAATAACACGCATCGTGAAAAAAAAATAATCTTCGGTATATATAAATAACACACATCGTGAAAAAAAAAATTAAATTTCTCTAACACACACACTGAAAATTTCTCTTCTTCGATATGACAACTGAAAAAATGAGTGACCTCCAAGCATTAAAACAAATGCTAAATTTGTCAGTCGAGTATGTAAAAATTCGGGAATTGGAAGTCGACAAACCTTACACGATAACTTCCGGTTCAATCGTTTCTACCCAGTATGGTCCCAAGGTACGCCTGTTGCTCAACGCACAATACAGTCTATTTTTACCAGATCGATACGCTAACATGTTATCGGACGAGAAGCTATCTATTTTAATCAAGAACAAAACTCGAATCGTGTACAAGGGGACAAAGGAACTTCTTGGCAAGAAAACAAAGCACGTAATAGAATTTGTGTAGCGACTGCGGGGCCGTGAAAAAAAATCTCAGAATATTTATATATAAATAACATACCGTAAAAAAACTACACGAGAAAAAAATCTCAGAATACATATATATAAATAACATACCGTGAAAATAACACATAGAGCATCAACATGAAGCCCAAGGGTGTCGTGTACCAGATACCATACTCCAATCTTAAAAATCTAGGTGCCCTCGATGGGTTACTCACCAAGAAACAACGTGAGAAGAAACGTTCTTGCTTGAGCAAAGGACACGGAATGAAATTACTTCTCAGCACACCTCAATTGAGACGATTGCAGCGTTCGCGGAAACAGCAAAAGATCGGAGGTTTCATATTCAGCATCCCGGCCATCCTAGCAGCATTGGGGGCCGTTGGAAGTTTGGCTGGCGGAAGTGCCGCCGTCGCGAAAACCGTCATCGACTCGAAGAAGAACAAAGCGGAATTGGAAGAACAGAAACGTCACAACCTGGCCATGGAGAAGAAAAGGGGGAAGGGCGTGATGAGAAAGTTTAAAAAAAAGAAACAACAGCACTCACCAACCGAGACATTGAATCTCTGATCGAACCGTTACAAATCAAACACTTCAGAGGAGTTTTCATGTCCAACTCGTTACCTTCAAGCGTTAAAAGAAGAGAATGCGGAGTAGTCAACTTGGACGGTCAAGAAAATCCAGGCACGCATTGGATATGTTACCACAAAAATGATGATAAAGCATTCGTTTTCGATTCTTTCGGAGGTGTTCCACCTACAAATTTAATTCATTATCTGAAAACGAACAAAACCTCTATATACTACAACGACGAACGCATTCAAAATTTCGGAGACGTGAACTGCGGTTATCTCTGCCTCTCCGTGCTCGCGTTTCTCTCTAAAATAAATAACCCTACGATCGAGGATTTCCAGAAAGCATTGTGGAACCTCAAACAGCATCACTAGGATGGGCGTGTTCCATCTCACGAGCGAATCTTCAATCTTGAAAATCACGCTGCACGACGACATCGTCTATCCTAAATCCGTGGCTCTGCGTGCATTCTACAGCATGTACCTCATACCTAACGTCACGCAGCACAACAACAAAATTAGCGTCGGAAGCGAACACATCGTCGTCACGCCAGGACAATACAATCTTTCCACTTTGCAAGCTCAATTACCCAAAGGCACATACCTTTCTCAAAATTCGGTCACGCACAGAGTGGAAATCCTATCCGCGACGGAGACCGTGGACCTGGGCACCATGGGAGAACTTTTAGGTTTCGAGAACAACACCAAACTCGAAGCTGGCATCATGCACGTAGCAACCAACATTCCTAAATTCTTGGCCATAGAGACTCTGAACGTACACTGCAACGTGGCCGAAGGTATGATCACGAAATCTTCGGACGGATTGTTAGGAAGTCACAAGCAGACGGGAATCATAGCCACTTTCAAACCAAGTTCCGAGTTCATGGAACCGATCATCTACACGCCCTCTTCGCCGATCTATTTTCCAGTATGTCGCAACCGCATAGACGACATAGAGTTGGTGGTGACGAACGAGAAAGGAGACGTGGTGGATTTCGCAGGTGCCACTACGACGGCCATCGTGGAGATCAACATATAATAAATAACCATACATGTAAAATGGAGCAAATCGAAAGTTACGAATTGCAATCTTTCCCACCCAACCGTCGCACGTTCGCCAATCTCAACGAGGCGAACAGGGAGATCGAATACGACGTGGACGTAGGCGATGGGTTCGTTCATCCTCACAGAGCGGACCTCTACCTTCAATTCGACGTGGTGAAGAAAGAAAGCGGAGACGCGTTTCCCGCAGCAGCAAACTTGATACTCGTGGACAACTTCGTGCCTCACCTGTTCTCGCAGGTGGAGGTGAGGAAACACAACACCGTCATCGACAGAATAGATTATCCAGGCATCACGTCGACGGCGGTGGGAACTTTGAAATTATCCAAAACGGACGCAGCGTACTGCCAGGCCGGGGGATTCGAAGCCGGGACCAAAATATCGACGAGGAGTCACACGGTGCTCTTTCCCATGCGTCTGCTGCCTGGTTTCTTCTCGGACTACAAGGAGATCATGTGGAAGGGAGGACTGAGAGTCACGTTTCGAAGAGCGGCCAACGACAACGACGCACTGATGCGATACGCTACTTTGGGTCCGGACGGCACCACGCCGATAGCCAGCACTTTACCCGAAGCAGCCAAGTGCGTCATCCGGAGCATGGAATTGAGAATGCCGGTGGTGGAATACGAAACGAACTACGCCCTCAAGTACAAAGCGGAGATCTTCAAAAGTCCGCAGGTACCGATTCACTTTCACGGTTACCAGTGCGTGCAGAAGATGGCGTCGGGAAGTCACATGGAATTCGACGTGACGACGCAGTTCAACAACATACAGTTCGACATGCCAGATTTCGTCGTAGTGCTTTTTCAGACCGGGAGGGACAAGAATCAGGAAAAAGATTCCAGCAAGTTCGACGACTGCAAGATCAAGAACGTTTATCTGAAGAACGGTAGGAACGAAGTGTTCCCGCGCGAGAATTACAACCTCGACGTGACCAAAAACGATTACCTCAAACTTTACGAAGCGTTCTCGGCTTACAAACGCGTGACCGAGGGAAGCGTGAACATGTACTACACGCCCAGCGAGTTCAAAGCACGGAGACCCATGACCGTCATCAACACATCTAAGAGAAAGAAGGTTGTGGTCAACGATCGAACCAACATCAAGGTCGTCTGCGAGTTCCACGATGCCTTGCCCGAGGATACCCTATGCAGTGTCATCCTGATTGCAGAGAAGTCCTTCGCCTACGACGTGAAGAACGAGAGGGTCACAGAGCAGTTTTAACAAGTTTTTAACATTTTTTCTTGCACAAATAAGAAATTTTTTGTACTAGCACAATCAGTTACAATAGCACAATACGAATTTCACTAGTTCAGATCAGTTACAAATGTCAATTTCATTAGTTATCAGTTACAATATCTTTTTTTGCAATATAGCACGAGACAATCAGAAAATTTGCACAAAATTTGTTGTTGTTTTTACACGTGAAAATTAACAATAAAATTTCTTTTTTTTATTGTTTCAGATGCTGCCGAAACATCAAAAACACATACACACACTAGAAAAAAAAAGCATGCAACTTTATTTGTAACACACACATATTCTCCATCTTCATCAAGAAAATATTATAATAAACATAATTATTTTTATCTATATCTCACAATAAAACTCTATATCCAAAAATATCACAACATCAAATAACACTAGAGTCGTTAGTACACGTTGCATGCATTACGGAGGTCCTCTGTAGAGTTTCATGGAAGTTTGAGAAAAAAAAAACAAACACGTGAAACTCTATAGAGGTGCGGTAATCTATAACCACAGCCGTTAGAGAACCTTTTATTTTTTTTGGTTGGGCACCACGCACCCCTGGCGAGGTTATATAGGGGCCAGGGATCCTAAAAAAAACAACAACAATTATTATTTGTTTGCTTGCGTCACAATACGGAAAATAATGAGAGGCATACGCGCGCGCGCGCGCGCGTGTGTGTGTGTGTGGTACATCGTTCCCTCCCCGCGAGAGAGGTTTACGAAGATCACGATATATATAAACATTTGGTCCCGGACTTGGAAAATTACGATAAGGTGCACTCATCCTTCAAAAAATGAGAGGATGAGAGGATGAGAGGAGAGGTTTACGTAGGTCACGATATATAAACATTTGGTCCCGGACTTGGAAAATTACGATAAGGTGCACTCATCCTTCAAAAAATGAGAGGATGAGAGGAGAGGTTTACGTAGGTCACGATATATAAACATTTGGTCCCGGACTTGGAAAATTACGATAAGGTGCACTCATCTTTCAAAAAATGAGAGGATGAGAGGATGAAAAAATAAGAGGATGAGAGGATGAGAGGATGAGAAGAGAGGTTTACGAAGATCACGATATATAAACATTTGGTCCCGGACTTGGAAAATTACGATAAGGTGCACTCATCCTTCAAAAAATGAGAGGATGAGAGGATGAGAGGATGAGAGGAGAGGTTTACGAAGATCACGATATATAAACATTTGGTCCCGGACTTGGGAAATTACGATAAGGTGCACTCATCTTTCAAAAAAATGAGAAGATGAGAAAATGAGAGGATGAGAAGATGAGAGCGCGCGCGTGTGTATATGCCACATCGTTCCCCCAAGAGAGAGGTTTACGAAGATCACGATATATAAACATTTGGCCCCCGTTGATTCCAGCACTCCAACTTCATCTCTAATGTTGACGACAATATTCTAAAAATAGAGAGGATGAGAAGATGAGAGGATGAGAGGATGAGAGGATGAGAAGATGAGAGAATAAGAGAATGAGAGAATAAGAGAATAAGAGGATGAGAAGATGAGAGGAAGATGAGAGGATAAGAGGAGGATGAGAGGAGGATGAGAGGGATGAGAGGGATGAGAGGATGAGAGCTCATCTTTCACTCATCACTGCCTTTTTGCGCCCGTGAAACATCGTCAGCGCAATAAATAAGGCGTGGAACGGGGAGAGAAAATGAGTTTTTCAACTTTTTGTAGTCGTTTGGTCAAGAAATCAGAATTGCAGTAGAAGGCATATTTGTGATCTACTTATCGTGACCTTTGTAAACCTCTCTCTCTTGGGGGGAAACGATGTGCCTCTTATTATTTCCGTATTGTGACGCAAACAAAGAAACAAATAATAATTGTTTTTTAGGATCTCTGGCCCCTATATAACCTCGCCAGGGGTGCGTGGTGCCCAACCAAAAAAAGTTCTAACGGCTGCGGTTATAGATTACCACACCTCTGTAGAGTTTCACGTGTTTGTTTTTTTTTCTCAAACTTCCATGAAACTCTACAGAGGACCTCCGTAATGCATGCAACGTGTACTAACGACTCTAGTGTTATTTTGATGTTGTAATTTTTTTGGATATAGAGTTTTATTGTGAGATAGATAAAAAAAATTATGTTTATTATAATATTTTCTTGATGAAGATGGAGAATATGTGTGTGTTACAAAATAAAGTTGCATGCTTTTTTTTCTAGTGTGTGTGTATGTGTATATGTTTTTTTGATGTTCGACAGAATCTGAAACGATAAAAAAAGAAAGAATTTTATTGTTAATTTTTTCTCGTGTAAAAAAAAATAACAAAATTTTTTTTGTGCAAATTTCTGATTGTTTTGTGCTATAGTGATGTAACTGATAACTGATGAACTTGACATTGTAACTGATCTGAACTAGTGAAATTCGTACTGTGCCATTGTAACTGATTGTGTTAGTACTAAAAATTCCTTATTGTGCAAGAAAAGATGTTAAAAACCTGTTAAAACTGCTCTGTGACCCCCTAGTTCTTCACGTCGTAGGCGAAGGACTTCTCTGCAATTAGGATGACACTGCATAGGGTATCCTCGGGCAAGGCATCGTGGAAGTCGCAGACGATCTTGATGTTGGTTCGATCGTTGACCACCACCTGCTTTCTCTTAGATGTGTTGATGACGGTCATGGGTCTCCGTGCTTTGAATTCGCTGGGCGTGTAGTACATGTCCACGCTTCCCTCGGTCACGCGTTTGTAAGCCGAGAACGCTTCGTAAAGTTTGAGGTAATCGTTTTTGGTCATGTCGAGGTTGTAATTCTCGCGCGGGAACACTTCGTTCCTACCGTTCTTCAGATAAACGTTTTTGATCTTGCAGTCGTCGAACTTGCTGGAATCTTTTTCCTGATTCTTGTCCCTCCCGGTCTGAAAAAGCACTACGACGAAATCTGGCATGTCGAACTGTATGTTGTTGAACTGCGTCGTCACGTCGAATTCCATGTGACTTCCCGACGCCATCTTCTGCACGCACTGGTAACCGTGAAAGTGAATCGGCACCTGCGGACTTTTCAAGATCTCCGCTTTGTACTTGAGGGCGTAGTTCGTTTCGTATTCCACCACCGGCATTCTCAATTCCATGCTCCGGATGACGCATTTCGCTGCTTCGGGTAAAGTGTTGGCTATCGGCGTGGTGCCGTCCGGACCCAAAGTAGCGTATCGCATCAGTGCGTCGTTGTCGTTGGCCGCTCTTCGAAACGTGATCCTCAGTCCTCCCTTCCACATGATCTCCTTGTAGTCCGAGAAGAAACCAGGCAGCAGACGCATGGGAAAGAGCACCGTGTGACTTCTCGTCGATATTTTGGTCCCGGCTTCGAATCCCCCGGCCTGGTAGTACGCTGCGTCCGTTTTGGATAATTTCAACGTTCCCACTGCCGTCGACGTAATGCCTGGATAATCTATTCTGTCGATGACGGTGTTGTGTTTCCTCACCTCCACCTGCGAGAACAGGTGAGGCACGAAGTTGTCCACGAGTATCAAGTTTGCTGCTGCGGGAAACGCGTCTCCGCTTTCTTTCTTCACCACGTCGAATTGAAGGTAGAGGTCCGCTCTGTGAGGATGAACGAACCCATCGCCTACGTCCACGTCGTATTCGATCTCCCTGTTCGCCTCGTTGAGATTGGCGAACGTGCGACGGTTGGGTGGGAAAGATTGCAATTCGTAACTTTCGATTTGCTCCATTTTACATGTATGGTTATTTATTATATGTTGATCTCCACGATGGCCGTCGTAGTGGCACCTGCGAAATCCACCACGTCTCCTTTCTCGTTCGTCACCACCAACTCTATGTCGTCTATGCGGTTGCGACATACTGGAAAATAGATCGGCGAAGAGGGCGTGTAGATGATCGGTTCCATGAACTCGGAACTTGGTTTGAAAGTGGCTATGATTCCCGTCTGCTTGTGACTTCCTAATAATCCGTCCGAAGATTTCGTGATCATGCCTTCCGCCACGTTGCAGTGTACGTTCAGAGTCTCTATGGCCAAGAATTTAGGAATGTTGGTTGCTACGTGCTTGATGCCAGCTTCGAGTTTTGGGTGGTTGTTCTCGAAACCTAAAAGTTCTCCCATGGTGCCCAGGTCCACGGTCTCCGTCGCGGATAGGATTTCCACTCTGTGCGTGACCGAATTTTGAGAAAGGTATGTGCCTTTGGGTAATTGAGCTTGCAAAGTGGAAAGATTGTATTGTCCTGGCGTGACGACGATGTGTTCGCTTCCGACGCTAATTTTGTTGTTGTGCTGCGTGACGTTAGGTATGAGGTACATGCTGTAGAATGCACGCAGAGCCACGGATTTAGGATAGACGATGTCGTCGTGCAGCGTGAGTTTCAAGATTGAAGATTCGCTCGTGAGATGGAACACGCCCATCCTAGTGATGCTGTTTGAGGTTCCACAATGCTTTCTGGAAATCTTCGATCGTAGGCTTATTTATTTTAGAGAGAAACGCGAGCATGGAGAGACAGAGATGACCGCAGTTCACGTCTCCGAAATTTTGAATGCGTTCGTCGGTGTAGTATATAGAGGTTTTGTTCGTTTTCAGATAATGAATTAAATTTGTAGGTGGAACACCTCCGAAAGAATCGAAAACGAATGCTTTATCATCATTTTTGTGGTAACATATCCAATGCGTGCCTGGATTTTCTTGACCGTCCAAGTTGACTACTCCGCATTCTCTTCTTTTAACGCTTGAAGGTAACGAGTCGGACATGAAAACTCCTCTGAAGTGTTTGATTTGTAACGGTTCGATCAGAGATTCAATGTCTCGGTTGGTGAGTGCTGTTGTTTCTTTTTTTTAAACTTCTTCATCACGCCCTTCCCCCCTTTTTTCTCCATGGCCAGGTTGTGACGTTTCTGTTCTTCCAATTCCGCTTTGTTCTTCTTCGAGTCGATGACGGTTTTCGCGACGGCGGCACTTCCGCCAGCCAAACTTCCAACGGCCCCCAATGCTGCCAGGATGGCCGGGATGCTGAATATGAAACCTCCGATCTTTTGCTGTTTCCGCGAACGCTGCAAGCGTCTCAATTGAGGTGTGCTGAGAAGTAATTTCATTCCGTGTCCTTTGCTCAAGCAAGAACGTTTCTTCTCGCGTTGTTTCTTGGTGAGTAACCCATCGAGGGCACCTAGATTTTTAAGATTGGAGTATGGTATCTGGTACACGACACCCTTGGGCTTCATGTTGATGCTCTATGTGTTATTTTCACGGTATGTTATTTATATATATATTCTGAGATTTTTTCTCGTGTAGTTTTTTTTTTTACGGTATGTTATTTATATATAAATGTTCTGAGATTTTTTTTTCACGGCCTCGCAGTTGTTACACAAATTCTATTACGTGCTTCGTTTTCTTGCCAAGAAGTTCCTTTGTCCCCTTGTACACGATTCGAGTTTTGTTCTCGATTAAAATAGATAGCTTCTCGTCGGATAACATGTTAGCGTATCGATCTGGTAAAAATAGACTGTATTGTGCGTTGAGCAACAGGCGTACCTTGGGACCATACTGGGTAGAAACGATTGAACCGGAAGTTATCGTGTAAGGTTTGTCAACTTCCAATTCCTGAATTTTTACATACTCGACTGACAAATTTAGCATTTGTTTTAATGCTTGGAGATCACTCATTTTTTCAGTCGTCATATCGAAGAGAAAAATTTCAGAGTGTTAGAGAGAAATTTAATTGTTTTTTTCACGATGTGTGTTATTTATATATACCGAAGATTATTTTTTTTCACGATGTGTGTTATTTATATATCAAGTTTTTTTTTGACACGTATATATATATTATTATTTTTTTTAACAGAGGAAGAAAGTCCGTGCTTCGGAAAACGCGATGATGTGCGTAATGATATCTTCCGTCTCCTGCTTAGACTTGCGCCAATCTACTGTGTACCGTCTTCTTCCCTGCCTTGCCTCGTGCAATTCATCTAACCTATTGTTTAATTTTTCCCCTGCAGCCGAAAGCAGAATGTTGAGATCACCGCACCTCAGGCCGCTGATCTCCCGAAGATGGTCCTTGAGAACCATTTCACAAGGGATGCGAAATTCCGGCGTCGTTCTTGCTATGATTACAAGTTTCCCTACATCCTCACAATCTCCGTTTACTGCGTGTTTAAATATTTTACATAGTAGCTCGGGCGGCAAATCAGTTATACGAGACATGTTGTTAATATTATTATTTTTTACTCTATGTTATTTATATACCCCACCCCAATTTTTGTTTCGTGTTCATGGCGATGGTGGTACCCAGTGCGGCGACCCGTTCACCCAGCGATGCGTCTCTGCTCACGAACCTTTCGAAAGCTGCGTGCTCTAACTTTCTGTCTGCTTCGTGACGTGCATCCAGATCCGTCTGCGTGGTGTTGTAAGCGATGTCGTGATCTTTGCATGCGGCGTCCAACGGATTCACACCCTTGTCTCCTCTCTCCAATCTTTTCTCGAGTTTGGTACCCGGTCCGCAGTACTGGTAGCTAGGTAAATGCATCTCGAAAGGTAACTTGTTGATGATGTCGTTCACGAGTCCTTTTCCTTCGGCCACGTTCCAGAATCTCGGAGGCAGCGTGTTGATGATTTTGATCAGGTAACCTATGCCCTTGTCGTCATTCACGATGAAGTTGGAAAGTTTCGTGCTGATCATGTCCACGATGCCAACCTTCTCGTTGTAGAAATTACGGTTGCCTGCATTCTCTTCGCCGGCTATCACCAACAATCGGTCCACGAGCTTCCTAACGTCGTCCACCCAAACGAATTCTTTGGGTAACGTGTTGTAGCGTTTGACGCCGCTGCCTGTTTTGACCTGGTTCCAAATCGGTTTGATGAGATTCCTGTACTTCTCGCTGCTGCTCGATTTCACCCTATTCTGCGAGGCATCGTTGTTTTGGTACAAGGCATCCGTCATGATCAAAATTTCCTTGTAACTCTGGTAATCTTCGTCGGTGTAATCTTTCGGCTGCTTTTTGGCAACGAGTTCCCACAGTCCCACCGTACCCGGATACCTGGTCCAACTATCCTTCTCGCCTAAATTAACTTTAATGTCGTTGCCTTCGAAGGTCACCTTCGATTTCCCAATCTTCCACACCACACCACCGCCTTCGTTGGTTTCCATGCTGGGATACAATCCGAACACTTCATCCTTGTCGAATTTCCCCGTACTCAGGTAGTCTCGTGCCAAAGGTCCCAACTCGATTTTATCCGAAGACGACGTGCTACCAATGGCTCGACGTCGTGCCGGTGCATCCTTCAGTTCGAACGGTGTCGAAGGAATGCTCGAAATGGGCGTGGGTACAGCGTAACTTTTAGCTGCGAGCGGTACGAGTTCGTTGATCAAATTTTTATTTTGTTCCGTGACACTTTTAATTTCTTTACCTAGACCGCTGATGGCATCGATCACAGGTTGATCCTGACGTTTCTTCTCTTCGTAGAATCCGCGATTCTCGGATTTCCAACCTTTGAAGCGTTTCGCGAGGTAATCGCGAAGCTTGAGATTTTCGTCTTCGATTTTTCGTTTCGTCATAACGTTTATTTATATACGTCGTTTCTCACAACGTTGCAACGTTTAGAAAGTTGTTGATTTTGTTTCTGTATTTTCCGTCGTTGGGTTTCCTCGTCATGTCGATCGTCGCGAATCCGAAATCGTCACCGTTCCAGCAAGTAGAGCAGCAGCGTTCCGAAAATTGATTGTAGTTCATGTCTCCGCCTACGTAGTCATCGTACGCGTGCTTGAGGTTGGTGTGATCTTGACGAAACAAACATATGAAATTAGCGTTGTCGCGTACTAACTGTTTTGGAATTTTGGAAAACGTTTGAGCTAGGTAGAAGCAATCCATTCCTTTGTGACGACCTTGCGTGAAAAAGTTGCGAATTTCATTTTGATTTTCCAGGATGACGTCGTCGAACACAACGACTGAATTTTCACGACAATCGTCGAGTGGTTTTATTTCCGAGGCGAACGTTGCAATGTCCAGACCATCGTACAATTTCATCAGTTGCTGGTATTTGGATTGCTCCAAACTTTTCGAGAACACGTACAGGTGCCTGTTCTTCCAATCTAACCAGTTCGGTGCGAGGAGAAAATTGTCCACGAGCAGTGTCGTTTTCCCACACCCCGAAGGACCTACGATCAGACAGCGGATGCTGTCGGGAAGCAACTCACCGTTCTTTTTTTTTCTCGTTTGACTTTTCGGATCCGGTAGACGCTTCACCACGTTCCACGTACTCACAAGATCACTTCGTTCGCGTCGATCCAACTCTTTTCCGGAAGTCCCAGCCATTTGACAAACAGTTTGTCACCTTTCCTACGCAATACTTTCTCGATGAGGTACGTGTCGGGGTGTTTCGTTTTAGAGAGTTCCTCTTCGTAAAATCTTCCTTTCAAAATCTCGCCGCTACTATCTTTTATTATATACGTGTGTCGGTTTCCGGGTAAAACTCGAACCACCGTAAAGAGTTCCGTGCTCCAATTTTTTGTGAATCCCTTCTCGAAGGTGCGTTTGAATTTGCTGATCCTCACCTGGTCTCCAATTTTGTATTTAGCTTTTTTTGTCGTGGGTGTGTACTTTGGACAGTAAACGGTAGAAATTAAACGCTGCTCGTCAGACTTGGTAACGTCAACTGGCTTCATGCCTATCGTTCTGTGTACCGTATCAATATAGGTGTCGACGAGTTCCGGCAGGATGTCGACCCATTTGTAATTTCCCCGAAGCGTGAATTGTTTCCACATGTGTGTTTTCAAGGTTCGATTAAATCTTTCCACGATGCTGGCTTTGATGTGACTGAAGGTCGAATAATGTCGAATGTCATGTTTTTGAATAAACTTTTGGAATACGGCGTTGTAAAATTCTTTACCGTTGTCCGTGTGCAGAAATCGAGGTCGTCTGCCGCCGCTTTCGCGAAAAATTAATTTGAATGCTTCCGTGACGCACGATCCCGTTTTCGCCTTCAAAGGTAGAGCCCATGCGAATTTCGAAAATGTGTCTATGACGGTCAGGAGGTACTTGTTGTCCTTGTTCCATTTATGTACGTTTTTCAAATTGCCGCTACTCATCTCCACGAGATCGCTTTGCCAGAGGTCGTCGATGCCCTTGGTTACCACAGCCAAACGTTCGTAGTTGCGGCGTGCAGTTTTATGCAATTCTTCGACGATGGCTTGCCTAGACATTTTTTTTTAGAGATTACGTTTGAAGAGAAGCACCAGCGTGATGGGATTCAAAGAGGGTGGCACCTCGCTCGTGTTTTGAATGATCAGCTTATCGCCGGCACTCACGTCGAAAACGGTAAGATCTTCGTCTTCGTGTATTTCATATATGTTGCGCGTTTCGTTCCAACGTGCCAGAGGAATGTTTCCTGCTTTCTGGACACCACGATTCGATATTAAGGTCATGGTGGGAACGCTAGCTTTTCTGCCGTGAGACCAGTACGAAAATTCGTTTATCTGAATTGTGCCATCGAGGAGAAACTTGTAGTACGGATGATAAGGATGCAACATGTACAGTTTGTTACCTTCGACGAACGTGGAGATTCTCTGTTGATTGGGAACGCTGTTGATTTCGATGGCTTGCAAGGTGAACAATTTGGCGAAAATAGTGTCGAAGGTGACGAGATTACTGTGAACTTGTCCGAGTTTATTTTCGATGGGCAGCAAATGCTCGATTATGGTATCCGTTACGGCAGAAAACGACGGTTTGATTTTCACTTCCACGTTCAACTGCTTGTAGTTTTCGTTGAGTTCTTGCAACTTGGCACCGAAAGAGGCCAGCGTCGATTCCTGCGTGGATTCCAGCACTCCAACTTGATCTCTGATGTTGACGACAATGTTCTGAAGGTTCTCGACTTGATTCAACTTCGAGCTCTTCTCGGTAAGATCGTTCACAATGCTTCGCATCTCTGTAAACTGCGTGTGAAGGTCGGCGACGCTCTGCGAAGTGGGCAGCGTCGACACCAGCGAAGTAATTTCGTCTCGAATCTGTTCCACGTTCGCCGTTTCCGTTTCTAGTCGTTTCAGCATTCGAGATATGTTTCTTTTCAAAGCGTGCAATTCTTTGGAGGTGGGGAGATTGGCCACCCTACTCTCGAGATCGCTCAATGAAATTTTGATGTCGCTCGAATCGGATAGTGCCGTCACCGCCGTTTTCAATTTTTCCAAATCTTCGCTCGAAGGCACGCTCGTCCGTAACGATTCCAAGTCACCCTGTATGTTGTCGAGTACGTGATGAAAATGAGCGAGATTCGTTTCGACGTTCAAATTTTCTAAATATTCGATCTTCTGCTGAACCGTGCTTAACGTGTCTTGAATGCTCGTCAACGCTCTTGCTTCAGCGTAAATATTTTTAATTTCCTCGTTGATCAATTCCAAGGACGCCTGAAGCGTAGCGATGGTGGTTTGAATGTGTTCGAAATCTCGATACGCCTCCAATTGAATTTTTATGTTCGCGACGCTTTTACCGATGACCTGCAGTTCGTCCGACGATGGTAGGTTCGTCATTGTATCTTCCAAAGTCTGCAACTTGGATTTAATTTCTTCCAACGTGCTGGTGAATTCTTCTTGTAATTTGGAAACGACGACATGCAAGCGTTCTGCGTCTATATCGTTCACGACGGTTTGAAGTTCAGAGAAATTCTTTTCTATTGCAGAAGTTCGTTCTTCGATTTCGAGTTTCAATTTTTCCAAATGTTCATTTTTCGATTGAAATTGCTGTAATTTGGCCAAATCATTTTGAAGCGAATCCACGCTCAACTGTATATTTTGAACGCTGTCGTAAGAAGGTACGTCGACATAATTTTTTATGAGCGTTTTCAGTTCGGAATCGATTTTCAGAATGGGGTCGAGACATTGCGTTTGGAGCGTAGCGATTTCCGACTCTAAACTTTTGTTTAAGGTCTCCTGCAAAGCAATCAAATCGGTCCTCAACTTCTTAACTCGAATGTCCAACATGAGAATCTCTTCTGCGTGGTCTACACGCTTGGTGTTGCCGAAAATGTCGTTAGGCATTTTTGGTTAACGGTTATTTATAATAGGATAGACGATTCGTAATTCTACGAAGAGAGGAATGAGTTTGTCGTAATCTCCGAGGAGTTCCATGTAAAGATAATCTCCTGCAGAAACATCGTACGTAATGTTAGAAAGCATGTTGTCGTGCTTGATTCGAAAAATATTCTTGCCGGTAGAAATTTTGATTTCGCCTGCGTTTTCCGGATTCACGGTGATTTGAAGTTTCCCGTCGATCGGAATTTCGTAGAAATGTAAATTGTTATTAAAAACATAAAACATCTTGCCCACATCGTCATTCAGTTTCGTCCAAATGCTGTTGAGATGAACGATCAGTAAACCATTGAGTTTAGATAACACGGAAGGTAAGAGGTTATTGAAATTTGGTGGTGCAATCTCCATGTTGATCTGTTTGCGGAAACCAAAAAGATTCATTGTCCTTGTTAGTTATTTAAGAATTCGGTCAAAGTTTTTTTTTGTAATGACAGACAAAGTTTTTTTTTGTTTTGTTTTGTTTTTATGAATCTTCTGTTGAAGATGGACATATGTTGCAGGTTTTGCTTTCTGCTAAGCGATAGTGCCCCCACGGCAGTGTGTGAATTCCGCACTTCAGGATGCACCTCTTATCATCGTGCGCATCCAAAGCAATCTTCCTGACAATGTTGGTTGTCAATTTATGGTTGACGCTCTGGATTCGATACTCTTTTCGTAGAACAGGTGAGCGAGTTTTCAGGCATTCAACATAATCCTCGAATGCGAGATGCTTTTGTACAACCTGCCTACCTACACCCTTGGCCTTCTTGGTGACAGACCCCTCGGCCCGAATTGCATAGGCTTTGGCCCGAAGTCCAGCAAACTCAAGAATAACATCCCCGTCCTTCTCGTCCTTGAGTTTACCAGGCACTTTTTTGTTTCGGGGCAGGATGCCGTACTGGTTCGGTTGGGGATAGCCTGATGTGTCGAAAAGCTCGATGAAAGGTGGAATCAACGCTATATCCTTATATGCATCAACTGTGCGAACATGGTAGACCAAGCTGTCCGTATCTGTATATAAAAGAGAAATGCCACAATCATAATGTTTGCACAGTGTACCATAATGTGTCTCAAACATATGCAACTTGCTCAAGTCCAGAATCGTGGCACCAACATAGATTGGCTTGTTTAGGTGCACCACAGGTTTATCCATGTGGACCAGAGCCAACTGCTCATTATAAATGGTCCTTGATTTAAACAACGGGCTTGCAATCAGCTTACGACATCGCTTCGCATTGGTAACCAGCCTAACGTCCACGCGATTTCTCACGTTCTCCATCGTTTTACCGAACACAGCATTGTTCATCAGCTTGAAGAAGTTTTTGTCAAGCTCCGAGGTTGCAGCGATGCGGTGTTCGGTATTGGCTTTGATGTAGGGTACTAACCAGTTACTGTGCTCGAACCTGAGGATGCGATGAATTTTACCAATTGTAACACCTTGCCTCATCAACCAAGCAAGATTCAGGTAATGTACCACATACCTCTCTTTGGGCTCAACATCCATGATGAGCTTGGGTTGATTCGAGTTAGGTAAACGCTTAAATTCTGGAGCAGGTGGTAACTCGCTGAATACATCATGGAGCTTCTCGGGGAATTTAATGTCCACCTCGGCAAAAAATCCGTATGTACAATCTTCGAAATTTTTCATGTCGAAATCCGAAGGATTAACCCACTCGAATCCCTTGTACGGAAGTTTCTGCATCATGGAAAATCCATACAGGTTGTTTACATCTGTGTGGAGGATGTAGCTTGTTGTTTTAGAGGGATCGTAACCGGTGGCCATGTATTGATTGTTAGCACGTGCATAGCGTTGCGTCACCTGGACCATACCGCCTCGGATGCCTCGTTCCAAAAAAAGTAACTTTTCCACATCATTAAGAAGCTGGAGTTTAATCCTGGTCATGAGCAGCATGGCCGACCATGCCAGTCCTGGGAGGCTGTAGAAGTAGGCAGGGTCTAGGTGGTAGATGTTTATTGCTGTCGCGCGAAACGCCTGCAAAACGTCCGCGAGAAGCGTCACGTCAAGCTTTAAATATGCGTCGTGATAATCTCCAAAATTTCGACAACGTAACTCTTTCCACATGGACTGGGCGTGCTGGTATTCCTCATCTGTTATGCTAGAGCCTCTCAGCCGACTGTAGAATTTATCCTGTGGAGGGAGCGACGTTTCCTCGAACTTGTCGGGGTCCGTTACGTACTCGTATGGGTAGACCCCCTTACGTCTGATGAGCCCAACATCCAAGTTTGGAAAACTAGCTGCAGTGATAGTCAGCTGCTCGTCCCTAAGCTTGCCTGCAAGAGCATCAAGGCTTGCATGGAGGAAACGCAGCGAGTCAAGAAACCGAAGCTCGATAGTTGCTTCCAATTCGGGGATAGACACCCACTTACTCACGCTAATGTAGCGCTCCTCGTTCTGTGCTAAGACCCTGATACGACTATCATCGTAGCCGAGATGGGGTACCAAGTAATGAAAATCGTATCCCGAGCCGTTGTGAAAGAAGATGGGGATAAAGCGCGGGTCCCTAGCTTTTAAGTTGCACGTGTTGCACCACGGACCGATGTAGCTACCAGTACCATAATGGTCGTGGTGGTGCACTTTACTGTTATCGTCGGTGAAGACCAAGTTGCAAACAGGGCAGTTGGTTGCCTCCTCGTGCCTACGCTTATTCTTAGGAGAAAGTCGTCGCATGCGCTTGGGGGACAGCAACACCTTTCCTATCTTTTGGGCCTCCTCTACCATCCTCTGCAAGAAGTGCTTGACCGGGTCGGGACCGCGATAGACATACGGCTCGGGGGCAACACGTTGGTCTCGCCACACCACAACGTAGGCGTAACTTGAGGCCTCGTGGAGTTGGTAAGGGGTGGTGGAAGAAACTTTGGGATCGGGATAGCAGGTGGAGAGAGGTTCGAGGAAGGCTTCGAAGTCCGCTACAATGATGGCAGGATGCTTTGCCATGGCGCCGTGCATGCTAAATTTTTCTGTCGCATCAGGATTGGGTAGAATAGTTCGTGCAGGTTTGTTGGTACTGCAGTAACGCATGTGAAGAGCGAGCTTTTCGGCAGCGATGTTTTCTCCTTGTAAGCTCTGGTGTTTTTGTTGTCGGTTGTCAAAAGTGATCAGACACCTTCGACAAACTTGTATGCTACCATGATGCTTGCTTTTTTGACTCGACACCAACCGGGAGAGCGAGCGAATGAGGGTGTAGTGGTGTTGTGTCTCGTCCTTGATGAGCAGGAGGTTGATTTCTCGTACCTCGTTGTTGTTGCTCACGTTGCTCACCCGGATGGGGTGGACCTCATTTTCGTTCTCGGTGAGACCGTAAACGTTTATGGCTAATTGTAAGTTGCGAGCACGTGCCTCAAACTTGCCAACATCCGAAAGCGCCACCGGGTAGTCGATTCCCACCATTGCATCCTCCAACTCCGACTCGTACTGCTCGTAGTGGCCAACGCGACGCGGTTGATTTTTCCAGTCGACGGGGTGCAACGCTGCTAGCACCGACCAGACGAAGCACTTGTTATCCCTGTTCTGAATATTCAGAACAGCCTTCTTTGCTGCAACATCTGGTGGTAGAGGGACGTAACTAGACCCGGACATTGGTGCAAACTGACTAAAAGTAACACACAATTTATGGGGTTCTCCGCACAGCGAACCGCCCGAGCCTGTGGCCTCGTGCTCCTCCTGTTTAACAAGCAGCTCCTCGGTAAACTTGTCGTAAATTTCCCCAATGCTGTCACCATCCGCCAGATGCAGCGTTTTTGCTTTCGTTGCATGAAAGAAAGTGTATCTTTCATCGGTCGGTTTCTTGTATGTGCAACATAGCGTACCGTAGAATTTAGTGGAGGAGTGCGTAGCCAGTGCATTACTAAGAATAGAAACTATCTCTGCTCGCTTCTCCTCTAAAAAGCTACGAACATCGCAAGAGCCGTCCGACAATCGGACATAATCTTCTAATATTCCTCCGAAAGCAGACCGGTCTTCTTTCGTCGCAGGCTTGACGCGTTTGGTGGGTGGTGCATTGATGAGGGCTGCTTCTGCCTTTCTCTTGGTGGAGGTCGAAGGCTGAGCCCCAGATGTACTTTCGCTTAGACAAGTAAGCTTATGCTTCTTGGCATACGCAATTGTGATGTGTTTATTGCATCCGGAACATAGTTCGGTGGCAGCCAAATGCTTGCCTGGCACGCAGGTGCGACAATGTCTTGCAAAATGTGTGCTTGATATGGTTCTTTTGCACACAGGGCAACTTTTCATGGAGCGCATTTTTTTTCTTTTTCGGGGTATGTTTATTTATATGTGATCTGTTGGTGGTAGAGTGTTTACAAAACAAAAATGCCTTATGAGAAAAATTTTGTAACCTAATTCTAATTAGTGTTAGTTTGAGGGGTTTATTTATATATGGGTGATGTTGTCTTCCTCAAATATGTGCTTTAATCAACCCTATAAAAAAAATAAAAAATAAAAATATATAAGAAAAATATGATTGTAGATAGAAAAATCACAATAAATATTGTATGCATGTGTAATTCTATTTAGCTTATTTTTGCTAGACACGAATCTTCTTCAGATTTTATTGCCTACTAGTATATTTTTCTACCAATCTAGTAGAGGTGTGAAACTATGAAAATGTTCTTGTTTAAGCACTAATCATTATGTTTCCAATAGGACTCCTATGGGACGTAGAACCTTGTAACTTTGCTCTATGTATATACTAGTGCTTTTCCAACATGTTCACAAAACCTTAGAACCTTCACAGACAAAAAGATAAAGTTTCCCTCTGTGTACATGTATAATTCGAATCCCACTGTAGGTCCAGTTTCGATTAGCCTTACTGTGCATAAAGTAGACTTAAAACAACAAATCCAACCCAGAGTATCAACAAATTCAAAAAGATAAAGTTTCCCCTGTACACTTGTATAATTTTAAACTCCAAGTTCGATACCCGGCGGATCCCACTGTAGGTCCAGTTTCGATTAGCCTTACTGTGCATAAAGCAGACTTAAAACAAAACAAATCCAACCCAGAGTACACGCGTCAATACCATCCACCATGAGTAAACTAACATGATCATAATCATCGTCCCTCCGATTGTTACCTCGCTTTTATGTTATTCGCGATGAAGAATAGTTTTTTCAAGCGCACGTTATGTATGCTCATATTTTTTGTTTAGCGTAATTTCGATGTTTAATCAAAACACCACTTCCTGTTCACTAACACAACTCGCAATTATTATTATTAACACACACACACATGCAAGAGAAATAACAAGAAACAAAACTTACCTACAAAAATCTGCTAGCAATTTAACACACACAAAACGGTTGTATAATCGCGTACAGTTGCAAAAAAACGTTACTCTTCTGTACAGAAACTTTCACAGTACTGTGTTTGATCTGACCTACATCCACACCACAGAACAAAAGTCATCTCTCCCCCACCCGTCGTCGCATCCGGTTGCGATGACAATATAAGCAAAACTAGGTTGTGTCAGTATTGCCAACTCACTAGGCCTCTGGGTTTAGGGCGACCTGAATTGTGCGAGCGATGGGTGCAGCCGAACACCGCCGCCGCACACCATCAACTCGAATTAGACGGCATAGAAGTGGTGCGTTACCTTTTCGGGAACCTCTCCTCGTACACGCTGAAGTACGTTTCGTTGTACTTCAACCTGGGAGAGAAGATGATGCCCGAGGGCGAAACCGTGCAGACGCTCTACGAGAAAAACAAGATAAACGAGCTGTTGCAATACAACGTCCAGGATTCGATGCTTGTGCGGGACGCGTGTTTCTGAAAAACGGACTCGTGCAAACGATCGTCTCAACGTGCTGCCAGAGCGTGTTGCGAGCGGACCAGGTTCGAGGGCACAAACTCAACTTGCATCTCTCGCATTACTATTTCAGCGAAGCGTTGCAGAACAAGCGATGTTTGTGTTTCCCACGGCAGCATCTCGAGTATCACCACAAGCTGGTTGGGGGTTACGTACACCGTAACCCTCACATGAACGTTGCGCTCAAGAACAGGATGGAGGACGAGATTATTTTGGTATTGGATTTTACGTCACTCTACCCGAGCGTCATGGTAGCAGCTGGCCTCTCCCCTTTCAACGTGAACTTTGGGAGTGGCGCGAATTCCACGCCGGAACGTCCGTTCCGCCCGGCACGGAAGTTGATGTTTATCGCGGCGTTACGAATCCAACCGGCTGCACGGAAGCTGATCTTCACGTGTATTTCTCACGGGACACGCTCAATGCCACGTGCATACGCAAGATTATGGCCTTGCGTAAAAAAATCAAAAAGTTTAAAAACAATAAGACTTTACCGCCGGGCAAACTGCTTGAAATGGACGCCAAACAGAACACGGCTAAATTGATGATGAATAGCATGTATGGTCAGATGTACGAATTGAAAAACATTCCGGAAGAGATTCGCCCTCACGTCAATCAATTCTACGTTCGAAGGCCGTACGGGAAAACTTGGGACTCGTTCTTTTCGAAGAACCCCGCTTGCGCGTCCCTTGTTACTTTTCTGTCGCGAAGTTTGAGAGAAAAAAAAAAACACGTGAAACTCTACAGAGGTGTGGTAATCTATAACCGCAGCCGTTAGAACTTTTTTTTGGTTGGGCACCACGCACCCCTGGCGAGGTTATATAGGGGCCAGAGATCCTAAAAAACAATTATTATTTGTTTGTTTGTTTGCGTCACAATACGGAAATAATAAGAGGCACATCGTTTCCCCCCAAGAGAGAGAGGTTTACAAAGGTCACGATATATAAACATTTTGGTCCCCGGGACTTGGAAAATTACGATAAGGTGCACTCATCCTTCAAAGGGTGAGAGGGTGAGAGAGTAAATTTCACTCATCACTGCTTTTCTGCGCCGTGAAACATCGTTAGCGCAATAAATGAGGCGCGGAACATGGAGAGAAACCTTGGTGATTTTTTTCGAGTAAGGTGTTGGCAACACTGCGAGAAAAACCTTGGTGATTTTTTTCGAGTAAGGTGTTGGCAACACTGCGAGAAAAACCTTGGTGATTTTTTTCGAGTAAGGTGTTGGCAACACTGCGAGAAAAACCTTGGTGATTTTTTTCGAGTAAGGTGTTGGCAACACTGCGAGAAAAACCTTGGTGATTTTTTTCGAGTAAGGTGTTGGCAACACTGCGAGAAAAACCTTGGTGATTTTTTTCGAGTAAGGTGTTGGCAACACTGCGAGAAAATGGGGCTTATGCCTTACAAGAGCAAACCATTAAGGCGAGCCCCACCGAGCCCCATTTTCGGTTTGTGAACTCTCCATTTGGGTCTACTTACATAAACTAAAACAAAACAATCTAAAACATTTGTTAACAATTTAACACTTCACAAACACGTGCAAACTGGACAACAGCTGTTTGGATACTGAAGCACGGACGTGTCCAATGTCAAGGTCAGCATACAGTTGTGGGTTTAAATGCCGGCAGATGTGCTCTTACTTTCCGACGCACTAGCCGCCGCCCAACGGCCACCTCGGCCGTGAAAGGCAGTGTATACGTATATCCTTATCACTAAAAATTCCGAGAGAGAGAAATACGACGTTATGAAATCAAGGAGTTAACAAACTATGAATTAGAAATATTAAAATTGAGTTCCACACCTAGGTAGTCTGGCAATAAGACTGTTGCCTTGTAACCAAGTGTACCCGTGTTCAATCCCTGGTGGGGGTACATTTCATTAATTGGCTCGAATTCCACTATAAAATACTGCAATTTGTGCAAGAGTCAGCACGCTTGGGCAAGTTAATGCTCTTCGGAGTCTTAGGAGTATGCCTACATTCCCCAAGCGTGCTGATTTTTGCACCGTATTGCAGTATTTAGTTGGTTGGATTTATATTAACCTCATTTCTGAGGTCAGAAAATAATTTGTGCACTGTCATAGTAGGCCATTTCGATTCCAGCATGTGAAAGCAGAAGAGCTACATGTGAAGAGAATATTAAAATTATGATTTATTAATTTCTAAATTAAAGGAAAGCTTTATTAAGGACACTAAGTGATGTGTTAATTGGATTTGGCCGTTTCAGTTCAGAAAGTTCCGAATTTATGAACTACGGAAAGCTACAATCCTACGCCGCTCACTACTGTTGTGATATGGAAGGGAATTAGCAATAAGAACCCTTCCGCAACTGCTTGCAATGGTTGAAACGTTCAAAATTGCCTTTAACGAACTTTATAAGCTTTGTGTTATTCATCAACAGTTAAATGCAGTGGAGGCAATTGGGTTACAAAACTTTTGGGGGTGGACAAACAATTTACTTTCTCTTCGTACATACGGTTTAGCATAATGCGGGGGCAAAAGCGGCAAAAAGTGGGGGGGGGGGGGCATCTGCACCCCCATGCCAACCTAATCGCCGCCACTGCACTAATCGAGAATCGAAAAGTTGTTCCATCCCATAAAAATAATATCCAGGACTATTTTGTTAAATAACTGTTACATTTGAGGGAATAAATACAGCACTCAACCTCCAGTTACCAATCCCATTACGAAGGTAACCCATGATTTGCTGCAAAGTAGAAAAATGTTCTTTCACATTTAACTAGAGGCGGAGATTATGGGGACGTGGAGGGACAGTTGCGCCATCTCATACATTTTGCCACATTTTCTCTCGCACTATGCTAAACCTTATGTACCAAGGGAAAGTAAACTGTCCTTGTCCTCCCCCTCCCCCAGTTTTGGAAACCAATCGCCGCCACATTTAGACATAATTTTGCCACGTATTATCTATTTTTTTGTTTGACGAGGAATTTCTCTATCCACGTTCATGGGTGTAACTTGGAATCTAACTTTAGGGGGTCACAATCGAACTTGCCGCTCAACTTTTTTGGGGAGGATGAAAAAGTTTTCTAGGCCATAAAAATAGCGTCAAAGATTATTTCTATTTTGTGAAACAACTGTCACATTTGTGAAATCATAAAAATTGCTCCTCTGGCCCGAAGAGGTCAATAAAAGTACCATTGACTTGTACATTTTAATAAACCTGAAAATTTTAGACGGCCAATGCCCCCCTTGCTTCCGCCATTCTCATTTGCGAAAGCAGTCCTCTTCTATTGCCTTCACTTCAGTTACTTTTGTATTTGAGACTATTTCCTGATGTCAAATATTTACGGAAAGAATTTATGACTGTCATAGCATTCGCACAGCAAGCCCATCTTGTTACAGATAGGATCTTTAAAGAAATTAGTTTCTATCCTGCATCTCTTAAGATGCTTTCGAAGATAATACGTCTTGTTGGACTACTTGGAATTAAGCTATATATGTATTGCATTATTAAAAAAAGATCACACTGTTTAAATTATATGTGACTTTAAATTAATCTCTCAGGTTCAGATTCAAAACAACTACACATAATTTATTAATTTCCAAGTATGAGCCATTTATTCGCCAGCCATATTAAGCTACACAGCTCACAACTTACAGCTAACGTATAAAGTATGTGTGAGTGTAATTACAAGAAATTTCCTAGAAAACGGAGTGGAATAGTTCAATTATATAAAAAGTAATACAAGCAACCCATTCTCCCGTAGTTGCTTGGACATGTATCGACTTAAAAATAGGTAACATTCTTTTAGAGTTTAATATTATAACTGCAATAAGATTACATTGCATTTTGTGACGGTTGATATATACTTACATAAATATCATCCCGCCACAGTCACTCTCTTCTCTTTATTTACGAGAGTGAGATATGTCATGCGCCAAAACAATTCATGGATCATTACGTGATGTATCAAGTTGCGCAGTTTTTCGACAGAGGCCGTTTGCTGCCTCGAGTCGTCACTCGCGCATGCGTAATAGACTCGTCGTTTGACCAGCGGTCGGAGCTGGGAGAGCGAACAGACGATAGAGATCTCTTACACGCGTTGCCCAGGACAGACCAGGATTACTCGCCAGCCGGAGCGGAGAGACGAACAGGTATATACAGTAGTTCGCGAAACTGGAGCCCGACCTTTTCTTCCCCTTTGTCGCGTATATGGCATGGCATTGTAGCTAACGTTATACGTTTGAGCAGCCCATTTCGTCCTAGTCATCAGGACTTTTTTGCCATTACGTAACGGGGAAGGAAGAAGGTCGATATGGGGCTTTTGTCAAATTCATTGTATTAACATGCATACGCGAATTGTGTAGTAACCGATTAATCCTTCTAAATTGTTGAGCCACTTATTTTTGAATTGGTTATTACAAAGAAATCAAGTAGTATTAAATCATATTTTTTTGTGTGTCTCTCCACTCCGTAACCGGCTGGAACATTGCGAGTACCCCCTTTTATTTGATAACCTGATCAATGACTTGTTTCGGCAACATCTCGAATACTTTTTCCACAATTGTTGAGACGTACTTCATGACAGGGTGTAGGTATTTATATTTAATTGTTTTAATATTTGATGAAGATTTGGGAAGGGATTGAATGCATATATATATATATATATAAACTAAATTTTGGGGAGAGATCATTGTTATTTATTGTAAGTTGTTTAAATTGGAACTATAAATAAGAAAGGATAAAGTAGGGAATAAGCGAAGGTGAAAGTAGTACTTGGAGGTTCGTTTAATTCCAATTTGTAAACATTTATAGACTCAGGGAATTTTCATTGAACGGTTACATTTTGCATAATTTAAAATATTAAAAAATATTGTTCTGATAAAGTCACTGTTACCCTTTTTACAAAAACTAATCTGTCTATGAATAAAAGTTTGTTTAAAATGGAATATTAATTTTGATCAATTCAAAAAATAGATTAAGTGATTATTCTTTTGCAAAAGGACTAGACGTAGCGTAATGTAGTGGATTGGAGAGAATTTATCTGGGTTGTTTAGGGGCGTACGTAATTTTCTTGAGAAGGGGAACTAGACGATTCCCCCACTTCTCAAGAAGTTTACGTTAACCCAGATTGCATGCACTCGTCGATTTAAGTTGTTTTTGTGTCCTGGAGGAAATCAAAAAACAAATCGATCCACGAAGTTCAGGGTCCGACACTGGGCCGGGCGAATTAACAATTTACAGTAGCCGTTTCTACAACGTTGTACGTTTCAATATTGCCTTTTTGAAAATTTTGGGTATCGGGTAGCCACGGTACGTGCAAAATTGAAGCGTAATTAAATAAATAAATAGTATTCGCCACAATTTCTAAGTAAAGGATTAGGGGAGACAGTCGGCCACCTTTGCCTCCCGTGCGCACGCCTATGAAAATGAAGCTTAAAGGTTCGTTAGGTGTTGAACGTTCTCCTACTTATAAAAAAATATTTTCGCACCTGTTACACCTATTCCTAATAATGGTGATTCAATTTTTGTAGCAAGTTTGGTGAGTTATGATTGGCCAAATGGAAGTTTGTTAATGGAAAATATTGAGTGAGAAAACTTCTAGTTTTTCCTATTTTTGGTCGAAATGCGTCTAACCTACTATATAAATCTTGGGGAGAAGGGAGCCAGAGATGTTTTGTCCCTTAGCCCGCCTGGAACGCCGTCCCTGATGAGGTGGACATAAGGGAATAAGAGCGAATATTCTGAGGGAAAGTAACTCACTAGATTGACAGTTTGATTCAGATGGTCATTGATACCCATCACTGTAACATTTGTAAGAGTGCAGTGAAAAATTTAAAAATACTTTCAATCACCAATTACTTTATTTGCAAAAGAAACTAATTTTTCCAATTGTCTCTGCAAGAAACGCAGTGTTACCCTGTAATCAATGGGTCACGGGTTCGATACCCAGTGAAAGCACATGGTGGTTCAGATCCTATTTTAAACTTTGGGTCCAGTCCCGATTAACTTCTCTGTGCATAAAGAGGACTTAAAACTATTATTATTAATATTATTCTATGGGTGCACATGTTACATTGAAATTTTCGGTATTTGGAATGTTATTTATTTTGTCCTGTATATTTATTTTTAGAAACTGAAATATGCAATTCGTAGTTTTATACAATATCAATTGTTTGCAAATATATTTATAACAAAAAACAATATATATATTTAATCGTAATAATTGAGGATTTGGTGTGTTAGACCTTTAATTTAACTTATATCAAGATCCCGGTCTCTGGCACCGTGGGCGATCAACAAGAAAATTTTTCTCGTGTGACCCACGAAGGGTTAATCGGAACTGAACCTATAGTTTAAAGAATCCATACCACTGTGCCACTTTCCTCCACCGGGGATCGAACCTCGGACACCTTGATTCAAATACAACAGCGGTACTGATACACAGTGAAGGCGCTTCGTCGTGCGACACCCGGGGAAAATGTCTGGAGAGGAAGGGGGCAAGACAATATTGCAAGGGGCAGTTATATTACTTGCACACGGTGTGTACCAGTGCATGAACCGAAAGAAAGTCACTACAGAAAAGTCAAGTTGTATATTGGTCCTTTCGGTCTCCTGCGTCTAATTAACAAGAAATAACAATAGTCGGTGGTCTTTTCATGTTTCACACGGAGGAGCCTTCCTTTCCCTTTCCCCCGACCACAAACGCTGCCGGCGAGAAGTGATAAATGGTTACCAGAAACTAAACAATCACGTTCACTGCGCAATCTCATTGTTTGTAATTTAATCAATAATAATAATAATAATAATAATAATAATAACGTCTTTATTGAGAGGGCGTGTTTCGGCCTCGCGGATAGAGGCCAGCATAGTCTGCATTTTACCTACCCACTGCCCGTGAGGACAGGTATACCTGCTAGCCTGCCCACGGCAACGAGTCGACTTGCGTCTTTACCCGGGTTCTTCGTCTTCCAGGCGCTCTGCGCTTACAAGGTAACTGGGCATTCAACAAGACCCGGGCGCCTGCAAAACCTGCTGGAAGGAAACAGCCCTCCGGCAGCGTGTCGCTCCAGGTGTTTCATCACCACGTGGACAGCTTCAGCCAGTGTTGCCTACTTACGTAGCTCGTAAATCCTACGAGGTCCTAGGAGGAGCTTCTTCTCCAAGGAGAATTTATATACTTAGCGATTTCAGTTCAGCGTAAGCAGTTTTTATCTTATTGCCAGGAAATGCACGCAGTATTACAGCTTCATTTATTTAAATGAATGATCGAGCAAACAAAAATCTCCTCACTGAAAACTAATTGCTTTTCATTGCATGGTGCCTTAACCAGGCACGCAGTGGCGCAACCAGAGGGGGTAGGGTGCATTGCTCACAAGCTTGGACGGAAATTAAGTCTAGCGGAAGGGTCAGGGTGGGGGTCAAACATTAAAGTACAAGAAAAAACAGACTAGCAGAATTTAAGAGTAGCAGGGCTAAAGGGTACTCAAGATGGAATTAATTTTCATATTTTTCTTGCATTTTCCTTCCAGACGGCCAAGGGCACCTGCAGAGGGGGGATGGAGGGGTAATTGCAACCCCTTGATTTCAAATTTTATGAAAGTAGAAATATATTATAAAATATTATCCAGTCTCATCAAGTTCAATGCCGTAGCAAAGGGGTAGCGGGAGTCGGCCCTGAGCGCCGAACGATCTAAGTGAGAAAAGTTTTAAAACAGATAATGCTATGGCGGCCCGTGATATTATTTGCTATTAATGTTGGTTTGTTACGAGTTGGATGAATTGATTATGTAATACGTCGCTCCATGTGAAAAGAAAATATTGTAGATGGAAATTTTACATGCCATATGTCTGTACATTCGGAATGCATTTATCATGCACTTTCTTTCTTTCAAAAACAGTTTGTGTGCTTGTTTTCCATTATTAGCTAATGTGAAATTGACGTGTTGAAAAAAAATATTTCTAATCCTCTGTTTCAACACAAATGTGCGTGAGAACCGACTTCTACCCCCTTTTTGCGTGATTTATGAGGATTATAATGCCTTTCATGCTACTTTATTACTATTATTGTGATTGTTCTTGTTGGCACGTTTATCCAAGTACTTGGCCCTACCCCCCAAACGAGGGTAACGGCAATGGCCCTGGCTGGCTACGGCCCTGGTGTTCGCAGTAGAACAGTGTGTTGTTCGACTCGCGACCTCAGCGTCGAACGTGACATGTTTCAGTCCTGTCCTATATCACTATATATACGTATATTGGTTGTTTACGACATATACTTATGGATCCTGTGCCACGGAAAACCTATTTCAATGTGTGTGTGTGGGGGGGGGGGTAGCAACATTCGTAAATCTCATTTCATTGGTGATGTGGCTTACGAAGCTTCGAGTTCCCTTTTTTAAGTAGTGAAAATCTATTGCAGTTGGCAACACTGCAGAACGGTGTGGGCCAGGTGCAGTTTCTACTCGAAGCAACTACGTCATGCAGAGGGAGGGGTCTGCAGTTGATGGAAAGAACGAACTGAGACCTACTAGGTATCGTAAGACTGCGGGTACCCGGCGGGTCTACAATGCCTGCCAGGAACGATCTGTGCAGGTGGGCATGCAAGCTGCTCAAGCGAGGGTGTTGCGCAGGTTGCATGGCATTTCAGGAGCGATGTCTCGCGAACGGGTCTGCTCCAGGTCTTGTGCAGGCCTTTACTCGCGGACCGTTCTTAAAACAATGACCGTTATACATTGGTAGCACGGTGGCACTATAAGTTGGCAACTTGAGTTGGCTCATTACACATTGTTCGTTTCACTGAAACACTTTATAATTTAGGGTAGTCCATCTCAAAATATTCGGGATTAGATATGAATTTATTAGTGTGGAAAACTTTGTCAAAAAATGATTTTCCCGTCGATGTTTTTGCCGTCGATGTTCTTGCCGTCGATGTTTTTACCGTCGATGTTTTTACCGTCGATGTTTTTGCAGTCGATGTTTTTACCGTCGATGTTTTTGATGTCGATGTTTTTGCCGTCGATGTTTTTGATGTCGATGTTTTTGATGTCGATGTTTTTGATGTCGATGTTTTTACGGTCGATGTTTTTGATGTCGATGTTTTTACGGTCGATGTTTTTGATGTCGATGTTTTTACGGTCGGTGTTTTTGATGTCGATGTTTTTGGCGTCGATGTTTTTACCGTCGATGTTTTTGATGTCGATGTTTTTGCCGTCGATGTTTTTGATGTCGATGTTTTGGCCGTCGATGTTTTTGATGTCGATGTTTTTGATGTCGATGTTTTTGATGTCGATGTTTTTGATGTCGATGTTTTGTACTGTCGATGTTTTGTACCGTCGATGTTTTGTCGGCGATGATTTGACGCTACACCGTCTTAGTCAAATTGAGCCCCCGAATGTTAGGTATTGTAGTGAGACCGCTGTTATTGTATACAACAACCAAGCATTGAAAGAGAAGCGGCATATATTTTCCTGTACTGTCGGTAGTCTCCATAAAGATCACAGGGCGTTGTCTTTTCTTCCGTCAGTATTGTTGTTAAGAATTGTTTCTTCTTTTGTTTTAAGTGACCTGTTTGTGTGTTTCGATATTTGCCTACAGGTCAGCGAGTTCTTTTTTGGCATTGTTAATAAACGGTTCTATTGTCCGCCTACTTGTTGTTCCTCTCATCTCCAAGTGACATCGGAACAAAAATTCCAGGTGCTTTCAAGATATCATCAGGTCATGCTTGGAAATTATTTAACGCGAGTTATATGCCAGTTGCGTAACAATAGGGGCAGGGGGCATTACACCCCAACCTTGGTCGGAAATCAATTCTATGGGGGCAAGGGGGGCAAACATGTAAGTAAAAGAAATAGGAAAACTAGGAGAATCCAAGAGTAGTATCACAAAATGATACTGAAGGTGGAATTAGTTTTCATGTATTTCTTTACTTTTTCTTCCAGGCGGCCGAGGGCACCTGGGGGGGAGGGTAATTGCCATCCTTGATTTGAAATTTTATGCAAATAAAAATACATTTCGTATTTTTTTTTTCGTATATTCGTAAAAGTTCAGAAATGTAGTTATGAAAGTTATGCATGTCATATGTATACAAAGATTTGTATTCGTCATGCATTTTCTGTCTTTCAAAAATATAGTTTGTGTGCTTGATTTCAATTATTAGCCAATGTGAAATGAACGTGTTAAGAAAATATTTCAAATCGCTTGTCCAACACAAATGCTTTAGTACCGACTTCTCCCCTTTTTGCGTGATTTACGAGGATAATGTCGTCTTTGATACTGCTACTACTATTACTACTACTTCTACTACTATAATAATAATAATATTATTATTATTGGCAGGTTTATCCTGGCACTGCCCCCCCCCCACCAGACGAAAATTCGTGGTTGCGTCTCTGCTAAAACATGCATGCATATTTCATACTTTCTTTATTTTCAGGATCGCACCCCCTAAATTTTATTCCTCACCACCAGGCGATTAATCCTGGCGGCGCCACTGTGTAACGCTTACTACAGGGAAACATGCGGAACCAAAGCGCTAAATTTCCGAGCCAGAAGTCTGCAGGTTATCTAAAAGGTCATCGCCCACTGAGACGCCGGAAATGCGTGTGTTGCCGCGTTTCTCCGTTAAACTTTACAAGTACAAAGTTGCAATCAGATGCAAAGTTACAGTGTAGACAAGTTGCATTATAAATAAAAAATAAGGTTTATTTTGTAATTAGGGGGCCGTTCTGAAATAAAACGAAAACATGCAAAGGAGGAAATTTAATTACCTCTGTGGCTGTTCATATGTACATTCAGCTACTTCTCAACGTAGTTCCCATAGTTGTTGAGACACTTGTCGTAGCGGTAGATGAGCTTCTGTAGACCCTCATCAAAGAAATCTGCCGCCAGGTCAGACAGCCAATCCGTCACGGTCTGTTTGACTTCATCGGCGCTGTTGAAGTGGAGGAATGAGTCAATGAGCGACTGCGTGGCAGCTGCAGTGTGTGGCCGTTCGTTGTCGTGCAGCAACATGATACCGGAAGACAGCATTCCTCGTCGTTTATTCTGTATTGCTTGGCGAAGTTTCTTGAGATTGTTACAATACCGGCTGCATTAATTGTTTGTCCATTTGGCAGAAACTCAATCAGAAGCACCCCGAACCTGTCGTATCGCGCTCTCAACGTCATGCACCAATGAGTCCATTATGATTGAGGACGTCCTGATCGTGGTTCGTCATGAACATTCGTGCGACCGGTCTTAAACAGAAGTACCCACTTACGCAACTTGACCTCAACAATGACATTCTCACCATACAACCCCCGTAACGCAATAAATGTCTGCCGCTTTCACATTTGTCGCGGTCAAAAACCTGATCACTGATCGTATCTCACACTCGGCGGGATTTTCAATCACCTGCACCACTTCCATTGTCTATCACAACCACGCCAAGCGTTTCACAACGTGCAAATGGCGTCTGTTTACGTGCAAGGCATGCCGGTAACTAACGCACATGCGCAAAACTCCAAGCACGCAGTGTTGCCAACGTGAGCGCAAACTGCCCCTAATTAAAAAATAAACCTCGTACAAAGTCCATGTCAGATACAAAGTTGCAGTATAAGTAAAAGTATAAATACAAAGTTGATGGAAGTAACAAAGTTGCATTATACCTAGTCATATCATAGATTCTTTTACAAAGTTAATAATGAACTACAGGAACGGTGAGCAAACTAATGTATTAATATTTGGATTTTACAAAGGTACAGGTCTTGCCAACACAGAGCACCAATCACTGTTCAAAATGGCCACCTCTGGCCTTCACACAGGCTGGAAGTCTCTGAGGCCAGTCATCGATCGCAGCACGCACGGTCTCGAGGGTAAAGTCCACCACTGCCTTCACAAGCGAACACTTGAGACTCGCAAGGTTTGCATGCCTTTTCCTACAGACCATGCCCTCCAAAACGGACCACAACCTGTAGTCCAATGGGCTGCTGGAGGGCCAATCAGCCGGAGCAATGAAATCAGGCACATTCCCCTGAAGCCACTCCTGTATGGTCTTTTCCTTGTGGGCCGGTGCCGAGTTTTGCAGGAAGCTCCACGGCTCATTGTTGAACATGGAGCAGGTCAACGATTTCACAACTGGCTCCAACACTGTCGCTTGGTACACTTTTGCAGATATTTTCACACCATGTTCGCAGAAGTGGAGGTCAGTTGTGCCATGCTACGAAACCCCCCACTAAACCATCACTGAGGCGGGATGATGGCCTCTGAGAATCCGTGGCATGTTTTCACGAGCTTCCTGGGATGTCGAGGCAAAAACACGGTCATTTTGACGATTGTAAGTCTCTTCAATCGTGAAGATTTTTTCGTCCGTGAAAAGGATCCTCCTGTGGCCACCATTTGCGTAACGCTGAAGGAGTCTTTTTGTTTTCTGCTCCCTCTGGACCTTAAGCAGAGGTGTGGGGAAGTGACCAGTACTTCGTCGATAAGTGCGGAGTCCTAGGTCACTTCGGAGTACACGCAACATCGACATTTTCGGAATGTTCAGCTCTCGAGCCATCACTGCTTGTTTCCTGACAGGATTTTGTCGAATCCGCGCCGCCAATGCTTTCACGAGCTTCTGGCTTCTCATGCTGCGAGGTCTACCTTTCCTGGGGCGTTCCTTAATTGTTCCTGTGTTACAGTATCTGTTGATGGTCCGATACACAAACATCCTGCTGATATTCAGCTTTCTCAGGGTGTTGAAAATGTCCGATGGTGATTTGCCAACTTTGTGCAGTGCGATTACTGCCACACGGTTCTCGTATACACCCCACTCCATTCGACTCGCAGTGAAATTAGCCTTTCCGCTTCCACAGTCAAACGCACAATGATACTTGTTGTTGTTTGATCCAACATTGCGGGGTTACCTTTGCCAACCAGTGTTGCCATCCCTGTCTAAACTTTGTAACGTAATTTATGATGTGACTAGGTAAATGCGAAATTACAGTTGAATATAAGATTGCAGTGCAGTAACAAAGATTCAGTTCAGATACAAAGTTGCAGTATACATCCCTAGTTAGAGTAGAGATATAAAATTGTGGAACCGATAGATGAGTTCAGGTTGTCATTATTGTTCACATCGAGACATTGCAGCCGTATATAAAAAACAGACTGTACGCTAAAACTGGGTTATTGAGGACCGGGCACACATGTTCTGATATAACACTAACTAACTCTCTAGCCTTCTTATACCCGAAGGCTTATGGCTACAGCAACACAAGCCTTCCACCTGTCCCTACCCAGGTCAAGATCAATCCAATCTTTTCCATCCTCTCCCATTCGTGCCACATGACCTGCCCACCTAAGTCTTCTTGATTTAATTATTCTAATAATATCTGGACATGAACACACATTGTGCAGTTCTAAATTATGTAACTGTCTCCATTCACCTGTCTGCTCATCCTTTTTAGGTTCAAATATTTTTCTAAGGATTTTATTTTTAAATACCCGTCACTGCCTTGACGATGCCGGTGGTCTTGTCAAAAAAAAAGCCATTGTGCTCTTAAATTCCGTACTACCCACCATATGAATTTCATCTTGTGTAGCTCCAAAACCTGTTTTTCCACCATTGTATTTCAAAGGCCTTTTGTACGGCTTTTCCTCGAACATTTCAACTTGCGAGATCAAGTCAGCACAATATGGCAGCGTGCCCTTTAGCCAATTCGAGTCCGCCTCGGCGTTTCTTTTATTTAAAGAGGGGGAAAAAATGGAATACATTCAAAGAAGACAAACTTTTCATGTCTTCAAAATCAATCTTCTACGGGGGATTTGCCCTCGAAGTTCTCTCGTAGGCCGACTGCAGCGGAATCTATGTTGACTCTCGTGTGTCAGTGATCTTTCGCTAAGCACGGATGCCACAGTCTTGAATAACGTCTTTTGTCTTCCAAACCCAAAGAGGAGGTGGAAGAAGAGCAAATCTTTTCCCTATTCCTTTCGCTTTTTTACTTCTCTAGTATCAGAGATGGAAGAACAAAGATGAGAGAGAGACATCATCCAGTTGAACAGTTGAACTCAGTAGCAACGTGGGCTGTGTCAGTCCGGAGATAAATGGGTTTTCCTGAACTTGTGCAACGTCCTAGTTGAATAATATGTGTACCGATATTAAACTTAAGAATATTTTGGAGATTTTGGGAATGCGAAGCAAATTTCTGTGGGCTGATTGTTCAACTAAAATTACAATTACACGGATAGTTTAAGAACGAAGGCACAGAAAATTACATTTTGTTATTTTTGTTACTATGGCACGTCAATGTTGCCAAAACCATGAACGTTATGCAAATTATAGATGGAAAGCAAGAATTCTACATTTTACATTTACAACGAAAAGAGGAAAATATAATATTTGACAAGAATCTGTGAAGCAATTCAGCGCTTAATGGTAGGGAAGGGGAGAAAGCCATTGGTAGCTGCAGCCACTTTTTCCCCTCCATGAATTCATTTCCTCTCTTACGCGTTCTCATAGGTCGAGCTCGCTCGAGTCGCCACTTGCTGATTGATTGATTGATTGATTTGGTATTTTAAGTCCACTTATGCACAGTAAGGCTAATCGGGACTGGGCCTACAGTTTAAAGTGGGATCCGAATAGTGTTGCCCACGAGACGAGACTTTGGCCTGTCTCGTCTCGTGGAAATGCTGTGAAATGCTGTCTCGTCTCGAAAATATTCGTTTGTCAAAGGGACACATGATCAATCTCGTCTCGTCTCGAATTTTTAAAAGCCTGTCCCGCCTCGTCCCGTGGGCAACACTAGATCCGAACCACTTAATGCCTCCACCGGGTATCGAACCCGGGACCCCTTGATTACAAGGCGACGACGCTACCACTGCGCCATCGGGGAGGCCAGAGTCGCCACTTGCGTGGAGAACTTGTTTTCGATCGCTTACTCGAGAGATTCGCACGACAGATTGGAGAAATTAAGGAGAGAAACAGTGAGATGGGGATGTAGGGAAAGCGAAATAGGCAGAGTAGTCAGTCGCGTGCCCAAAGGAGAGTTTGTTGGGATCATAACCCCCTCTCCCCTCCCTTTCGCTAGGAAAATATGGCAAAGTGAGGACCGCCTACTAAGAAAAAGTGTACTCCCCCCCTTTCGAAAATCCAGGGCACGCCACTGAGTAGACTGAAACGAAATCACGCACACACATGCACAGAAAGAATGGGGTGGACTTCCCCTTCAAATTGCCCAACAAAAGTGTATATTTCCCTCTGCCCAAGTATTCCATACTCGTCGTCGCAAACACGGCTTTCATGGAAAACAACATTGTAAGCACAGAAAAGGATAACATAAAAAAGAGACTGGGTTGACGCTTATGAGAGAAAGAAACTTAGCTAATTATAACACAGAAGCCTTTGTCGTATCTTATGCGGAGTCTGGGGTGGAGGCTTCATACCAATTTTTCGAAACAGAAAAGTTAATTAACTCTTAGCGCCTGTTCTTGTTTGCGTGTCGTCGCGCGAGAAGTGAGGACTCTTTATGTAAAGGCATGGTTTCTTGTTTTTATGAAACTCTGGGCAAGTTTAACTTCTGCAGCCGCTTCAGTTACAATTCATTAGCTCCCTGTTCCACTTAGTCCTTTCCTCCCTTTGCCCTCTAGGCAACGGGAGAGTGGGGGATGAGAGAGAGAGAGAGAGAGAGAGAGAGAGAGAGAGAGAGAAGATGTGTGGCACGGGAAAACAGAGGTAGAGATTAAGGAAGAGGAGAGAGGGAGATAGAGGAAGGACGAATAAAGGAGAGGAAAATCGAATAAAGGAGAGAGAGAGAGAGAGAGAGAGAGAGAGAGAGAGAGAGAGAGAGAGAGAGAGTGAGTGTGTGGCACGGGGAAAGAGAGGTAGAGATTAAGGAAGAGGAGAGAAGATAGAGAAGGACGAATAAAGGAGAGAGGAAAATCGAATAAAGGAGAGAGAGAGAGAGAGAGAGAGAGAGAGAGAGAGAACTATAAGGCTCAGAGAGTGTTTGACCATACCACGGTGCCAAAACGCCCATTTAGTGTTCTCCTAAGCCCTCTTCTGCCCCCCCTTTCATCTTTCGCCCTCCCATTAGTCTGAAGAAGAGTATAAATAAAAGAGGAAGAACGAATAAAAGAGGGAAAGAGAGGAAGGACGCATAAAGGAGAGAGAGGAAACACGAATATAGGAGGATAGACGAATGAAGGAGAAAGGAAAAGCGAATAGGAGAGAGAAAGAGAGAGAGAGATGAAGGACAAATAAAAGAGATGAAGGACAAATAAAAGAGATGAAGGACGAATAAAAGAGATGAAGGACGAATAAAAGATATGAAGGACGAATAAAAGATATGAAGGACGAATAAAAGAGACGAAGGACGAATAAAAAAGAACGAATAAAGTAGAAAAAGAGGATGGACGAATAAATGAGAGGAAGAG
Source organism: Lepisma saccharinum (assembly GCF_977018435.1). NCBI lineage: Eukaryota > Metazoa > Arthropoda > Insecta > Zygentoma > Lepismatidae > Lepisma > Lepisma saccharinum. Next base: position 80,366,178 of record NC_139237.1, read on the forward strand.
AGGAAGGACGAATATATGAGAGGAAGAACGAATAAAGGAAAGAGGAAGGTCGAATAAGGGGGAGAGAAAGGACGAATACGTGAGAGGAAGTACGAATAAAGGAGAGAGGACGCATAAGGAGGTGACCGACGTAGAAAGAGATTTAGAGATTGCGCGAAAAGGAAAGAGAAGAGTGGAGAAAAAGATACGTAGAAGTGCAGTGAAACCGAGATAGGAGAGAGAGAGAGAGAGAGGGAGGGAGGGAGGGAAAGAGGGAAAGGGAAAAAGTAGATACAGCCCAACCATAATTAGAAAACCCCCAGTCTCTTTTTTGCAGTCAACTTTTGAATTGGATTTCATTTCTCGCCCTCTGATTGGCTGCTGGAAAGTTACGATGCTATGTTTGCGAGAATATCTTGTCTTACTGTTGCTTGCGTTGTGCACGGCGACTTATACAAGTAATGAAGTACAGAAAAACGTATCATGACGGGTCCATCTGCGGGCACACTCTGCTTCAACCATTACGAAGATGAATTGCTAAAAGTCCTAAACCGGGCCCTCACAACCTAAGCATATACACATTTATTGCGATTACAATTTCGCCTATACTCTGTCCCGGGAAGGTCTGGAGCGTGAGAACGAAAACAAGTCTCTGCGTAAATAATTACTCAAGAGGGCTCGACCAATAAACGCGAGAGAGTGAAAGTGAGTGCATGGAGGGGTAAACGCAGCTGCAGCTACCAGCAGTTTGCAGCAGCGCGTCCATCCACTTGCTTTTTTCCTTTCTCTACCGTGGCGTTCCTCCAAGGAGTTCTGGGATGTAGTATGGATAGATTAGATGGGTAGATTGAAAGAACGAGAGAGAACATTATATACACCCTGTCCCAGCTAACTGTGAAGTAGAGCCGCGCATTGAGGGTGGGAAATCGAGTAGTGAAAGCGCAGCGTTGCCAATCGCACGGTCCAGACCTTAGTCCGTACGCTAAATGCACGGCTTGTCAAAATTTGCACTTTCTGTTTTATCCTAAGAAATTCCTAAACCAAGCGTACGGACCTGGAGACAAAAATACGGTCCGTTTGCCACGTGCGTACGGTATTGTCGCTATCAAAAGTTTGCAACGCTGACAGAGTGAAGCAGGGAAATCGAGTAACTCCAGTCGCTCATTACTCAATTCCGTGTCTCTCACTGTTCATTGGTGGAGCCGTTTCACATCACTACCTGCGCAGAGACTTGCTCTAGTTCGTCTGGTCTACAGTTAGCTGGTACAGGGTTTAGCTATCTGTGCATACTGGCGTACGCAGGTTCTTCTTTTTCCCGGAGGGGGCTGGAATTGTAAAGGTGGATATTACATAGCTTCGTTCTGGGGGGGAGGGAGAGGGGAGACTACATAATAAAATATTTCGTAAGTACCATTTTCAACCATCGTTTAAAAGTTGTTCAAATACAAAAATGTAATCGAAGGTTATTTTAACCAGAGTTTAAATGTACCACTTTGGTTTATCCCAAGTTCCTTATTGCTTTCATTTAATATTTTTGATTTCCTTAAAATTTCGGGAATGGGCTGTAGACCCATCAGCCCCCCCCCCTCTGCGTAAGCCAGTGTCTCTGCATAAAGTGCACTTAAAACAATCTAACTTTGACTGTGACCTTGTGAAGAGAAACAGCGCTTTGTGTTCTATTGAAAGCAGATGCATTTCTTACAACGTTTTATTAGAGATACTATTGTAGTAAGAAATTTATCTATTCTGTAATAATTATGCGGCCTCCCCGATGGCGCAGTGGTAGCGTTGTCGCCTTGTAATCAAGGGGTCCCGGGTTCGATACCCGGTGGAGGCACAAAGTGGTTCGGATCCCACTTTAAACTGTAGGTCCAGTCCCGATTAGTCTTACAGTGCATAAAGTGGACTTGAAACACCAACTCAATCAATCAATCAATAATTATACAGAAATACTGTCTAGTAACACATTTCAAAATGACAATTTCTCACTGTTCGTTGGTGGAGCCCTCTCGCGTCACTACTTGCGCAGAGACTTGTTCTCGTTGGCCTGGTCTACAGTTAGCTGGTATTGGGTATAGATGGGAAGAGAGAGGGGGGAAGGGAGAGAGAGAGAGAGAGAGAGAGAGAGAGAGAGAAATTGAGAGAAACTGGGAGAGGAAGGGATCCAAGGATGAGCTAGAGACAGTAGAGTGAAATGGAATCACACACACACGCACACACAGAGAGAGGGAGAGAGAAAAGGGGAAGACAATAACAAGGATAGAAACTACAGAGGCAGAGTTTCAGATTAACTGGCATGCGTTAATTAAATCCTGAGATGAAAGCCCTTATGAATTCCTACGCCTACGAGACTAATGCTTTGAAGGAGGGAGTTCTTTACTTAACCCAAGAGCAGAAAGTGGGTCAGAATAGTCCCTTCTTCCTGCATTCCGGTTATTTTACAGCCCTAACAAGGAACCACAAGATTCGAACCAAGGAACCTTATAATCACTTCCCTTCAGTGCAACTAATCTAGAGGTATTTCTGCAGCTCACAAAATATTACTCCACACGTAGTAAGAATTTGTAATGCTATTTTCATCGTTTAAATAGATACTAACCCAGTGGTTAGCGTCCCACTTTAAACTGTAGGTCCAGTTCCGATTAGCCTTTCTGTGCACAAAGTGGACTTAAAGCATAAATTCAAACAAATAAACCGTTTGAAGTTTATGCTCATATACCTAGGTAGGATAATCTGTATTAAACCTACAGTTTACAGTTTGGGAACCCATTGCAATGAATGAAACTGAGCACTTACCCATTTGTCATACTTTTGGAGCACGTGTTCAATCTTGTAAGAATAAGAAGGCTGAATTCAATGTTCACATAGAAGTCTCCTATTCCTTATGTGAGTGCCTGCTGCAGTGAATGAAATGGTAGTGATTGCTGCCACTACAGTTTTACGCAATCCGATTGGCTCACGTGTCCGACTGGCTGACGTGACGTCATTAGCGACGTTAGGTTAGGCTGGATTGGGTTAGATTGTACTAATTCCAACAGAATAAAATAAGCACTTCTCAAACGTACTCTGTCTAGGGAATCTGTGGAGCAAGGCCGAGCATGACTGTAGAGAAGGGGAAAAAGCGACTGGGATGAGCAAAGTGTTGCGTGCTGCTGAAAATGGCTGGTATCTGCAGTCGCGTTTTCCCTCCATGCACTCGCTTCCACTCTTATTTCATTGGTCGAGCCCTATCGAGACGCTACTTTCGCAGAGGACTTGTTTTTGTTCCCTTGCTCCAGATATTCCCTGGACAGTGTGTATATATGGAAGAGGATAGACAAAATTCTTTAGTTACTGAGAAAATAAACATGCAGAGAGTTTGCCTGTTAGTTTAAATAATACTTCTGGATTATGTAGAATGTAACAGTGTAGTCCTCTTAATGTTTTCTATGAGACTTTTTCCCCCAACAGGAATTACTAAAACATACAGGCAGATGTTGAATTTCTCACAGCCATTCCTTTCACGTCGTCTAATGTCAAATTTCAGACATCTCTTTTCGATAACCCTGTATATAGTGCTGGACCACTATTTTTTGGAACACCCTGTATCTAAATTTCAGCCAGGATTAACATAGAAATGGCTGAAGAAAGAGCTTTCATTGCAGTCAAGATTCATTGTGGGTCGTTTCTTGCAGTTTGAAGTCTTCGTGGCATCCAAGAAGCAAGTTTAGCTTCCACGGAGAGATCGTCTCGTTATTCTTGATTACATTTTCCTGTGGACATATTCTCTCATGCTTTTCTCAGATGAAATCCTTTGCTTGCATTAAACTCAGATGACGTATCATGTTGCCAGCAGCTTTTTTGTTGTTCTAGAACAGACCTTTTTTTACTAGAGGGAAAGGAATTGCTTATTTTTACTACGATAAGCCTCTCGTGCATTGTTGTTGAATGGGAAACACCCCAACAAAGAACTGACGTAAATGATAATACATTGTGTGAAACGATTATGTATTGTTGTGAAAGAGCGCATCGTCTTGATGGACGGTTCTGTAAAGTTGTTTGCAGGCTTCTACAGCCTTTTTCAGGCATAGACTTTATGGAAGTCGTAGCAACGGTTGGTTCAAAGCACAACAATGGCTGGGGATTTCTTGTAAGTCCACTGTCATGCCAAAATTGTTATATGTACTAAGCTACATTCTGTGCCGGGGATCCCTGGAGGAAGCGAACGAAAATACATCCTCTGTGCAAGTAGGACTCGAGAGGGCTCGACCAATAAACGCGTGAGAGGTGTTTACAGCAGCGCGCGCTGCTTTGCTCAGCACACTCGCTTTCTCCTCTTCTCTACCGTTATGCGCGGCGTTGATCCACACACACCTGGGAGGAATGTAGTCAAGTGACTTCTAGTCACACTATGGTAACTAAAGTTTAAGATGAGATTTAATTTATTTGTGCATTTCCCCCGTAAGTTTGCGGTAATGATCTTGAAGTATTTTGTTACTGAACGTAGTTTTTCTTCCAGTTTTGGATAATCGTGAGGATCAGTGTGAATGATGACGTTGAAGTCCACATTGTACACAGGTAGACTAATCGGGACTGGACCTACAATTGTTAAAATGTGCCTCAAACTTCGATACGTGCTCGGCCATCGAACTGGCTAAATTAATATAACGTATTAAATATGCATATACTGTAATGTGTAAAAATGAGAATTTAGTCCACGCACACGTCAACACGTAAAGACTTGTCCAGCTTGTTCATCTTAACATGCCCTTACAGCTGCAAATGGGGTAATCGCTTAATTTTAGACGACCACGATGGAGGCGATCAGTTAATTTTGGACAAGGAGCACTCGATTAACTTTAAACGACAAGGAGAAGGGGACCGATCGCCTAATTTTAGACGGCGAAGGGATCGATCGCCTAATTTTAGACGGCGAAGGGATCGATCGCCTAATTTTAGACGGGGGAATAAGTATGGAATGCCACAACCTTTTTACTAATTGACGGTTTATTGTTAGTATGCGATGTTTCGGGGCAGAACAATCTCCTCTTTCCCTTGATTCGCCATGCAACGTACCCTGAAGGGACACAGAGGGCAACATCATTTTCTCACCCCTGCTTCTCCAGTCTTTCGCTCGACGAAGCAAATGAGAATTTACGACCGTATGAAGATTCGCCCGCTCTATAGGTTTTCCATGTTACTTTTGCCCCGTTCCTCTGGGGGCACATGCGAGCATGGCGGGGGTCTGCATTACTCCGAACACACTCGTGCATGCTTTAAAATTCCAGTCACGCATCACAACGTGCGTTTCTGCTCCTCACTTCGCCGCCTCGTCTCATAAGCAATCTGCGAACTCCGGCAAAGAGGAAATAGTAGCATTCGTTGAGTAGGCGTGCAAGCAATACAGGAGCACCGTGAACTTGAGCATCTGCAACTGGAGGCAGAGGGAACAACGGGTCCTTAACATATTTCCCAACTTGTGGTAACGTAATATTGCCAGTTGGTAAATAAGGACCATAAAGAGGTGTTTTAAAATTTAACACAATCTAGAGAGATTTTCTTTGTCAACGCTTGTTTTCCAACTGATGACCGTTCTGGCTCAGATACTGCTAAGCAACGGAATATCAAACCCCAAGAATCATCATAGCCCACCACCGCCGTGGCGGAGCAATTAGCTCAGCGCGCTACGACCTCAGTGGTCCCGGGTTCGAATCCTTGCGAGTGTCACTTCATCAATTTCATAATATTATCGCTCATCCTCATCGTCGCGATTAGCCAAAAGAACAGACAAGCGACGTAATATAACCTAATTCAATCAATCAAACAAGGAATCATAATTTCGTTAGGTATTTGTGAGCATTCTCGTTCAGTGACTGCTTTAAATTCGTTGACTCTTTGTACCGTAAACTTTATCTTTTATGCATTCCTGTACAAAACGTCTAGGGTCAACGCGGAGGGTGTTCTTCTGAACATCTTTGTTCAATCAATCTCTTCGGCACTGATTTCCAAGTAGCGCTCACAAAATTGCACTCTTCGGTCCAGATCATATGTATTCAGGGTGTATCATTAGAAATTGCGCAAACTGACACAGTTGTGAGTACACGATAATAGAAGCCAAAAAGTCTCAGTAAACATGGGTCTACAAACGAGCCGTTTTCGAGATAATCGCGAATGTGTGATTACAAGCCGCCACTGACTTCATTGTTTGTAAACGTCGTCATAGTTGGTAAAATGCTGATAATACAGTAAGAAAAGTCATTGGAGATCTCATTGCTTTTATTGAACATTCTACTTACTTTAACAAATATTTGTATATTATATGTTACAATTAGTGTACACTCGTACCTGTTAAAGGAGGTGACCAAAGTGTCGTCCTTGCATTTGGTTGCAATACTGTACGTGATTCCGCATTGAGTTTCGAATTCTTTCGAACACCCCCGGTTCATTTGGAATTGGCCACAAGCATGTACAATTCTCTACTGATTGTATCCATCCTGTTTGATTACAACGCCACCTCTCGGAAATCTTCTGTTTTGTAAACAAAAAGCAAACCTCGGAACGCGCAAGGAGTAAATCACTCGTTGTCTTCAAAATGCAATCAGTGGCTGCTTCTAACCACACATTCGCAATTATCTCGAAAACGGCTCGTTTGCGGACTTTTTTGCTTCTATTATCGTGTGCTTTCAACTGTGGACAGTTTGCGCTATTACTTATGATACACCCTGTAGAATATATGGACTCTTCTTGGAATGTAACTCTTGCAATGTCAGTGATTCGAAATGCAATTGATACTTGATTTTGATATTCATGTTGCTTTGGAGAAACCTTGTACAAAGTTCCGAAAACTGTTCAATCGATAATGAGTTATGTACAGTCAGTTATAGAGTTAGACAACACACATAACAGCTGGTGTCTCATTTTTGTTGCCGGCGACTGTACAATACAGTACAGTAATACAGTACTTCGACATTGGAAATACAAAAAGTTGCTTCGACTCTTTCTTGTTAAAAGGGAATAAACCATTCCTGTCTGGTGGGAATTTATCTTTGTTGCCATGTATACATCTGTTGGCGCGGGGAGGGAGGGGGACGATGGTACTAGTATCCTTTCGTTCTTCGGGTACTGTGATGTGTCCTATGTGGATGATACTACATCCACGTGTTGTTACAAAAGATTAGTTTCATGCATCACGCATAGGCGGCGCTGAAGTAGTGTGACGTCATCGAAGCAAAGGTTCGTGTGTTTCGTGTCACTACATGTATGTAGAGGCATGTAAAAAATGTAATAATTTTATCGTAGTTCAGTTTCTAATTCTTCATTATCTTGTATCCTGAGCATTTGAAATAGAATGCTGTTCATTTATTTTAACTTTTATTTGCGTATTGATTATAGACGCATCCAACGGAAAAATTGAATCACAATGGTTACGAATCTCCTATTTGTGAATCATACATATTAAAATGATTGTTGATATAAACAATTTGCGTAATGAACAGTAGAGATGGCTTTTAAATGTTATTCAGTAATTAATGGAAAATTATTCAGTTGGTGTAACGATTTCATTTGTTACAGTCGATTGCATGTCATTTTGTTAATGCAAATTTTCACGTGTTTGCAGTAATTTTTTCTTTGGAAGTGTAAGTTCGCTTTATGCACAGATAATGATAATAATGCATAGATAATCGGGACTGGACCTGCAGTTTAAGGTGGGATCCGAACCATGTGACTCTACCGGGTATCGAACCAGCGACCTCTTTATTACAAGGCGATGACGCTACCATTACGCCATTGGGGAATCCCAAAGATATTTTTTCTACAGAACAAAAGGGGTGTAAGGAGTGCTTCATCCTGAAGACACCCAAATGTTAGGCTTTCTTCCATGTAGTGCACCCTGAACTGAGTTTTGCGAACTTAACAGGTTCTGGCGTCTGAATTCACAACCAGTATAATCTTCTCTGGCAGTGCGGTCCGGTATCTTTTCTTTTTTTAAAAAAAAAAATAAGTCCCTGCACTGATCCCAACAATTTCACTCTTAAATAACTCTATGATTTTGTAACTTTATACTGGGTGGCCAGAATTAAAGTTACCCAACTCAGAGCCCTCTGTAGCCTGTTTGAGGCATCGTAGAACTCTGAAATTTGGTGAATCCACTATGCAGACCATGGGGAAGAGGATGGCGATAAAAAGAGTTCAATTTTCCGCCACCAGGTGGAAATGTGGCGCTGTACTTCCATGATGGGTTGTACAAATAATCATGTTAAGTGATTTAGCTGAGTTATTAATTAGAAAGACATTTGTTAGTGGCTGGAAGTTGCGAGAAAATAATCTCTCGTTTATTGTAAGATTTCAAGGTAGAGGCAAATCCATAACCAATTGGAGCAGTTAACGTCATTATCACAACCCATCATGGAAGTACAGCGAAACATTTCAACCTGGTGGCCGAAAATTGAACTATTTTATCGCCATCCTTTTCCCCATGTTCTGCATAGCGGATTCACCAAATTTCGGCGTTCTACGATATCTCAAACAGGCTACAGAGGGCTCTGAGTTGGGTAACTTGAATTCTGGCCACCCGGTACCTTAATAAATATGTACCGTTGGAATTTAATATTAATAAATAAATTATGGCAATATCATAGACAGTATTATTTAAATTATGTCTAGGCTTGTTGACATATATAATTTGGATTAAATTACTTGACAACGACTGAATCTAATGGAATATTTTTCTTTCCTCTGGCCAAAATCATATTAGGAAGTGTTGATTTTCATTGGCGTGTTCCATTTCAGACACAGACATATTCCAATTAATCAAAATATTTCCAGTTCAATATACTGTATATCTCTAAATCCATTTTTCAACAAGGTATTCCAGAAAAAAACTATTTTCAAAACTTACAAATGGTTACCTTATTACAAGTAACTGAAAGAGACAATAAAAATACCGGTACTCAAAAAATAAAATCAGATACAGACATCCCTTAGTCAGATACAGGTCCCACTTAGTCCTCCTCACTGGGATGATCCACAGAATCTGCAGTGTCACTGCCACTTGTATATCACACTTTACTACGAAGTTTAAAAGTGGAATCTACAACGTCTTACAACAATCGATAAAAAATAATGTTCGCCACAACACTCACTACGTGCTATCGCACAACAATGCTCAAAGCGCATGAGAACGTTCAAGGCTAAAGCGGTAGGCTTGGCAGAAGGTAGTGGTTCTGTTCAGTAAAGAAATTAAAAACTCCACATCATATGCCGCGAGAGCAAGTCCACCCCTTACTTCTGGGCATGAAATTGCGGCAAAAAACCTCGTCTTGGATTCAGAAATATACGGTATTTGCTAATGAAAAAACCTGTGTGCAGGTCTGATAGTCGCTTCCCGGTTCCGGTTGTAACTCAAGAAAATGCCCAACTGTTAAAATTCAAATTTGGAGGCTGTACGGTTCCCCTCTCAAAGGCTTTGATTTCTCACCAGTTGTGGCGCTTAAGAATTTCCTCTTATCGCTGGTGAACCCTGAATGAAAGGCCATCTTTCCAAGTGGTTGCCAGTTCTGGTTGCAGGTCGCAAATTTCAGGAGAAACTCTCGCGGCGCGGTCAGGCAGTTAGGAATCACTGCTCTGTGGGGATTGTGTTGTATCCTGTGCATGCGTGTTTGTTATTGTCCTTTCACGAATTTGATCTTAATCATATTTCCTCATCTTCGCGATTAGCCTAAAGTGGAAGAAAATTGAAGTAAAATAATGTAAATCATTGAATATAGTTATATATATATATATATATATATATATATATATATATATATATATATATAAATTCTTGTAGTAAAATATTTAGGCATATAAGAATAATAATTTTCAATTTTGAGAATGATTATTTATATGGCATTAACATGGATAATAATTATACATAAATAATTGTCATTATACTATCCACATCGTCTTGATGAGCCAAAGGGCGGAAAAGCGACGCTAAATAAAAGATCAAATAACTACGTTTTAAAACCTACATAATTATATTAATTAAATTTACTATGCAATAGCAATGAATAATTTAAAAATCATTATTTTTTACAATACATTTTTAGAAGTTACTAAAAAAGAATGAATATTCTACACTTAAAGATTGAACAGCCTGCCTGTTAATGATCAAAAACTGGAAGAAACAGTTTCAAATTTTAAATCTGAATATGTTATAGTGCATATAGGTAGATGAGGTTTATAAATTGTACTTGCGTGCACAATAAATAAACTTTATACACTAAATATTTAAAATTATATTAATTACGTTATGTACTGACCTTAACGGTCATGATTTTTCTTTACAGTATTTGAATGGCATCCGAAATTGGCAGTTTTAGACCATGATATATCTAAGCTGTGCGTCAAGTCAACTTTGCAGCATGATGTCGCATATGTAGATCCAAACGTGCGCGCAGAATATAGTTCCACTGAGACGGGTTCCATTCCGACACAACTGCATACTTGCAACAAAACATTTATATAATTTGTAATATACAGACAAAATGATACATCCATTAGCAGGTATAGATTTAATCGGTTGCAATCACTGTGCTGACGAACTTGGATCCGCAGATTCGCCAACTGGACAGTCTGTTGCGCGGAAGGAACAGTGAAGCCCAAGAGCGAGTCTGAATACGTTGAAGAGCGCGTGGAATTAGTGATATCAGTGTTGCACATCCCACTATTTTAACCCTATGTTAATCGTGCTATACAGCGGCGAGAATGGCTGAATGGAGGTGTCCTGTTCAGTGCTCGGTTTTGCAAGTGTGTTATTTTGGGCATCATTCCGAAGGAAAAAGCTCTTCAAAGTTAAGAAAGTTGTTTTAAATACATATTCCTCCTTACGACAACAAGACCAGAATAAAACAGGGCGTTAGGTGATTTGCCGTCAATGTGCGCACGAACTGTGTCCCGGGTGTTGAATGATTTGCGGTTGAGTTTAGGAGTAGGAAACGATTGTTTGTTGTTTGAAGACAAAAGAATCTCCGCGGTATTAAAATATATCGCCGTGAAAATAAACATGTTAATTATTTGAACGGGACGTGCGTCAACGCGGGGCGTACATTGATCCAAGCTTGGGAGGATATCACCGTGCAAAACCACCGCATGGCTGAAGCATCCGACGGGAAAGGGGGAGGTTTTTGTTTCACCCACTGGCGGCAATGAAGGCTTTGTTGAAGACTCATATTTACTGTTCCGTGCAAAGAAAGGGAAGGGTGAATCACCAAGAAATGGACAGACCAAGATTTGAATCCTGGTTAAGTGAAGTGATTCATAAATTTAAACCAAACAGAGTAATAGTATCAGACAATGAACTCCATTGTGTATATATCACCAATAACAAATCAAGCTTTTTGGCAGTATAAACTTGAAGGGCGTGTATCTTATAGTAACGGATGTATTGCAAACGAAGCAACCAAGTTTTCATTTTTTTTTATTTCTAAATAAAAAACAATAACTCGTCATTAAATTCAAAAGGGGCCTGTCGTTTATTTTTACCTTTGTTTTTTTCTTTTTTGCGAGCTCGAAATATACACACATGCCCTCATATTTCGAAGATATTTCGCGATTTATATTAAGTAATGACACATTTATTACATAAACGATTATTATACTTATTAGACGAAATTAATCAACACTCAATAACAATAAAAACAATTGGACATCAATGATACTTCTATGCGCAGAAAGTACTTTAAAAATTGTATGATTCAGGAGGAGACAAAAAGAGGCAAAAATACATTCCGCTTGACATGCATGTGCGGGTTTTGATGTGTTGTGCGGTTGGCAATACTGCGGATTTTCTCAGTGTCTGCGATGTAAACAGCTCGACGTTGAGTCAAGACTGGCACGGAAGATTCTGAGCTCAGTTCTCACGCGGATTGATACATAAAACCTGCTGCAAAGTTAGCTTGACGCGCGGCTTAGTCAACTTTTTGCACTGCTCCCCTGTAACTTCAAGTAGGCTGTGGCGAGTTTACTTAAGTTATAGTGTGCTTAGTAGCGCTGTGCAATTTCAGTGTGAATATTTGCTTATGCATGGATGAATAACATGCATGAAAGAATAGAATTAAACGTAAGAATCAAACGTCAATTGTCAAAGCCAAGAAGTCGCAGACAAACTTTTTGGTTGACTATTCCGATGTTTGCCGAAGCAATATGAACTTTGCCTTGCAAGTTAGTGTTTGTGTTTTGTGTTTGTTCAGATTTACACAGGGAAGACATTTCCTGCCTCCTTGAGTTGGTGCCTAATTCCCAGCCACTCTAGGTTTCTCTTGAATGATTAGTTGCGTCGTTTGGCGATAGGGAGACAGCCAACTGGAACTTGGAAGGAGTTCTTGGATTGTTGCTTGAGATTCTGTCTGGTGCTTTTGATGGTGGGAAGCACAGTGGCTGCAAACTTAAACGCCCACAGGAAGTTTCCTATAAGGTAAGGCGGGGTGGAAATGAAAAAAATATATAAGTTCCAAATTGTAGGGGTGACTAGGTTTTTAGAAAGGACATGCAAGAGGGGTTACTTGGGCGATTATGGATAATTGAAAAGTCATATTGCCTTCGTGTCTACCTAAACATTGCATAATTTGTGGGCTGTAAAGAGTGACCCTTTCGAAAGGGACCCAAATGTAAATCGCATTTCCACATAGTAGCTACAAGTTTGACTGTGCGGACTAGCGAGGCTGTGGCGGCGATAATCATCTCTGCGACCTGTCCATGTGTGTGTCTCATTGCCCTTTGTCCAACCTTATCATAATCCATCCTCATCTTGGCGATTAGACAAAAGTGGCAGAAAATCGAAATAAACCAAACCAATCAATCAACCAATCTTCTTTTCTTATACATTTTCCTTTTATTAATTTCTTCCCTTTTACCTTTATCTCTTTGTTTCTGGAATGTAACTGGTACCTCTTTCGGAATCACTCAAGGTACCCAATTGCCCACCCTGGACCGCATTGTTGTAGACTAACGAGGCGCTCACGTCTGTCAGCATTATCCTCTTTGGGGCTTCTTCTGTTTCCTGTCCATGTGAATTTGTAACTGTCCTCACATCAATTTAATCTTTTCAGGTTTCAACCTCATCCTGACAATTAACCAAAACTGGCAGAAATCGAAATCAAACAATCAGTATATTTTGTTTCTTCTTCTTAAGGATTCATCTTCCTTTCTCTCTCTTGCTCTCTGTGTTTTGCTTCCTTATCCACTTTTTTGTTCCCAGCTTGTCACCTTTTTAATCAATTCTTTATTAAAACATATTTATTGGATTGGCTTGTGATTATTGAGCCATCGTGGTAAATGAACAGCATGTTTTACCATCTGGCGAGAAACCCTCGAAAAAATTAAATATTTTGCATGGTTTATGAAGATTATGTTGTTTATGAACGTTTTCCATTGTTTTTATTTCACAGATATGTGTTATTGTGCAGTAAAGTACATCTGTTACCTTAGCGTGTTACCTCAGAACAGCCCGAATCCATTACGCAAGTGAATGTAGCACCCAACACAACATTCGACAACAGCAGCTATAATTTTACGTGGTTACGTTAGGATTGCTAAGTTTGGGACTGATAGTTATTTTCGACTTGTTCTTTCGCTATTTTAGTTAGCATTTAAACCAGGGTTGTTAAAGGTCCAGAAATTTTTAATAAATTCCGGTCCAGGAGAGAAAATCAGCAAGCGTAAAAGGGTTCTGGACCGTAAAGAAGCTTTTTATCTGTAAAGTATTTCAATTCGGTCCAGGAACCTTTTTTCCCGATCAATTTAAATACGGTCCAGGAAATTTTTTCTGAATGAATTTCAATTCGGTCCAGGAACCTTTTTTACGGAAGAAATCTCAATTTGGTCCAGGAACATATTTTCAGGAACAATTAAAATACGGTCGAAAAACTTTTTTCAATGTAACAATAAGCAACTTGGACCGAATTTAAATTGTGCGAGAAAAACGGTTCCGGTTCTGCAGAGGAACACAATAGAACCCATTAGAATTTATGGGATCCTGGACCTTAAACAACCCTGATTTAAACTGTTCCTACTTATAAAAAGCGGCGAAATGGGTTTGCTGACAGATTCTTCTGCCGGGCTGTTGGAAATACTGTTTAAAGCAAAACCATAGAAAATTGATGCTTATAATTGAAGAGGATTAATCACTCACTAGTATTAATCAATATTTTGAACAACTGTTGTTACAATTTTAAACATCTGTGCAGATGATAATCGGTGAAGTGTCAGCATCGGTGTGGATATAGATTCAAAGTGGTATTGGCTCATCCCTAATTATATACATAGAAAACCCAAACACATATATTGCAAATTATAAGATATGAGCTTTTCACACCCAACAAGTTCTTATTTCTTTAATAATAAAATTTTATTACATACAATTTCTAATCAAAAATATTAATGAACATATTTTTCACCCTAGCGCAGCTTCCGTTATTGGGCTTTGGTTCAAATCCCAGCAAGAGTGGGAAAATTTGATATTCATCAACCAGTTTTATGTACGTGTGGCCATATCCCTTCTTAAAGTCTGAAAGAAAGACAAATGTAATTACTATATATAGTGAAATAAAATGTAGTTAATATTTTTCAGAAGTTTGAAAATTGAAAGATACAAATCTGAATCGACACAAATACAATATAACTACTTATAGTTTAGACTAACTATGCTCACGTGATCTGACGTGCACTGAGAATATTCAACATTTCAAGCAAGCAAGCATGAAATTAAAATATAATAAAATTCAAGTGTCTAATTTGGTGCTATATGTTAAAAGAAAATCTCATGTTATTTTTCTCACCTGCTTTATTTTACTTCTAAATTCGCACAAATCTTCAAGAATCGTATAATATCGGGTGGGCTGAAAAGTTCGTAGGCTGACTCATAGATAGCGTTACTAGAATTAAATCCATGTGATTTTTACTTAGTACTAACCTTCAAAAGATACGTGTATAAATTTCACAGCTGCCGGATAATTAGTTCGTGAGATATAGCATTGTGAGTGAAGCAGCTTTTGTTATTGTGAAAAAATGGATAAAAAAGAATTTCGTGTGTTAATAAAGCATTGCTTTTTGGCGAAAAAAAATACTGTTGAAGCCAAGGCTTGGCTTGATAAACATTATTCGGACTCTGCACCAGGAAAATCAACCGTTGAGAAGTGGTTTGCTAAATTTAAACGAGGCGAAATGAGCATCGAAGACGATGCACGCAGTGGACGCCCCAAAGAGGCTGTTACCGACGAAAACATCAAAAAAGTCCACAAAATAATTTTAAATGATCGTAAAGTGAAGTTGATAGAGATAGCTGAGACTTTAAAAATATCAAAGGAACGTGTTGGATATATTGTGCATGAATATTTGAACATGCGAAAGCTGTGTGCAAAATGGGTGCCGCGCGTGCTCACAATCGATCAAAAGCAACAACGTTTTGATGATTCGGAGCAATGTTTAGCGATATTCAACCGTAATAAACACGAATTTTTCCGTCGATATATTACAATGGATGAAACATGGCTCCATAACTACACTCCAGAGTCCAATCGACAGTCAGCCGAGTGGACTGCACGTGATGAACCGAATCCAAAGCGTGGAAAGACGCAACAGTCGGCTGGCAAGGTTATGGCATCAGTATTCTGGGATGCGCATGGTATTATATTCATCGATTATCTCAAAAAGGGCCAGACCATCAACAGCGATTATTACATAGCGTTGTTGGAGCGTTTAAAGGATGAAATCACGAAAAAACGGCTTCATTTGAAGAAGAAAAAAGTGCTGTTTCATCAAGATAATGCACCGTGTCACAAATCAATGAAAACGACGGCAAAATTATATGAATTAGACTACGAATTGCTTCCCCATCCACCATATTCTCCAGATCTGGCCCCCAGTGACTTTTTCCTGTTTGCAGACCTTAAAAGAATGCTCGCTGGAAAGAAATTTAGCACTGATGAAGAGGTAATCGCCGAAACTGAGGCCTATTTTGAGGCTAAAGAGAAATCGTACTATAAAAATGGCATCGAAAAATTGTATGACCGCTATACTCGTTGTATCGCCCTCGAAGGCAACTATATTGAATAATAAAATCGAATTTTGTCAAAAAAATATTTTTTACTATGTTAGCCTACGAACTTTTCAGCCCAACTGTTACTAGCATTAAGACAAAATTTCCTAGTGGTCTTCTTACTCTATAGAACCAGAGTGTTTGAATTGCTTAATAACATATAAGTTTTTTTGGACTTCAAGAAGAACTGGTAATTGTAAAAGGAACTTTGTATCTAATTTACAAAACTTGCATAAGTTTCAGTGAGAAACGTGTGAAATTTTAACCCTTCATTACAAGGTAAATGGTATAAAAATGAGAGCTGACTGATTTTTTTTTCACGAAAAAAGGAAACAAACTCACGTATGACTAATGAATTTGATTCAATCTATCAGGACAAAATCAACTACTTCAACAATATATTGCACTCTTTGGAGAAGTTCAAAATAATATAATCAAAAATGTTTTAAGGGTTACCTTGATTGCGAGAACTTAAGGTTCAATGTAGAGTTACGAATTTTTAAAATAATAGACTGTATATTAGCTAAACTGAAACATCTATTCTACATATATTCAATCTATCAGGACAAAATCAACTACTTCAACAATATATTGCACTCTTTGGAGAAGTTCAAAATAATATAATCAAAAATGTTTTAAGGGTTACCTTGATTGCGAGAACTTAAGGTTCAATGTAGAGTTACGAATTTTTAAAATAATAGACTGTATATTAGCTAAACTGAAACATCTATTCTACATGTAAGGAAATCAAGTTCTCTTTAAAATGTTATTAGTAGAACTAACTTACTTTGAAAATTGCAATTGCACATTTTGAATAAATAATACAAAACAAACGTAGAAAGGATTGATTCAAGTTATGAACGAAGCGACCAAATTGTGGTGTTGTAAACCGCTAACTGAATTGTCACAGCCTTATAAGTTACAATTACTTTTGTTTTACAATTTCAGCTCTTTCTTGTGCTCTGCAATTGTTCCAGCTCATTTTCACAATTACATTTTTTGCATTCAGCAAGTTTTATATGCAGTGAATCATATTATATTTCAGTGCAAACTTCACGAGACACATGGAAAGCAATCTTTATATTGACTTCATCATTATTGATTTATTCTATTAGTTTACTGAGTCAAATATTTAATTGTAAATTTGTCGTTTAATCTGATTTCGTGACGTATTTGTCAAACATGATCTGAGATATTAGGCTGAACTGGTGCATAATCAATCTCTACAATAAATAAATAAATAAATAAATAAATAAAAAGCTATTGTTAAACGAAATACACTAATTATTTGTTATTATTACAAGTTAATATCTTTCCATTATCTGGTGTTCATTCCTGAGACAAGGTAGTCTACTCTTTGTGCTTTGTTTAAATTCTTATGTTTACACAAGTGTTCCCATGCCATTATACCAATTATTTGTTACCAATTAGAATTAATGATGTAAGAGAAGTTGATACATTAACTACATCAACTGAACTTCGATGAAATTGTAGTAAGTAATTCCGTTTTAACTCATTGTTATACAGACATGAAAGTTCGGAAAACCTCGAAGCACAAATTGGTTGTTGTAGCAACAAAAAACTTAGTCCAGTTAATTAAGTCCTTAATGAACATCGTTTCTCATTACGCATCATTAATTTTTCTCATAACTTTTTCAAGGGGAGGAGCTTAGGCTTCTGTTACACAAGTCGCCAGAAATTTAGATACAAAATGTTACGAAACATTATTTCGACATAGCTGGTCGCTTGTTTATTTCGTTTTTCCATTTGTGAACTAACTAACTAACTCTCTAGCCTTCTTAAACCCGAAGGTTCATGGCTGCAGCAACACAGGCCTTCCATCTTTCCCTATCTTGAGCAAGATCTATATACTCTTTTCCATCCCTACCGATTTCCCTTAGGTCCATCTCAACGTTGTCCCTCCATCTTCGTCTTGGCCTTCCTACAGGTCTCTTACCATCAGGTTTCCCAACAAGAATCCTGTGAACTCCTCTTTCCTCTCCCATTCGTGCCACATGGCCCGCCCACCTAAGTCTTCTTGATTTAATCATTCTAATAATATCTGGACATGAATACAAATTATGTAGTTCTAAATTATGTAACCTTCTCCACTCACCTGTCTCCTCATCCCTTTTAGGTCCAAATATTTTCCTGAGGATCTTATTTTCAAATACTCTCAATTTATGTTCCTCTTTCAATGTAAGGGACCAAGTTTCACACCAATATAATACTACAGGCAAAATTAATGTTTTTTTATATTTTAACTTTTAGTTTCTTAGATATTAAACGAGAAGACAAAAGTTTATGAAGAGAGAAGTAACATGCATTTCCTGAATTAAGCCTACTTTTTATTTCCTCTTTAATATAATTTTCATTTGTTAATATTACTCCTAAGTATTTGAATTTGGGAACTGGTTCAAACGAGTTGTTACCAATAATGAGATTTTGATTATTACCTAACACTTGGTTTCGGCCTGTAAGCATATATTTAGTTTTCTCTTTGTTAACTTCCAAACCTATCTCTTTAGCAGTTTTGAAAAATATTTTAGCATTATTCTTAATTGTATTCACATCATCCCCCAGTAAGTCTACATCATCAGCATATGCTAACAACTGAGTCACACCATTTAATTTTAGTCCTTCTTTAGTTTCTTTTACCTTCCTAACAGCATATTCTAAGGCAAAATTAAAGAGCAATGGAGATAATGGATCTCCTTGTTTTAACCCATCATGAATTGTAAATTTGTCAGACATATTAATACCCCCACGAATTTTACTTTCTGTTTCACTGGTGCATATTTTTATCATACTAACAAGCTTCTTAGGTATTCCAAACTCTATTAATATATTATATAATTTATCTCTTTTGACCGAATCATATGCTTTTTTGAAATCAATGAATAGCTGATGGACATTTTGATTATATTCCCACTTTTTTTCAAGTGTCTGTCTGATGTGAAAAATTTGATCTGTAGTTGATCTGTTACGTTTAAATCCACATTGATAATCACCTATAATTTCATTAGCATATGGTGTTAGTCTTGCTAAAAGAATGTTAGACAATATTTTGTATGTTGTTGAGAGTAGAGAAATTCCACGATAATTATTGCAGTTCATTTTATCACCTTTTTTAAACACAGGAACAATTATGGATTCTTTCCACTGTTGAGGGATTTCTTCTTTATTCCATATTAAACAAATTAATTTATGAATTTGACATATTAATGAATTTCCACCATATTTAATTAACTCAGCTGGTATTAAATCAATGCCAGGTGCTTTGTTATTCTTTAGCCTTTTAATAGCATCTTTAACTTCAGTCAAGTTAGGTTCTGGAACTAAAGGTTCTGCTGTGTGTACTTCATTCACTTCTGATTTATCTCCTACATGGACATTTAAAAGGTCATTAAAGTAGTTCTTCCATCTAATTAGAATATCGCTTGGGTCAGAAAGAAAATCACAGTCTTTATCTTTTATCAAGTTTACTTTAGGTTGCCACCCCTTTCTAAACTCATTTACACCTTTATATAAATCTCTGATATTTTTATTTTTGCTGCTTGTTTCAATTTCGTTAATTTTACTTTTCAAGTAATCTCTTTTTTTACTTCTAAACGTGCGGTTAACTTCTCGCTTTATTCTATTACAATTGTTTAGATTTGTATCATCAGAGTTATTTAAGTCTAGCCTGATTTCTTATTTCTATTAGATTATGACATTCATTATCAAACCATGGCTTACTTTTTCTCGGTTTATGGTATCCTATACTTTCTTTAGCTGCTGATTCTATTGCATTACGTATGTGCTCCCAATTCTTATTTACGTCTGTTTCATTTATATTTTCATCATCATTTAAATCCTGCAAAACATCAAATCTATTTGACAGTTTAATTTGGTAATCTTTCTTAATTCTTTCATCAGTAAACTTTCCTGTATCAAATTTTATAACTTTTAGATTTTGTTGCTTATGATTTATCACTGAGAGTCTTTCTCTTAATTTAGCAATTACTAAATAATGGTCACTGGCACAGTCAGCACCTCTATGTGTACGAACGTCAATTATACTAGTATGCCTTCTCTTATCAATGAGAATATGATCTATCTGATTATGAGTTTTACCATCTAGAGAAGACCAGGTATATTTATGGATATCTTTATGTTTAAAAGTGGTACTTTTCACAATTAAATTCTTTGAGGTTGCAAAAGTAATCAATCTTATACCTTTATCATTACTTAATTCATGAAGACTTTCTTTACCAATCGTGGGTTTAAATGTCTCTTCTTTGCCAATCTGTGCATTACAGTCACCTAACAGAATTTTCATATCATACTGAGAAAATTTATCAAAGACCTTTGTGAAGAGAGATTTAAGTTGTAATTTTACTATAATAATATTGCAGTCAGACGGACGTAATTTCAAGACTGATGTAATTGTGATTGCTCAGGTGCCGAATTACATAATGACTTAATTATTACTGATTTCCAAATCAAAGTACTCGATACTTGTAGCGATAAATCTGTTTTCCCTGTCAGCCGAATTTCAAACAAAACAAAGAGTGTACAAAAAGTAATACTTATCGAAGAATATTAATCTTTGTTCATAACTTGAAACAGTTCTTTTTCTTCATGGTTCCAAAATATTGTTAAGATCAAATGATTTCAGTCGAGATACAATAGAAGTTATCGTAAAATTTACATTGTACCATTATTTAGTCGTCTTGTTGATTTGCAGAAGTAAAAAGTAAAGTAAAGTGTTCCCCTGTGCATAGCACTACGCCATGAAGGCGTATAGGGGGTGTGGGGGTAACGCCCCACACTTTCTTGATCCGGTCGTGAGTGGGGGTGATGTGATCAGCATCACGCCCCTGACCGCCTTTACCCCCCAGGGTTTCCCCCAGGTACCCATGTTATTCGACGCTGGGTGGGCGCTTCCACCGTTAGAAAAGTTCCCGGATTTGAACCGGCCGGGGATCGAACCCGGGACCTTGAGCATGGTAGTCAGACGCGTTACCGACTGAGCCACCGCGGCCACTTTTGCAGAAACTGAGCGGAATTGTTTCTTTCGTGAGTACAGGTGTATTCTTATCGTCACCTATCTGTGCTATGAGTATAATTTAAAAATAAACAATATTAATAAAAAAAATCAATTTTAATTGATTGATTTGGTTTATTTTACTTCGATTTTGAGCCACTTTTGGCTAATCGCGAAGATGAGGATAAGTGATAATATGATAATATGATGAAATTGATGAAGGAATACTCACAAATACCACCCATACCCAATCCAGGATTCTAACCTCCGTAGCCGTGCGGTCTAAGGCGCTGTGCTTTGTACTCCGACTGCGGGACGGCATGGGTTCGAGTCCGCCTGGATTCAGTTTCTGGGTATTCGGACTGTGTATAGGACCGGTGGCAACCCACTATCGTGAGGAAATTGGGGAGCTCTACGAGTGAGTAGCATAACCTGGTCATAACAATCTCCTATAACGGCTGGGGGTTCGACGTGCTGACCCCACGTTACCCCATTACCGGTTAAAAAACTCCACACCTCTAGGTAGGATTGTGGGAGGGAGACTGGCAGTCGGGAGATAGGCCAAGGCCCTTACGGGATGTAGGGCCACGGGTGTGTGTGTGTGTAGGTCTACTGTATATTTTTTTTACATATAAAGCTTTTCTTTCAGATTTAAATTTAATATTTTATCCTACATAAAGATATATACAAATGTTAAATTGCATTTCTGTGTACCATAACAATATTCATTCATTCATTACTTTATTTGGAACCTAACAGCTTTTATGCCGTTTTTTGTCCATAACAATACACATATAAAATGTACATAATTGTTTCACATTAAAATTATCAGTCCTTCCCCCCTATTTTACAGATATTATATTTTTTCTTAAAGAAAAGAACACTTTGCCTTTTACAATTGTATGTCACACTTCCTTAAAAATGATGCCAAACTATAACCAATCCGCACATCTGGATTAACAACTAAACTTAACAAATTTGTTGGAAACTGAACCTTTAGATTATTTAAAGTTTTATACAAGATATTTCTCTCTGTATTATATTTTGAGCATTCCAGTATTATATGTTGAGCATCTGCACTTTCCCAGCCACATTCACATTTCTTATTGTTCGTTATTCCAATTTTGGATAAATGTTGCCTAGTACACAAATGGCCGGTTCTCAGTCTATTAATTAATGCAATTACATTTCTTGTAGCACTTACATGATGAAACCATGGTTTTTGTGTTTTCAGGACCTTTCAGTCTATTAACTAATACAATTACATTTCTTATAGCACTTACATGATGAAACCATGGTTTTTGTGTTTTGAATTCAGCAAATGGTCTGTATGATTCTCCACCTGTTGTAAGTTCATTTCGACACCAATCAAACCATTCATTCAAATTTTCTTCTTTACTCTAGGGAGAAGATCCGTATAGTATAATGATAAGTTCGTAATATTTGGAAGACGCACGGCTTTCTTTGCACATTCATCTACATGAGAATTACCTGTAATATTGCTATGAGCTTTAACCCTAGAAAACTTAATGGTTTTTCCAGATTTTTGTATTGTTTGAACCAATTGTATGCAATTTATAATAAAAGGGGATAATTTGTAAAGACTCTTGTAAGAAGATTTAAGAGCCTGTAATACACTTTGCGAGTCAGTAAGTATTAAGAACTATCGCAAATTTAATTTTTGGACATATATTAAAGCTTGGTAAATTCCGTAAGATTCTGCTGTAAATATTGAACAGTCTTGTGGAAGCCGAAATAATAAGTCTGTTTTATGTTGTGGATCGTACACGGCACATCCAACTCCTGACTCACTTTTAGATCCATCTGTGTATATGAAATAAAATCTTGGCCATTGAGTAAAATATTCCGATATGTGCGAATGACGAGGGAAGTTAATATTATCGAGAGACTGTTGAGGATAATCTAATGAAAAAACAGGCCGTGAACGCATCTGTAGAACATCCTCGTATTCTTGACAAAACGAATTATACAATTGTATCTGTATTCTGTTTGTTATTTTTCCTGTTTGATTTGAGTGTATCATATTTGTTAGTACATTGTTGAAAGGGTGCTCACAATATGATTTCACTTTGAAGAGCATATTTGCTGCTAACATCTTCTGTCTACATGAAATGGAACATTCACCCGCTTCCATGTATACTACTACGTTTGGAGTGCTGTTCATAACGCCTAAACATCTTCTCAAGAATTTCCTCTGTATGACATCAATGGAATTCAATTTTCCTTGTGTCAAGTTACGCATTGCCAATAGAGAATAATCTATCATAGGAAGAAAATAATTCTTGTAAAATAAAAGCATAACTCGAGGATGACATCCCCACTGAGTATTTGCTATTGCTTTGAACAAATTAAACACTTTTTCTGATTTGACTTGTATTGCTTTAATTTGGTCCTTCCAAGTTAGTTTTTCATCCAAGATGACACCTAAATATTTTTCTCTGGATGTAATGGGAATTCTTGTTTTTCGAGACATTGAGTGAATTATTGGAGGTTCCCTTTTTACTAAAAATTGTAATATTAGATTTTTCCATTGAAATCGAGAGTTTTTTTTTTACTTTCAAGCCACTTTTGCACTTCCAATATTTGTTCCTCTAAAACAGGAAAATCAGTATGAATTTGTGTCGTGGACATATAGATACAGATATCATCTGCATATTGAAGATAATTGACTGTTGGAATTAATTTACTTTTCATCCCAATCATATATATGTTGAATAACAAAGGACTTAAAGGACTTACTTGAGGTAACCCTTTGCAGGCTGAATACGGTCCTCTACTTACACTGAAAAAGTGGAAATATACAGTTCTTTTACTCAATAACTTCCATAATATCAAAACATAGTTGTGAGGTATTTTAGCTGTTGTATTTTTTGGATTAGGATATTAATATCTACATTATTATAAGCTGCGCTTACATCTAAGAATGCAGCTAATACAATTCTGTTTCTTTTCAGTGAGTCGAAAATATAAGAGTAAAGAGTGATTAATCCGTCCTGGCATGCTAATCCCTTTCGAAATCCTATTTGTTCGAACTGAAATATGTTTTGGCTTTCTAAAAACCATTCTATTATTTTTTTGTATCAGTTTCTCAAATATCTTTCCTATAACTGACGTCAAAGCTGTAGGTCTATATGATTTACCTACTTGAGGGTCCTTTCCTGTTTTTAAAATTGGAATAATCAACTGTTTGGACCAATCTTCTGGTACTTTTCCATTATTTAAGAATTTATTGAAAATTGTGCACATCGCCGTTAATGCTACATCTGGAAGGTGATTAATCATCGAATAAGTAATTCCATCCATCCCTGGAGCAGATTCTTTACTGTTGCCGATGATTTCATAGATTTCCTCTTTTGATATTGGAGTTGCAAAACCTTTCGCCGAACGTAGTTTTGATGTGTAACTACATAATTCATTTGCTGTTTCAATTACTCCGTCTGGCACTGTAGGTATGAATTTCTGAATAAATTCAGTCTTCCAATGGAATTTCAAAGGGACTACATTTGTCGTACGAGGATTTTTGAGCGACCTAAACTTTCTCCACACATATCCTAATTTCATGCTTGGGTGTAAATTTTCACAAAATAATTTCCATGATTTTCTTTTTGCTTTTATGCATAATCTCTTTGATTTGGCCATAGAGCGTCTGAATGCTATCCAGTTCTCCGGATTTGGTTGACGTGAGTATATTCTTGCTAATTCGACTCTATGTAGTTTTGCTTCAGCACACTCTTCTGTCCACCAGTATATCTTTGTGAAGTGTTGCTGACTACTTTTCATCACCCTGGGACAACTCAAGTCCATCGCAGCCGATTTTTACAAACTTCTCATATGTAATATTATCAGGTTTTAATCCATCATCCTCTGAGAAATAAATATTTAAAAGTTTAGTATAATTAGACCAATTAGCTGTGATTACTTTCCATTTACGAATAATTAATATTCTTTCGTTTGTTGCATGGCAAAAAGGCAGATAAAAATAACATGGATAATGATCGCTTGTTCTCAAGTCCATATCGGTCTCCCATGTAAAGTCTGCAAATACTTTTCTGAAATTAATGTTAAGTCTATAGATGACGGATTACTTCCATTTCTAGGCATATGAGTAGGTGAACCATTATTTATTATAGTTAACTGCTCCGCCTCCATCCATTCAACAACAGTTTGACCCAACTTATCTGCTGCCTGTCGACCCCACAATGGGTGGTGGCAATTGGAATCTCCAGTTATGATTAATGGAGTCTTGAATGAACTAATCATAGACCTTAAATGCTTCACTGCAATTTTTTGCGATGTATAAGAAGACGGTATATAGATCGAGATAACGGTAAATATTTTATTAAAAATTTGCACTTGTATTCCCACTACTTCCACCCGATATTCTCGAAGAATCACTAAATTGGGATTAAATGATATGGGTTGAAATGCCAGACTTTCATGTACAAATATACCCACTCCTTTTACGCCTTTTTGATTAATTACTGCGTGATAATTTTTTATTTCAATTGAAACTCTTCCATCCCCCCATACTTCACACACACATATAATGAGAGGATGATGCTCTTCTATCAGTTTCATGAGTTCAAGTTTTCTTGAAGGAAACTAGCATAAATTCCATTGCACAAACAAAAACATATTTTGCATGTGATAACTTACTGATTATTATATTTAATGTTGAGCATCATCTTCATATGATTCAAGCTCTTCAATTAGTTTCAATAACTGTGAAGTAATATTTGCACAATCGACTACAATATTTTTAATTCTCTGAAGATGATCATCCACAGTTATGTTGGACGTTAGTTTCGCCATAACTTGTAATAAACTAATCATTATTTGCTTTTGAGTCATATTGTGGGATGCTAGTCCGTAATTTTCGTTTTTCCGTTGTCACTGACGTTGGACTGCTTTGGGAATTTAGTGAAATATAATCTGGTCTTGTTCGTTTTGAGTTTTAGGTTTGTCACACGACTTTAGATTTTGCATACCTTTATTTATCATAACTTCTTTACTTTTAAATATCTTCAAGTTTTCGATCAGCATAATTATTGTTCATGTTATAAAGTTGAGGTTGAGAAGATTTCCAAAAATATAAGTTTCTTGATATCCCTGATTCCTCATCTCTTAGAGTGGCAACCGATTCAACATCCATATTTTCTCCGTCTTTATTTGAAGACGTATCTTTTTTTTTACTTCCACTATTTCATTCATCTCCATTTGGACGTCCTCTCTGTTTTTATTAATAATTTCCTCGCTAGACATTTCCCTCACTTGAATGAAATTTGTTGAATTTCTTACAAGCAGGAAACTTTATCTGGATGGCCCAGAGCCTTCCATGCTATCTAGATTTTAACACTGATTTATCTTCTAAATCACAAGATTATTTAATATTAACTTACGTTTCAATTAATTTACCTACTTGTAATGACACAGAACACTTTTACAATAAAAACGATGATTAAATCCACAATTTAAGCTTGAATTTGTCTGTAACTATATATTACGCAACTAGCTAATATTCCACCACAGACTATCCCATCCTCTAACAATATTTCAAAAATAACTTAATCATTAAAATTACATTAATTATCTTAATTATGCATTTGGCGTTAATACTTTAAAAGTATCATGGTCTTTTTCTTCGGAAATTGACAGTCTTAGACCATAATCTCTTTTTGCAATGTAGAAAGTAAATGAGATTCAGATAATTTTAAGAATTAATTTGATGCGTTCAAGGATGTTCATAAAACTAGAATATTCCTGTTTCATTTCTATATAATTATACACACGGGGCTGTTATTTGTATTGAAGCGAAGGGCATCAGTAGACCGACATCGTGGGAAAGTAATGCCAATACGACATACAAGTTTCATGAGAATATATAAACTGGGTATTTTAGAAAGAGCTATTTGATTTCTTACCTGGCCCCAAACCCAAGAATGTACCTCGCATCATGCTGTCATCGTTGCCCCATCCATGGCTAGCTAACTGTGGTGGATGGTTACTCGTATCCGGGATTTGAACTGGCGACTTGAATGGTTTGATCCAGTACCCTGAAGAAAGTTTAAAATGGAAATGCTAGAATTGCATTGAACCTTTTCTTTTGGATTGTAAGGACAAAATCTATATACCTAAATCAAAGTCTCTGCATTAAATAAATATACTGTATATTATATAACTTTACAGTAGCCGCCTTGTTAGTCGATTGGCTTGATTAGACTTACTGAAACTTCCAGTTCGAGTTCTGGAATCAGTGGCGGCAATTTGGGGGCGAGGGGGGCAATTGCCCCCTCCCCCAACTATTTGACATTTTACTCCCGCACTATGCTAAACCTTATCTACCAAGGGAAAGTAAAACTGTCCTTTCCGCCCAACCAGTTTGGCACCTTGCCCACTCAATATTGGAACCTGATCGCCGCCACTGACTGGAATTATAATATTAATGTTAATAAAATAATTTATTTTAAGTGCTGAAAACAGCATAAAACCTAATACAGCACTAAGCCAAGTAAGAACTGCAAAATTACACGGATTAATATACAGGGTGATTCTAAAGGTATAGTACAAACGAAAACCACAGATACCTCCCATGAAATAGAGACGAAAGTTCCCCTTCCACTTTGCCGAGAGATGCCTCCGTGAGGAGCTAGACAACGCCGAAAACGTGTGAAAATGAACTTCACACCTAAGTACAGCCAGTACCAGTGAAGATAGAAAGGCGGAACAAACAAAGTCAAAAGGAACACCAAAGTCGCCCATCCGAAAAACACTAGGCGGCAGCTGCGCAACGCATGCGCATGGGGTTCCACAAAGGAAATAGGAGTGTCCCGCAAGACAAGTGAAGGGAAAGGGTAGCGATCGACAACGGTAGGGAGAAAAGAAGCAATGAAGCATGAAGTAACAATTGCACAGCGGGAAACAAACACCATGACTGAAGCAGTGCAGTCGAGAAAAGTAGTGCGGGGTTGCAGAACCACGGGAGGACGACGTAGGATGTAAAAACACACCGAGAATGCAAGCAAAGTGGCCCGTGACACTCGACAGGCAACAGACGCGTACATGGTTCGGGGCAGAAATGGCGGCGCTGGCGGTGCGGAGCAAGGGGAGTCCCCAAAACACAGTGTGGAGACACCGCAGCAAGAACAAAGCACGGTGCAACAAAAGAGAAAGAGGACCGGACGGGGAATGGTACCTGCCAAGGAGACAACAAATGCGGGACGAGGGATTCCCCGTAGCAGCACCGAGGGGATGTCACACAGAGGTCGTGCGCCAGCAGGACAAACACAGCAACTACGGGCACAGGAGGTTATTGCTAATGAAAGGTGCACGTACAGATAGGACCACGTACCCCGTACTGACGTTGTAACAAACGTCGTGATGGGGCCCAATCAGCCTCTTAGAAATGAAGCCGGAGGCACATCGCTGGGTGGGAGCGGGCGAAAGGCTGCTGGAGTGTCGTACGGACCCCACCACTCCGTACGGTGGACGACACTAATGGACGAGGTCGGAATGTTTCCATCCCGATCATTAGGTCCACCGTTCCCAGACCTGACGCGGCTGCTTGCTTCCGAGCGCAACCCCAGCCGAACAACTCGAGTCCCTCCTCGGCCGCAGCCTTCCGCTCCGAAACCAAGCGTGGCCTCACACCACCGCAGCCGCACACTGCCGCGTGGGTGTGAGACCGGGCCAGCAAGGCTGGACAGATAAACTGCGTGGGACAATCGTGTAATGAAGCTACGTGGGGGTATGCACGTCTGTTCAACTGCTGGGTTACCCCACATTGGTGTACACAAACACCACACGATCGTACGTAGTGCTCCCCGTCGGCTCGAGCAAGACGGACGAAGTACGTGTTGTGGGTGAATGGGGCAAGAATGAAGGACGCTACATGTGTTCCACGATGACAAGGCCCCAGAGTACATGGCCCCACCTGACGGCAGTGGTCAGGTAGTGAAGAGCACAGGCACGGGTGGCTCAGGAACGTCAGCTGATTGTACCACAGCGCCGTGCGGACGTGTGGGCTGATTGGAAGTGCAGCGTCAGGGAGCGTGTCAGTGAAAGAGCCGGTGCGGTGGTGGCGTGCTTGACGTACGACAATTGAGTACGTTGTTTCGAAGCCGTTGTGACCAGTGTGTGTGTGTGTGCCCCCTGTGCACTGCAGTACAGTATTCCATAATTGGCACTATCCTCACCGTACCATGGAACGCTACACATTTGTAGAACTGAGGGACATGCATTTTGTCTACGGCTTTGCAGATGGCAATGGCCGAGCAGCTGCACGCCTTTATCGCGGACGGTATCCGGAGAGGCGACAACCCGACAGCAGGTTGTTTTCGAACGTGCACCGTACCCTTGGTGAATCGGGTGTGTTACGTGCAGGCCATCATGTCGGTTACCCAAGACATGTGCGCACCGCGGCGGTCGAGGAGGACGTACTTGCTCGCGTGGACGACACACCGTCCATTAGCACCCGTAGCATTGCACGTGCAGTGGGAGTATCACAGTCGACAGTGTGGCGTGTCCTTCATGATGATCTGCTGTATCCCTATCATCCACAGCGAGTCCACGCTTTGCAGGCTGGGGATTACCCACGATGTGTGGAATTCTGTTAACGACTGTTGCAGTTTTGTAACGACGATCCCCGTTTTTTGCGCCATGTGCTTTTCACGGACGAGGCAACATTCACCCGTGAGGGCATCTTCAACTGCCGATACAGCCATGTGTGGGATTATGAAAATCCACATGCAGCAGTCGAGGTGCACCATCAGACCCAGTTTGCAGTGAATATCTGGGCAGGTATCGATGGACAGATTATCGGTCCATACCTACTGCCACCACGTTTAAATGGCCGCCTCTATCGCACCTTTCTTGCATCAGTCCTTCCAGAGCTGCTAGAAGATGTACACCTCAACGTGCGACATCGTATGTGGTTTCAATTGGATGGAGCGCCTGCACATTTTGATGGCACAGTGCGAACCCTTTTGCACCGTACCTACCCACAGCGCTGGATCGGCAGAGAGGGCCCCGTCCCCTGGCCCGCCCGTTCGCCTGACCTCACACCAATGGATTTCTTCTTGTGGGGCCATGTGAAAACACTCGTCTACGAGACCCCGGTGCCTGACAAGGAAACATTGGTAGCGCGGATACTTGCAGCATCGGCCGAGGTGTGTACCATGCCAGGGATTTTTGATAGGGTTCGCCAGAATTTCCTGCGACGCTGCAATGCCTGCATTGAATGTGGTGGTCGTCAATTTTTGTAACAACGTCAGTCCGGGGTACGACTACGTACTACGTACTATTCCTATCTGTAAGTGCACCTTTGCGTGGCAATAAACCTCCTGTGCCCGTAGTTGCTGTGTTTGTCATGCTGGCGCACGACCTCTGTGTGACATCCCCATGGTGCTGCTACGGGGAATCCCTCGTCCCGCATTTGTTGTCTCCTTGACAGGTACCATTCCCCGTCCGGTCCTCTTTCTCTTTTGTTGAACCGTGCTTTGTTCTTGCTGCGGTATCTCCCCACTGTGTTTGGGGACTCCCCACGCGCTGCATGTGTTTGTTTCCCGCTGTGCAATTGTTACTTCATGCTTCATTGCTTCTTTTGTCTCTACCGTTGTCGATCGCTACCCTTTCCCTTCGCTTGTCTTGCGGGACACTCCTATTTCCTTTGTGGAATCCCATGCGCATGCGTTGCGCAGCTGCCGCCTAGAGATTTTCGGATGGGCGACTTTGGTGTTCCTTTTGACTTCGATTGTTCCGCCTTTCTATCTTCACTGGTACTGGTTGTACAGAGGTGTGAAGTTCATTTTCACACGTTTTCGGCGTTGTCTAGCTCCTCACGGAGGCATCTCTCGGCAAAGTGGAAGGGGAACTTTCGTCTCTATTTCATGGGAGGTATCTGTGGTTTTCGTTTGTACTATACCTTTAGAATCACCCTGTATGTAAGATCGTATACTAATGTAATGAAATCAACATATTTATAATTCAAGTTATAATTTTATTGTATATTAGTTCAGTGGGATGCAGAAGTATTACTTGACAAGTTGTCCATGACTATTTTTATTAATCTTTCTCTTGCCTCCTGCGTGTTTTTAAGGAATGGATTCTTAGTTATCCTGGTGTAGAGATTGTTAGTAGCTTGTGTGGCGTCGTGTTAAAATTCTTGAAGCTCTCATTGCTTAAAACAAAGAGAATAAACATGCTGATGGACAATTTGCTTCTAAATACTTATGCATCTCACTATACAACAAGAATTTCCAATTATAACCTTGTCAATGGGTCACGTCTCTATTCTCCATTCCAATTCTGCTTTAAATTATAGGTCATGTTTCGATTAGCTTATCTGCGCTCAAACTTTGATCAATCACTTAGCTCTTTTTGTCAGTGCTACAGATGTTAAATACGTATATGTGCGTTGGTGGGAGTAATAAATACAATGATACGAACCTGGCTTGGCAATTACCAATATATCCGGAAGTAAAGGCGTATACTTGTAGTGCAATTCGTCAGGAATCTCGTTAGGCTCATAAACTTGTATTCCCTCGATCATTTTCAATTGCTGGTATATCTGGAATATAAGAGAACTCATGATGGAATGGATTCTAAAGCATTTAATTGCTTTCATGTGGCAGAAGCATTTACTTTCCTTACTTGTTCATTGTTTATTGATTTGGTTTATTTGACTTCGCTTTTCTGCCACTTTTTGCTAATTCTGAAAATGAGGATGTGTGATGGTATGATGAAATTGGTGAAGGGACAGTTAAAAAGACCATTTGTGCTTAGGCTGGGATTCGAACCCGGTAACTTACGCTGTGTGGTAACCACTCCGCCACGGAAGTCGGCCTTCTCCTCACACACACATTCATATATGTGTGTGTGTGCTTATAGGAGAAGACGCGTTAAGTTGCTTTCAATCTCCTCACCGAAGCTCCCGAGTGAAATCCCATTTTGAACATGGCTGCTCTTTGTGAATGTTTCTTTATTATATATATATCTAATTATCTCTCATTCTCATCGTTGCAATTAACTAAAAGTGGCAGAAAAGCGATGATAAATAACAAAAATATATAAAATGTTTATATATTAGTGTGTGTATGTGTATACTCGTATGTTCGTATGTATACATACACACACATAGGTTTTACTTGTTCTTTGGCTATGAACAGTCAATTTTTCTTACCTTATGAAAAAACTAAAATTATAAAATGAACAGGAGAACGTGTAATGTAACTATACTAAGAATCAGTTGGAAGCAATAACATTTATGATATTACATCAAATACCAAAATCTATTTAAATATTTCTTTAGAAGACTCCACTCGGATCCCAGGCTCTCCTTCTCCCTATATGAGATAAGTAAAAATGGCTACTCAACGTTGGGACTTAGTCCTCTTTCTCTAACTTTTTCGGCTACCAGTTTGAATGATTTTAATGTGTGATCTACTTACCTTCTTTTCGTCTTCATTTGGTCTCATGTAGATTCCCTGCAGAGCGCCGTAACCAGTGATTCTAATCACCTTCATGACATCGATGAGGATGCTAAGATCAATCTTCTTTCCGCTGCTCTCATCTGGAACAGGTGCCATGCCGTGATCTGACAGAATTATAACATTCACCTGCAGCGACAGAAGATTACCCCTTTAGTTCCTGAACATTTTAAACAAAGGTAATTTACACTCTGTCTCGGGAATGTGTGGAGAAACGCCGCGCAAAACGTTAGAGAAGCGAGTGGGCGGAGCAAAGCAAACGTCTGGTAGCTGCAGCCGCGTTTCCCCCTCCACGCACTCACGTCCCCTCTCACGCGTTCATTGGTCGATGCCTCTCGAATGCGCAGACACTTGTTTCCGTACACTTGCTCCAGAGATTCCTGGGACATAGTGTAATCATTACTCATCCCCATCGTCACGATTAACCAAAAGCGAAGAAAAGTGATGTGAAATAAAAATACAAATGGAAATATGGCATGCTTTGTATTTGGTTTACCTTATCTCTCATTCCAGCTTCTTCAATCTCTAGAAGCAATCTAGATACTATTAAATCTAGAAGACGTAAATGCAATTTCACGTTTCCGTCCCCAAATCCTTGCATGTGTGAGACGCCACCAATGCACTCTGTGTACATCTGAAAGAGAATAACAATTAACGTATTTTTTCAAAGGCACATAAAAATAGCAGGGTGATTTTGAAATGGCCTCGCGTTTAATACTTCCTTTCGGAGAATTTGGTGAAAATTTCCATCACTATATTGAATATGGAACGCATATTCAATAATTAATTTTGGTAGTATGTTAAGGTTGCTGGAGTTTTACTTACACACACACACACACACACACACACACAAATTGGAGAATATTCGCTTAATAGCATTCTACTCTAACACGTATTGACGGTTCCTAGTAGTGGTAAAGTATATAGGGACAGCGCCGGAAAGTATGAACCCCCCTCCAGCAGATTTGCTTATACTTAAAACTAGCTCAACATGCCCATACGAGCTTTTTGCTCAAGTGTGGATCCCCGTCTAATCCAAGATTTTTGTAAAAATGCCCTCATGGATTCCATGAGAAAGTATGACCCCCCTCAGAAAGTATGAACCCCCTCAGATACCCATACCTACCTACACCCACACACACCCACACACACCCACACCCACCCATACATATTTACTTCCGGTCCACTTCCGGTCCACTTCCTGTCTACTTCCGGTCTACTTCCGGTTTGCCTACTTCCGGTCCACTTGTGGCCAAGTTGTGGTCTATTTCTGGTCTTATTGTTTCAGATATTTTCAATGCGGTCCGTGCTTAGGCTATATAAAGAGATTTTGTATTGCATATCAGCCAGTATTGTGAGAGCTGTTGAAGAGAAAGGGTGTGTTGTTGCAGTGCTGCTCATATTTTTTAAACACAAAAATGCCGAATCAAAAATATTGCAATCAATGCAATAAAAATATATCCAGCCCCAATTGGGTTAAGCACCAAAAGAATTGTAGTCCAGATAAAAGCAGAATAGTCACAAAAATATGCCCCAAATGCCATAGAGAATATAGCATGAAATACTTCACATATGAACATATAGATACTTCTTCTGCACAGTCATCAATATTTCCAAACAAAATTGATTGTGTGATTGCCCTGTATAACTTAGATTGCAAGGCCAAATTTTGTAATTTTGTAGACCAGGAGCTTTATCCTATGCTCCAGAAACAGGCTCTCCACAAATTATGTGAACATCATGGAGCACACAATATATTTTACAATTTTGAGAATCTCAATTTAAATTCAGGAACAAGAGATTTGGATTTGATGTATCTGGAAATATTTTTGCATCTTGAATCAACCTGCAAACAATATTACATGTTAGGCTGGGCTATTTCAACAGCAGTAAATATTTACCAAATGTTTCAATGTTAAAAAACAATCAGAATAATATCTTCCAGGAAATATAGATACCTGAACATGCAAACATATTTTGAAAGAAGAAACATTGCAAGATATATAAAATCAGACCACCTGTTGGATTGTTTTAGGGAAAAATTTGAAAATCTATCAGAGTATGATTTTTTTAAAGTGCAAAATGAAACAGAGGCAAGATGGGTACTTGACAGTGATGTTGGGTTTGGGTATGTGAGCATAGAATTGGGTTCTGAATATGATGATTTTGAATCCAATACATACTGGCATAGAATTGATGCATACCTGTTGCATTGTTATTGGGGAAAATATGTTGCTTTTTTTACAAAAAGTACTTCAAGTTTAGAAAAATTTAGGTTTTACAAATTTTTCCATGATCATAGAATTTATACAAACAGCAGGTGGCCTGTTGATGACATAACATGGGACACAACAATTTCCATACTTGATGAGGCAGGAAAATTGGATGTAAATTCTGGTTTATATTTTAATGAGTTGATTATGTACCTGCTTAAAAACAATATCAATTCTGGCTTATTCAATACAAGATGGACTTAAATAATTAGAGTTTTTACACAAAATATTTTTTTTGCTAACAATTTCAAGTTCCTTGAGTGGGAATATGTTGTTTTTAAGATCAGCATTGATTCTGTAGTATAGTATTGCTGTGGAACATGTCAAGTCCTTGGATTCTGTCACACCTATTCTAATACAATTAATATCACAAGTACCATTACAAGGCACGCACTGCATAAAATCATAATTCCAAGCGATGGAATGGAGTAATTATTTTTCCACGATTCCATATCATACAAAAAATTATACTGCAATTGGAGCTTCAGCAGTTCGGGATTGTGCAATATATTGTCTACAAATGTAGGAAAAATAATATTGTACGGGTTGCAAACAAAACTCCCAAAGCTTATGTATTTCAGGTTTCTTAAATTTGAAACATAATCCAAACTGTCTGGAAGTTCATAAAAGTGAAGCTATTCTACAAGCGGGTCTATCTCAGCTTTTGCATGATATATTTGAGCAAGAGGTGATGTGTTTATAATATTTGTTGGTATAGAGGTTTGTTCTGAGTACAATTATATCTTATTAATTATGAACAGCTCTGCTGCATGTTGTGATGATGAATATCTAGTCCCTAAACCTAACAGAGCTGTGCAGTGATGTTGTTATTGGGAACAGGATTCAAATCCTACAAATATTTATGGATAGGAGTGAAGAATTAATTTTTGCCATGAAATTATATCTAGATACTCAATATCCCTGTGCAATAATGCTGTTATTGGGAACAGGATTCAAATCCTACACAGATACAGATTCTTGCTGAGCTTAATAGGTGATTGTCATGGAAGATACTCAATATTTCTGCTGTTATTAGGTACAAAATTCAATTACACAGACACAGATATAAATAATAATGCATACAGAACTGTGGTTTCTATAAATCTATACTCAATATCCCTATACCTGACAGCTGTGCGGTGATGCTGTTATTGGGAACAAGATTCAAATCCCACACAGAAACAGATTTTTGCTGGGCTTAGAACTATTATGGATAGGTGATTGCCATGAAATAATATCCCTATACCTGACAGAGCTGTGCAGTGATGCTGTTATTGGAACAGGATTCAAATATACAGATCCTTGCTAAACTTAGAACTATGCCATGAACAAAACTGTGCGGTGATATAATTATTGGGAACAAGCTTCAAATCCCCGCACAAATACAGATTCTTGCTGAGCTTAGAGTGAAGATACCAGTGATATAATTATTGGGAACAGGATTCAAATTTTGGAACTATTATGGATAGGTGATTACCATGAAGATACTCAATATTTTTGTTATTAGGTACAAGATTCAATTATACAGATACAAAAATATTCATTAACAGAGCTGTGCGGTGATGTTGTTATTGGGAACAGGATTCAAATCCTACACAGATACAGAGCCTTGGAATTATTATGGATAGGTGATTGCCATGAAGATAGATACTCAATATCCCTATACATGACAGAGCTGTGCAATAATGTTATTATTGGGAATTGGAACTTAGGTACAAGATTCAATTACACAGATACAGACACGGAAATAATATCTAGATAATATTTTTTAACAGAGCTGTAGTTTCCATAAATTTATACTCAATATCCTATACCGTGCAGTGATGCTGTTATTGGGAACAAGCTTCAAATCTCACACAGATATAGAGCTTTGGAATTATTATAGATAAGTGATTGCCATGAAGATAGATATTCAATATCCTATTAGACACAAACACAGTATCAATAAATTTATAATATCTTTATATTTAATAGAACTGTGCTGTGATGCTGTTATTGGGAACAGGATCCAAATCATAGATAGGTGATTGCCATGGGAATAGATATTAGACACAGACACAGAAATAATATTTATCATTAAATCTATAATATTCTTATACCTGACAAAACTATGCAGTGATGCTGTTATTGGGAACAGGATTCAAATCATGGATAGGTGATTGTCATGAGGATATATATTAGACACAGACACAGAAATAATATTTTCTATAAATCTATACTCAATATCCCTATACCTGACAGAGTTGTGCGGTGATGTTGTTATTGGGAACAGGATTCAAATCATGGATAGGTGATTGCCATGAGGATAGATATTAGACACAGACACAGAAATAATATTTTCCATAAATCTATACTCAATATCCCTATACCTGACAGAGCTGTGTGGTTAATATTATTAGGAACAAGTTTTAAATCTTACACAGATATAGAGCGGAATTATTATGGATAGGTGATTGCCATGAGGATAGATACTCAATATCTCTGCTGTTATTGGACACAAACACAGAGAATGAAATAATATTTAATAACATAAATCTATACTCAATATCCCTATAGCTAACAGAGCTGTGTAGTGATGCTGTTATTGGGAACAGGATTCAAATCATGGATAGGTGATTGCCATGAGGATAGATATTAGATATAGATATAGAAATAATATTTATCCATAAATCTATACTCAATATCCCTATATTTAATAGAGCTGTGTAGTGATGCTGTTATTGGGAACAGGATTCAAATCATGGATAGGTGATTGCCCTATACCTAACAAAGCTGTACGGTGATATAATTATTGGGAACAGGATTCAAATCTTACACAGATACAGAGCGGAATTATTATGGATAGGTGATTGTCATGAAGATAGATATTAGACACAAATACAAACAGATACAGAGCCTTGCTGAGCTTGGAATTATTATAGATAGGTAAT
Organism: Lepisma saccharinum; assembly: GCF_977018435.1. Lineage (NCBI taxonomy): Eukaryota > Metazoa > Arthropoda > Insecta > Zygentoma > Lepismatidae > Lepisma > Lepisma saccharinum. Next base: position 80,403,950 of record NC_139237.1, read on the forward strand.
TGTCATAAAGAACACAAAGAATGAAATAATATCTAGTAAATAAATTTTTGTAAATCTATACTCAATATTCTTTTGACAGAGCTGTGCGGTCATAATGTTATTGGGAACAGGATTCAAATCATGGATAAGTGATTGCCATGAAGAGGTAAATAATATTTATCCATAAATCTATACTCAATATCCCTATACCTGACAGAGCTGTGCGGTGAAGCTGTTATTGAGAGGATTCAAATCCTACACAAATACAAATCCTTGCTGAGCTTAGAATTATTATAGATAGGTGTGTTATTGAGAACAGCATTCAAATCCTACACAGATACAAATTCTTGCTGTGCTTAGAATTATTATGGAAAAGTGATTGTCATGAAGATAGATATTAGATACAAATTTTATAAATCTATACTCAATATCCCTATACCTGACAGAGCTGTGTGGTGATGCTGTTATTGGGAAGAAGCTTTAATACTGAGCTTGGAATTATTATAGATAGGTGATTGCCATGTAGATAGATATTAGACACAAATTTTATAAATCTATACTCAATATTCCTATACCTGATAGAGCTGTGCGGTGATGCTGTTATTGGGAAGAAGCTTTAATACTGAGCTTGGAATTATTATAGAAAGGCATGAAGATAGATATTAGATACAGACACAGAAAATAAAATAATATTTAGTATTAATTCTATACTTAATATCCCTATCTCTAACAATTACAAATCCCACACAGATACAGAGCCTTGCTGAGCTTGGAATTATTATGGACAGGTGATTACTATGGAAATAACATCTAATAGAACCTTGCTGATATTTCTACAGCATGGAATTGTTATGAATCCCTAACAGAGCTGTGTTGTGTAGGTACATATCTCACACACAGATATAGAGCCTTGTTGATATTGTTATTGTCATAATCCCTATCTCTAACAGAGCTGTGTTGTGTAGGTTGCTTTGAAAATATTATTTACCCTTGCTGATATGTTATGGATAAGATGTGAATAATACATACCCTAATAATCTGATTCTGATATTTTCCACTATTGTTCCTTTATAAACGTTTCAACATACGTTCCAGCTTTGTAGCTTTGTAGCTACAAAGCTGGAACGTATGTTGAAACGTTTATAAAGGAACAATAGTGGAAAATATCAGAATCAGATTATTAGGGTATGTATTATTCACATCTTATCCATAACATATCAGCAAGGGTAAATAATATTTTCAAAGCAACCTACACAACACAGCTCTGTTAGAGATAGGGATTATGACAATAACAATATCAACAAGGCTCTATATCTGTGTGTGAGATATGTACCTACACAACACAGCTCTGTTAGGGATTCATAACAATTCCATGCTGTAGAAATATCAGCAAGGTTCTATTAGATGTTATTTCCATAGTAATCACCTGTCCATAATAATTCCAAGCTCAGCAAGGCTCTGTATCTGTGTGGGATTTGTAATTGTTAGAGATAGGGATATTAAGTATAGAATTAATACTAAATATTATTTTATTTTCTGTGTCTGTATCTAATATCTATCTTCATGCCTTTCTATAATAATTCCAAGCTCAGTATTAAAGCTTCTTCCCAATAACAGCATCACCGCACAGCTCTATCAGGTATAGGAATATTGAGTATAGATTTATAAAATTTGTGTCTAATATCTATCTACATGGCAATCACCTATCTATAATAATTCCAAGCTCAGTATTAAAGCTTCTTCCCAATAACAGCATCACCACACAGCTCTGTCAGGTATAGGGATATTGAGTATAGATTTATAAAATTTGTATCTAATATCTATCTTCATGACAATCACTTTTCCATAATAATTCTAAGCACAGCAAGAATTTGTATCTGTGTAGGATTTGAATGCTGTTCTCAATAACACACCTATCTATAATAATTCTAAGCTCAGCAAGGATTTGTATTTGTGTAGGATTTGAATCCTCTCAATAACAGCTTCACCGCACAGCTCTGTCAGGTATAGGGATATTGAGTATAGATTTATGGATAAATATTATTTACCTCTTCATGGCAATCACTTATCCATGATTTGAATCCTGTTCCCAATAACATTATGACCGCACAGCTCTGTCAAAAGAATATTGAGTATAGATTTACAAAAATTTATTTACTAGATATTATTTCATTCTCTGTGTTCTTTATGACAATTACCTATCTATAATAATTCCAAGCTCAGCAAGGCTCTGTATCTGTTTGTATTTGTGTCTAATATCTATCTTCATGACAATCACCTATCCATAATAATTCCGCTCTGTATCTGTGTAAGATTTGAATCCTGTTCCCAATAATTATATCACCGCACAGCTTTGTTAGGTATAGGGCAATCACCTATCCATGATTTGAATCCTGTTCCCAATAACAGCATCACTACACAGCTCTATTAAATATAGGGATATTGAGTATAGATTTATGGATAAATATTATTTCTATATCTATATCTAATATCTATCCTCATGGCAATCACCTATCCATGATTTGAATCCTGTTCCCAATAACAGCATCACTACACAGCTCTGTTAGCTATAGGGATATTGAGTATAGATTTATGTTATTAAATATTATTTCATTCTCTGTGTTTGTGTCCAATAACAGCAGAGATATTGAGTATCTATCCTCATGGCAATCACCTATCCATAATAATTCCGCTCTATATCTGTGTAAGATTTAAAACTTGTTCCTAATAATATTAACCACACAGCTCTGTCAGGTATAAGAATATTGAGTATAGATTTATGGAAAATATTATTTCTGTGTCTGTGTCTAATATCTATCCTCATGACAATCACCTATCCATGATTTGAAGCTTGTTCCCAATAATAGCATCACTGCATAGTTTTGTCAGGTATAAGAATATTATAGATTTAATGATAAATATTATTTCTGTGTCTGTGTCTAATATCTATTCCCATGGCAATCACCTATCTATGATTTGGATCCTGTTCCCAATAACAGCATCACAGCACAGTTCTATTAAATATAAAGATATTATAAATTTATTGATACTGTGTTTGTGTCTAATAGGATATTGAATATCTATCTTCATGGCAATCACTTATCTATAATAATTCCAAAGCTCTATATCTGTGTGAGATTTGAAGCTTGTTCCCAATAACAGCATCACTGCACGGTATAGGATATTGAGTATAAATTTATGGAAACTACAGCTCTGTTAAAAAATATTATCTAGATATTATTTCCGTGTCTGTATCTGTGTAATTGAATCTTGTACCTAAGTTCCAATTCCCAATAATAACATTATTGCACAGCTCTGTCATGTATAGGGATATTGAGTATCTATCTTCATGGCAATCACCTATCCATAATAATTCCAAGGCTCTGTATCTGTGTAGGATTTGAATCCTGTTCCCAATAACAACATCACCGCACAGCTCTGTTAATGAATATTTTTGTATCTGTATAATTGAATCTTGTACCTAATAACAAAAATATTGAGTATCTTCATGGTAATCACCTATCCATAATAGTTCCAAAATTTGAATCCTGTTCCCAATAATTATATCACTGGTATCTTCACTCTAAGCTCAGCAAGAATCTGTATTTGTGCGGGGATTTGAAGCTTGTTCCCAATAATTATATCACCGCACAGTTTTGTTCATGGCATAGTTCTAAGTTTAGCAAGGATCTGTATATTTGAATCCTGTTCCAATAACAGCATCACTGCACAGCTCTGTCAGGTATAGGGATATTGAGTATAGATTTATGGAAAACACAGCTCTGTTAAAATTGTTCCCAATAACAGCATCACTGCACAGCTCTGTCAGGTATAGGGATATTATTTCATGGCAATCACCTATCCATAATAGTTCTAAGCCCAGCAAAAATCTGTTTCTGTGTGGGATTTGAATCTTGTTCCCAATAACAGCATCACCGCACAGCTGTCAGGTATAGGGATATTGAGTATAGATTTATAGAAACCACAGTTCTGTATGCATTATTATTTATATCTGTGTCTGTGTAATTGAATTTTGTACCTAATAACAGCAGAAATATTGAGTATCTTCCATGACAATCACCTATTAAGCTCAGCAAGAATCTGTATCTGTGTAGGATTTGAATCCTGTTCCCAATAACAGCATTATTGCACAGGGATATTGAGTATCTAGATATAATTTCATGGCAAAAATTAATTCTTCACTCCTATCCATAAATATTTGTAGGATTTGAATCCTGTTCCCAATAACAACATCACTGCACAGCTCTGTTAGGTTTAGGGACTAGATATTCATCATCACAACATGCAGCAGAGCTGTTCATAATTAATAAGATATAATTGTACTCAGAACAAACCTCTATACTAACAAATATTATAAACACATCACCTCTTGCTCAAATATATCATGCAAAAGCTGAGATAGACCCGCTTGTAGAATAGCTTCACTTTTATGAACTTCCAGACAGTTTGGATTATGTTTCAAATTTAAGAAACCTGAAATACATAAGCTTTGGGAGTTTTGTTTGCAACCCGTACAATATTATTTTTCCTACATTTGTAGACAATATATTGCACAATCCCGAACTGCTGAAGCTCCAATTGCAGTATAATTTTTTGTATGATATGGAATCGTGGAAAAATAATTACTCCATTCCATCGCTTGGAATTATGATTTTATGCAGTGCGTGCCTTGTAATGGTACTTGTGATATTAATTGTATTAGAATAGGTGTGACAGAATCCAAGGACTTGACATGTTCCACAGCAATACTATACTACAGAATCAATGCTGATCTTAAAAACAACATATTCCCACTCAAGGAACTTGAAATTGTTAGCAAAAAAAATATTTTGTGTAAAAACTCTAATTATTTAAGTCCATCTTGTATTGAATAAGCCAGAATTGATATTGTTTTTAAGCAGGTACATAATCAACTCATTAAAATATAAACCAGAATTTACATCCAATTTTCCTGCCTCATCAAGTATGGAAATTGTTGTGTCCCATGTTATGTCATCAACAGGCCACCTGCTGTTTGTATAAATTCTATGATCATGGAAAAATTTGTAAAACCTAAATTTTTCTAAACTTGAAGTACTTTTTGTAAAAAAAGCAACATATTTTCCCCAATAACAATGCAACAGGTATGCATCAATTCTATGCCAGTATGTATTGGATTCAAAATCATCATATTCAGAACCCAATTCTATGCTCACATACCCAAACCCAACATCACTGTCAAGTACCCATCTTGCCTCTGTTTCATTTTGCACTTTAAAAAAATCATACTCTGATAGATTTTCAAATTTTTCCCTAAAACAATCCAACAGGTGGTCTGATTTTATATATCTTGCAATGTTTCTTCTTTCAAAATATGTTTGCATGTTCAGGTATCTATATTTCCTGGAAGATATTATTCTGATTGTTTTTTAACATTGAAACATTTGGTAAATATTTACTGCTGTTGAAATAGCCCAGCCTAACATGTAATATTGTTTGCAGGTTGATTCAAGATGCAAAAATATTTCCAGATACATCAAATCCAAATCTCTTGTTCCTGAATTTAAATTGAGATTCTCAAAATTGTAAAATATATTGTGTGCTCCATGATGTTCACATAATTTGTGGAGAGCCTGTTTCTGGAGCATAGGATAAAGCTCCTGGTCTACAAAATTACAAAATTTGGCCTTGCAATCTAAGTTATACAGGGCAATCACACAATCAATTTTGTTTGGAAATATTGATGACTGTGCAGAAGAAGTATCTATATGTTCATATGTGAAGTATTTCATGCTATATTCTCTATGGCATTTGGGGCATATTTTTGTGACTATTCTGCTTTTATCTGGACTACAATTCTTTTGGTGCTTAACCCAATTGGGGCTGGATATATTTTTATTGCATTGATTGCAATATTTTTGATTCGGCATTTTTGTGTTTAAAAAATATGAGCAGCACTGCAACAACACACCCTTTCTCTTCAACAGCTCTCACAATACTGGCTGATATGCAATACAAAATCTCTTTATATAGCCTAAGCACGGACCGCATTGAAAATATCTGAAACAATAAGACCAGAAATAGACCACAACTTGGCCACAAGTGGACCGGAAGTAGGCAAACCGGAAGTGGACCGGAAGTGGACCGGAAGTAAATATGTATGGGTGGGTGTGGGTGTGTGTGGGTGTGTGTGGGTGTAGGTAGGTATGGGTATCTGAGGGGGTTCATACTTTCTGAGGGGGGTCATACTTTCTCATGGAATCCATGAGGGCATTTTTACAAAAATCTTGGATTAGACGGGGATCCACACTTGAGCAAAAAGCTCGTATGGGCATGTTGAGCTAGTTTTAAGTATAAGCAAATCTGCTGGAGGGGGGTTCATACTTTCCGGCGCTGTCCCTATATACTTTACCACTACTGTTCCTCCTCTATTTTAATACACTTAGCCACAAATACCAGGTGGTTATAATTAAAGTGTCGGTGTTCAGAGTGGTACAGCACGGGCTGTAATGAGAGTAGCAGTCTGAAACTTCGTAGATATGCTAATGAAGCAATGCGCTCGCGAATTATGAAGAAAAAAATAGTTCTAATTCTCGCCACCAGGGTAAAAAATGGCCCTGTGGGCAGTCAAAACGTGGAATTTTCCGTAACTCTGACGTCAAAGTCGGTGACATTGCCTAACCATTGTGTGAGCTCCCTGGTTGTTGTTGGTGACGCTTGTTGCTTTTTCCTTTAGTGATGTGAATGTTCGCCGAACATTAAAAGTTTGCATTTTTTCGTGTAAAAAGCAATGGATATTGCGAAGAAAGCCCGAACACTGCTAGTGAAGTTGTTTTTACCAGAATGGGAGCAATAGCAACTCTGCACTGCGGAAATATCGCCAACAGAAAGAGCTGAGAAGAGGGCCCATGTCAATTAATGGGCTGAAGAAGATGAAGAAATTCGAGGAAACAGGTGAATTTGGTGTTGCACCAGGGAGAGGAAGGCGGCCCATCCCCGTGAAAGTTGTGGACGAAGTTGCTGTAGCTGTAGCTGACCGTGCAGCACATGCCTCAACTTCTGCAACCAGTGCTAGAGCTGTGGCACGTGAATTGTAACTCTCCTGGTCAACAGTTCGCAAGGTTTTGCGGTGCATTTTACACTGGTATCCCTACAAGATTCAAACTGTGCACCAATTGAAACCCCAAGATAGTCCACAACGCCGTGAGTTTGCCCATCGGTTTTTGGCACGCATGGAAGTGGATGATGACATGTGGCCGGGGAATATTCTGTGGACTGACGAGGCGCATTTTACTCTGGACGGTGCAGTGAATACTCAGAACTGTCGTATATGGGGTTACACTCGTCCACATGTTGTGCAGGAACAACCATTGCACTCAGTTTACGTGACTGCTTGGTGTGGGTTCACTAGCTCCTTCATTCTTGGTCCGTTTTTCTTTGAGGAGATGACACCTCGAGGGCCTGTTAGGTGCACAGTGACATCTGCACGTTATAGGGACCTCCTTGTGCAACACGTGATTCCAGCTTTGCAAGAACGGAACTGTGAACACACCACCATTTTCATGCAAGATGGGGCAGCACCACATGTCGCTCGCCACGTGAAAGATTTGCTGCGAGAAACCTTCACTAATAACGCATCATCTCTAGGCAGTTTCCAGATGCATAGCCTTCCAGATCCCCCGACCTTAATCCATGTGACTTCTGGCTGTGGGGATATTTAAAAGATTGTGTCTATCAGGGACATGTCCGGTCTCTGCCTGATCTGAAAGCTAGCATACAACGACATGTCGCTCAGATTTCACCAGACATGCTGCGAGCAACCGTCGACCATGCAGTGTTACGATTGCATGTTGCTGAATTGGGAAGCCATATTGAACAGTTCTTGTAACCATAGTTCCTAATAAACATGCCAGAACCATTGTTCTCATGTGTTTGATCTTTCCTGCCTTTTTCCTGCAACTATACCACGTTTTGACTGTTTGCAGCGCCATTTTTTACCCTGGTGGCGAGAATTGAAACTTTTTTTGTATAATTCGCGAGCGCATTGCTTCATTAGCATATCTACGAAGTTTCAGACTGCTACTCTGTGCTGTACCACTCTGAACACCGTCACTTTAATTATAACCACCTGGTATAATCTCAGGAGATGCATAATGCATCATGTAGAACCCTGTGCATATATAGGCTAATAAAAAAATACTTGTTACAAGCAACATAGAACAATGAATAATTAAAATCAAATATTTTGTCTAGTAATAGTTGTTTATAATTTCAGTACTTCTACCATATATTTTGAATGTTATTTTTCCTCAGTATAGTTTCAACTTCAATGCTTGGATGCCGTGCACATATTTACACAAATTATACACTGAATATTTACATTATTTTTGTTTCGTTTTAACCATGTGCTGATGAGATATTGATCTCAGAATTTCTAAAGCTTCGAATTCTTTACAGGAGCATGCACAAATTAGTACACATTATGCATATTCATAAACGCTTTAGGTCCGTTTCGTGCACATGGCCATGCCAATGTGAAGTTCGCAGAACCATATTGAAACCGGCAATACACAAATTCTAGGGAAGCATACACTGATTATGCGCTAATTCCTGGTATATTTCTTTTTAGTTTTTATCTGATCGTTTGAACTTCATGTGACACTATTTTTATTCAGTTTAATTTTATCGCTTTTTGAGAGGGTGGTTGTCCCATTATCCACAATTTCGTAGTCATTCCTGTCGAAAACTTCCATAACTTCAATAAATTATAAATAATAATAAATTATGGTAATATATCCATTTCGAGCAAGTCTCATTCATCCTTTATTTACAGAAAAAAGGAATAAGAACAATTTGAGACAAAGTATTTGCACTAATTTTAAAATTGAATACTTCCTAAATTTCTTATTTTGCATTACTGTTACAAGATCTTTATATAGTTTATACGTAATTTATTTTTATTTCGAAACGGCTGCAGCCACAGGAGCTCCCTTGGATGCGCCATTGGCTTCTAAAGCTTCCCTTAGGAGTAAATATGAAAGTTTCACTGTTCGAAAAAGTGATATTTTATCACACAATAAACAGGACAATTGTATTTCTTTTAATATCGTCACGTGAAACGTATCATGCCACATAGCACGTACTGACATGGGCAGTTCTGGGTTCTAAGAAATCCCCTGTCATGAAATATGTTTGTTTTATTGATTGGTTTTGTTTATTTGACTTCGCTTTTCTGCAAATTTCGGCTAATCGCGAAGATGAGTGATGATATGATGAAAAAGATGAATGGACACTCACAGAGAACACTAATGCCCAAGCGGTAATTCGAATCTAGGTAACTTGATATGATGATTACAGCCCAGAAGTGTCAGAGATTGTTAATAGCACTAGAACACTGATAACAAAATGCTAAACGTACCATCACGAAATCGATTCCGTAGACTAGATTATTCAAAATAGACTCCAGAAGGTACTGGAAATGTTCCAGAGTGCATGCACTTCTGGGATCCACCACATCGCACACCTCAACCTTCACATTCTGCATTGGAGCTTTACACCTGCGAACAGAAAGTTGTTACAGTTACAAACACTCGTGTCTGTATCATAAGATGCTTTGAGTCGTGTACCGCTATGCTACTGGAGGAAATATTCATGCCACAAACATAAGAATTATGTTGTAGGGGAGAGGCTATAAAATAATTCCAGAAAAAAGATAATTGGGAATACATTTGTATATTGGTTTGTTGTACTACTACATTTTAGCTTAAGATAATCTTGCATTTCATCGAGTCGGAAGTAATCCTCCGTCATCCCTTCTTCTCCAAAGAAGACAATATACTCACATGTTCAGATCGTACAATGCTGTCCTTCTGCCTGCTTTGGTTGCCGTAGCCCAAACTGGCTCCAGTTCTCTCTGCCACCAGATGCGGTCCATTGTACTGTTGTCGCCAAGAACAAATGATTTCCCACTCCTTTTGTCATACATGTAATTGTCCAAAATATGATGGCTTTCTGGGTACAAACCTACAAGAAAATTCAAAACAGTAAGTGTATGGCATGTACCTATACTCAGTCCCAGGAGTCTTTGTAGCAAGCGAACGGAAACGAGTCCCTCTACGCAGGTAGTGACTCGAGGGAACTCGATCAATAAAGGCGTGAGAGAGGAAGTGAGCGCAAGGAGGGGAATACGCGTCTCTGCTGCTACCAGCCGCGTGCAGCAGCGCTCTTCCCACTCGCTTTCTCCTGTTCTCTGTCGTTATGGCCGGCGTTGCTCCACAGACTCCTGGGACAGAGTATTGGAATAAATACACCAGCACGCATTCTGCAACACTAAAAATATATCTTCCTACTTTGTATTAATATATTTTGTGTCCAGACCTAGTGTAACAAATGAGAATTTATTTAATGCACTTTATTTGCTGAAAATTATGTACTTGGTGATTGAAGAAACATGATATAACGTGATAATAAAATGCCACATACACAAACCTAATTTTCAATATTTTCCTTTACAGACTGAAGTAAACCATCAGAGAAACATGATCCGAAAATACATGGACGCCGTTCTAAAGGTAAGCAACATTTTTTTCTTCAAAAGAACTAATGCAAATCCTCAGTAAATTGCAGAAAAATATTTACTCGCATCATCTGTTATGTTCTTTCATATCATCACATATAATATATTTTTGTAATGTTTTCTCGGAATTGAAACATGTCAGGTTGTATGGTACATGCTGTACAAATTTTCGCTATTGTTGTTCCCAATTTATAACGAGTGGTTTTCAAAGCGTATGACTAATGCATTTGAGAACTTTACATCAACGGATAGTCCTATCGGTTTCTACGTCTACGGGTTAAACTGTTGTAATAAAGAGAAACCGGCTCTTACCGGAGAATCGAACACAACACCCATTCCTGAGCAGGTCGCAACGGTAGCCAGTACATTAGAACTCTGCTCTCTATATTTAAAATAAATATTGCAGTTTAGAAACCCTATCATAATACGCATTTGAAGTTGATACATTTTACACCTACACTTACACACATAGTGAGTACCAGGGGTGCCCACAGGGGGAATTCATGACGCGCCTGCGTCATGGAAATATTTGGGGGGGGGAACAAAATGTATAGTTCAGCCACCAAAAGAAATTGGGAGTCGTTTCGTTTGATCGACTTGTTATTGATTTTTAGTTATAGTTACCTACCTCTAAATGATCGCGGCGATGGCTTTGAAATGAAACCACCTCTTATGCCTTTAGAATCGGTTTGGAAAGGATGGGAAGACGTGCTGTTCGCATTAATACAAAGTTAGTTAAGCAGACAAACTGTTAAGAATAAGGTTCAGTACACTAACAATGGCAGTGATCCATGGGCGGAGTTTGAGCTTTTACTTTGGGGGGCAGACTGTGGGAGAAACATATGATGTACCTGAGGGTTGTTGAATATCCGCTAGCTTATCCGGAGACCTTCCCCCGGAAATTAAAAAACAACAACTTAAAAACACTGCAAGTTCTAGGCCTTTTATATTTGAAAATGTTAAATTTCCTCGCTTAAGTAAACAAATATCAATTACTATATTGGTTGTCAGTTTTAAAGGAAGCAAAACAGTACGATTATTGCATTTTGCATTTCATTAATTGAGAACAAAAAGTGGTAAATGTTGTAAGTGCCAAAAGCGAAAGTGTTGGGAAATCGCATCGTTCAGCACATCAGCCCGTACGAACGTTCACACTAGTGCATTTTTACACGCTGTTTGAACTACTTGGAGGGCTACCAGCCACTTTTCACGTTTACCACATGATCAAGCATGGCACATTTCACAGTTTAACGTGGAAAACGGTGTTTGAATTCTTGTGGCACTTAGAGCGTTTACCAATTTTAGTCTTCAATTTTTTATTGATACAATACTTGTATTACTTTAAAAAAAAAAGTTACGGTACAATAGTAAGCTTCAGAAATTTTAGAAAAATTAAATTGAAAAGTTCTTTTGATGCCTCAGCAGTAACAGTTGGCTTAACAAAAAGTCATTTTACGTTTTTCTATCTTCAAACTGTACACATCAGTCAAATCGTCTAAGACCCGCTATTACGAAGCAATTACCGCACATGCCATCATGCCAAACGTCAAGATTTGCGGTATGACTTCATAACAAAAATATAGTAACTGAACTTAATCATGCGTTATTTTTTAGTCTTATTTAAGTTGTGGGGGCCAGGCCCTTCCTGGCCCCTCCAGAACTCCGCCTATGCAGTGATTCTGAGCAGTTTTTTACATTATATGTTAGCAAACATGAAAGTGAACCGTGCCTTTTCTTTCTTTAGTCTTTTAATTTCAACTGCAATGAAAGGTTTAGAATGTCATGCGTCTTTCGATTGTTGGCATCTCGGCCAGTGGTAAACAATATCTGGTGTTTTGTTTGTGGTAGTTCCGAGTCTGCTCGGAATTTCCGACAAGCGGACTTCAGTTTTAGCCTAGAGTAAGGTCCGTGGTAAGGTTGGTTTTAGTGTTGGATGATTTCACGATTTGTTTCGCTTGTGTGTGTTCGTTCCACGACTGACTGGATAATTGTAAAATACTGTCAGTTTTCGTGGTCTAAAGCTTAGGCATTTCGAAAATTCAATTTTAAAAAAAATGAAATCAAATTATCGACATTCAAACAAAAATCAATTACTACTGCGTGTTGATCCGAACTATATGTGTGTTTTATGATGAACAATTCTTTTTTGTGGAATTTTGATTAACCAATTTGTGGGTGCACCCCCTGATGAGTACATTATTAGAAACAAAGTGGGGACCTTCGCCTTCAGAGCGGTTGCAGTTCTTTCAGAAACTGATTCTGTGAGATTTTTAGAACAGTCGCGCCAAGAAGAGAAGGACCGAGGCCAACTCGTGAACTAAAATGGACAGTCATTTGTTTACCCTCTCGCAGTCACCGCAGACAAAATTGCTTGTGCCTCATGTTGTCATGTTTTAAACTTCTACTCTTTGCTTGCTGATAAGAATTCATCGTTTATATGTCCAGAAAATAAATGCTCGGTTTATGGTGGCGTTGCAAGCAAAACTTCAAAGACGAAAAAGTTTGAGGTCAAATGTGTGACGGAACACATCATTCCCACCTCAAGTTTCTTTTAAACTAAGATATTCTCTTTTCTGTGAGTTGCATCCCAATAATGTATTCCATAAGGGTCTCCATGGGTGGCAGAAGATAAAAAATATATATATATCGGCCTGGAAAGACGACTACATCTGAAAGAAAATAAGCGAAAGGAAATTCGGATCGTGAGTAGTGAAACAATTCCAAAACTAAATAAATACCTACCAATAGAAGGTGCAGGTGAGTGGTTAGTATTACGGCTTCACGATCTGAAAGATGTTTGTTCGAGCGCGGTTACAGATGTTTTTTTCTTCCCAATGAGGCACCAACACGCGTGTGTTCGATTTCGCATTTACACAATGATTTTTTAAAAATCTGTAACCACAGCACGTGCATTTTTAATCCATGATTTCACCTGCTAATTTCGAAAAGCACCTTAGATTTTTCCTTCTTAAATAAATAAATAATAACCCATGGCGCGACGGCCCTCGAAGGGCCTAGGCCTATCTCCCGACTGCCAGTCTCCTTCCTACCATCCTACATAAAGGTGTGGATAACGTGGACCGGTAATGGGGTGATATGAGGTCAGCACGTCGAACCCTCAGCCGTTATAGGAGAATTTTGAAACCGGGGTACGCTACTCACTCGTAGCTCCCCAATTTCCCCACGATGGTGGGTTGATACCGCTCCTATACACACGCCGAGAACCCAGGCGGACTCGAACCCATGCCGTGCCTCAGTCGGATTCTTCTATACAGCTACAGATTTTACAACACAATTTAATGTTAAGGTCTGGACTAAATCTGTCGACTCATATAACCTAATATGTTCTTAGCTACTTTTCGTTTTAAAAATTGAAATTCTATTCATAACTCAACCAATATATTTTTTTTAATAAAAGCTCGAATTTTTGACGTGGCTGCTGGGAATTTCCACATTAACGTTCCACTGTTTCTTGATCTTGCGTGATATGCAAAGCAAGAACTGTATGTCTCGTTCACATGCCTTTACACATTTTGTAGGAAGTTTAATATCGAGTAGTTACTCTCAAACCCATTACGTTTTTTATTAAAAATAACAGTCGTGCCGATATGTGTAATAAATTCCATCCTAGGTATACACTAGTTGGCACTGCACTGTAAAAAAAATTTGCCTTTGACGAGAGGCGAACCCAGGACCATAGGTATGTTGGGAAGTTAGCATACAGACTTCACCAATGTCACGTTCACAACGCATTTCATTTGTCCACTTAGGCTTCTGTAAAAAAATATTATACGACTTTATATGTTATTCGACAATAAATGCAAGTTTTTGTATTTAAGGGAAGTGTAGGAAAGTAGGGATCATGCACAGAAAAAAAAGCCTGTTTTGCCCGGGATAGAATTCACACACATGAAGTTAGTTCCTTGATCGCTTTGCAATAGGACGTTACCCAAAGGGTAGTGGAAGAGTGGTCTCTGCCTCAACGTGTAGCATCCACGATACGATATATGACTATATGACGTCGTACCTAGGCAATCACGAGGATCCACAATCGAAACCTCCGTGCAGTGGAGAGACGAGTAATTTTGTAAGCAAGGGATGTGGGCCGGGGGGAGGGGGAGGTAATGATACTCTCTAAATTTTTAAGAAAAGTTTGTATGTGGATAGGGAATGATGAGTGCAATGATACAAAATCGATATCTTATTCGCTCACTGCATGTATACCTAGGTACAACGCCTAAAACTACATAATTTAACAAGTTATAAAACAACATAAATCATTTATTATTTTAATAGAAACTGAAGAAATATAAATGGAAAATTTCAAGAGACATCACTTTATGAAATGACAGCTTCCCACGAGGCTACTAACAATTACACCATTAACGTTTGCGTCTGTTTATGGATATAGAGGCAAGATTTAATAGCATAGCTTCATCAGTAAACCCATGATGCACAAGAAAATAAAATAGTTACACCAATTCTATGCAAACACTAGATTTAAAAAATACATTCATATTTTTTTATTATTACATTTACTTTATTCATGTTTCATTTTATGGTTTCAACTTTATTAAAGTAGTTTTGTATTAAGCAGTTTCAAAACTATTTGCAATTTATATTAAAAATAAATACATTTGTCATTATACTATACGCAATATGTTTTTTTACAGGCTTGCATTAGTTGGTATTCTATCCTTAAAAAAAAACAATGCTATGGGGAGAATCGAACCGGGGAACCTTCGTGTGGTGAGCAGGTATCATAGTGACCGGACCACACCGTCCTTCTAGATTTGGCGCTTATATGCTCCTACCCATGTGTTGGAACCATATTGCACTATTCTATCTGCTATTCATGTAAAGTATATTACAATTAAATTAGTGTTCCTCGAAACTACGAAACATAAGGTTTTCTTGTTAACTCTACATATTATAAACGAGGACATTTAGAATTCGGTCACATATCGTGTATGATTCAACAGTCTACCTAAGAAGACTGCGAGCTGAGCATGCGCGGTTCTACGATTGGCAAGCTCCGTGATCTCTGTCTGAGCCCACAATTCACATTGTAAACGCTAAGGTTTTCTCAGCAGTATGACGTCATCCTTGGTTGTTTTGCAGCGGGGTGCCCAAGAATTTTCTCGACCTCGCACACCCGATTTTAATATATTAACAATAAAGCACCTCCAACTGCCACGAAGCAAGTGCAAGACATTTAAATGTTTGGGTCGTTTGCAACTCAAGAAGGCAATGGATAATATAAGCAGTTCTAACTTCCTTCCTACACTTAATATTTCAGCTCCCGGAAAACAAAGAAATACATTAGAGGAAAAGGTCTAAATATGGGCCCCCCTCTTTATGTTGTCATTTTCGGAGGAAAAAATTAATATATCAAGCACCTGCCTATAAAATGCATATCTATGAAATATATTCTTAAATGTAATCAAGTATAGAAGGTCTCCATTTTTTTTAAAAAGCAATTTCCAAAAAATGGTAAAATGATGTATTTCAAAATTGTGATCTAAATATGGGTTACTAGTGGCAATATCACAAAAAGCAATTAAAGTTTTAAAAAACAGTCATTTAACGCTAAAACATTATAAAATTCATATTTATGAATAATCTGTTGTTTTGAAAATCACGCGGAATTGGAAAAATCGAAATTAAGAAAAACATCCAAATATTTGTTGAAAATGTGATCTCAACATTAGACCTCATGTCATAGCCCATATTTAGACCATCACGCCATTTTTCTTCTTCAATTTATTTTCGCTGTCTGTGGTACATATTTCACAAACAAATCATGGCATTATAAAGGCCCACATTTGATTTATGTACCGCTAATATCATAACCTATAGAAAGCAGATGAGAATTCAGAAAACGCGGAGTTAAAACATACCTGCAAAAAGTTTTCGTATGTCGCAATTCTATAACAGCGTCCAAAGGCCGAAACTAACCACCACATTCCAATAGCCTCTGCCAGGCTCCAGCACCCGGGAGCGCTGATAACTCCAAAACCCATATTTAAACCTTCGCCCATATTTAGACCTTCTCCTCTATTAGATCGAGTGAAATTATTGAATATAATTTTGTTCAATAATTTATTATATAAATATGATAATTTGCTGACGTATCTCTGAAGATTTTGTGTCGAGTCACATTGCGATTTCAAATTTAAAAACAGGTTGGGGACTCGTATTCTCATCTCGCCCAGGACCTCGCGATATGTTGCTACGCCACTGGGTATATGGGTTGTCACTGTTCTTTTATTTTATTTAAAAACAATCAACTCATATTTTACCTCACAGGGTTAAGATTTTCGTCAATATCTCTCTGTCCACCCTATTGCCTCCTGTAAGAAGTAATCTAGTATTGAAGAAACTACAAGAAAAACACATCCTAAGTGGCATCGACGAGGAATTAGATTTATCTTATTTTGCTTGTTATGAATGTCGAAAATACACTAATTAAACTTAAAAAAAAATAATAGTCTCTAAAAGAGATTCGAACCTGCGATCTTCAGACAACTGGGCCAGGCCTTGACCAGTTTCCCACTTTACCACTCCAACAAACTAACTTGAAATGTTGTCTTAAGGATCGTCAGCAATCTTGCAAACTTTGTTAACATACACTAGTTTATTTTTACAAGCTGGAATAGACTTAGTCTGCAACTCAGAACTAGACTTCTGTGGCAACTTATTCTTTCCCTACATTGCTGTGACAAAACTCACGTATTGTAAATGCAAAGGGGCAGTGTTACATGTTTCAAATAATTTCTCATACGATCGTTAGTTCCAGATTTGGCCACAGACCACCGAGCATTTAGTTTCTGGACATATAGTATTATACGTCTCTGCTGTGTACGGTTCTCTCCTCTAAGTTGATGCAAGCACAAAGGGTGTGTTGAAGAAAATCGTGCTATTTGGTAGGGTTAGACGGCAAGCAACTGATTGCATCATCTCCCTTGACAACACCAGAAGATTTTCCTTTTCTTGGTAAAGCAGTATCTCTGAGAACAGCTCTTTTCATATGATCTTAAAGATGCACAGTCTTGAGAGAGCCACCGCTCAAACCACGTCGTGACGAATATTTGTTCTAAGGCATCGAGGGAAATATTCCTCACACTGGTCATGATTTGGAGTGTTGCTAAATGGACACATGCGACGGGGTTGAAATCGAGTGATGCTAGTGGCCACTTACCTGTATTAACAGTCGTCAAGCTGGGGAAAGTGTTAGACGGGAAAACCGGTTCTACGTACTCTGCTGCAACACCTTCTTTCAAGAACACCTTGATTCCATTGTCATCTTCTATCAAGTAAGGGTAGTCCCATCTTAACCTAAAATAGATCAGGATTTCAATGTATCAAAGAGAATGTATCAATGCTTCATCTACTAAAGACCCATCAATATCTTGCAAGCTCTCGACGGCCCAACAGAAACTTTCTATTAAAACCATTACTAGCGACAAAAAAGTAAAGTTCTCCCGTGTGCTTTGCACCACGCCTTGACGGTACATAGTGGATGTGGGCTTAGGACCACACACTTTCTTGATCACGGCCGAAGGTGGGGGGTGATGTGATCAGCACCACGCCCTGGACGCCCCCCCCCCTCCAGAGTTTCCTCCAGGTACCCACTTTATACGACGCTGGGTGTGCACCGGAGCCGTTTGAACAGTTGGAAAGAAATCCACGGTTCTCGCACAGTAGTCAGACGCCCTAATGACTGAGACCACTACCACACATTTTAAATCGGACTTGAGCAACTCGCGTTCATTTGGGGAGATCAGTGACCGCTCCATACAGTACGGGCTTTCCGCCTGCATCTCAAGACCAGCAGAGCAGGAGTGGAGGAGCCGCTTGCCGCTTGTGCCACTATTACAATACCGCACTGCGCTGTTACGAATCACACGACGAGAGGTTTCCCACTGCAAGAACGCGATCCACCCCGCTCACAGCCTCCTTTCAGCCCCTCTTACAACGCTGCAGCATCGCTGCTCACTCTGCAGTCCACATGGTGCCTACCGGTCAAGAATGACAAGAAAAAGTCAAGAAATCAACACGTAGGTGAAGAAAGTCAAGAAATTATGCTTGTGGTCAAGAATTTTTGCTATTTTGTTTTACAGTAAAGCGAATTTACATTGTTATATACCTGTACTGGGATTTGATAAAATTTAATATTTGGAAATCAAAAATTGTATTGAGTTTTGGTTTAGATTTGTTCACTCTGTTTCTTAAGAATTTCATTCTTGCATGCATGAATTTTTCTAAAAATATTAAGTAATGTGTCCATTCTCCATCCAGGATGATGTCTGAAGCATTAATTTTTACATGCATTAATAATTAAAGCAAGTCTAAATCCCTTGTTAAAGTACAGCTTCAGTTTTCATCTTAACCGGCCTTGTGGTAGGGGTTTTTCATTAAATAGCCTCCCAGGTGGCGCAGTGGTAGCGTGGTCGTCTTGACATTAAGGGGTTCCGGGTTCGATGCGCGGTGGGAACACATGGTGCTTCGGATCCCACTTTAAACTGTAGGTCCAATCTTGATTAGCCTTTGTGTGCATCAATCAATCATTTTTCATTAAATAAGAATATTATTTTCTTAATTTCCAACTATATCTAAGTAGGGGACGATAAATTTTAAGAAAGAGGAAAATAAGGCCCTGAAAAAGTCAAGAATTTCGGTTTTGTTATTTGGTAGGCACCCTGGTCCACATATGAATACGAGAGCACTCTTTTACAAATACTATGGGTTGAACAGACCTGTTTTATATTAAGTTATTTATAGTTCACACTTACCCATCAACTATTAGCACCAGAAGTTTATTGTAATTGTTCCTTGTCAAGTTGCAGTATTCCTCCTGCGATGCAACACAACGCATCAGAGCAAGGAGAATACATGTAAGCCACATCACTCTGAAAAGACAACAAAAGTATCTTAGTATTTCTTGAATAGTAACTAGATTTACATATGGTATTGATACGTCATACGTACGATTAAGTACAATGCAAGTACATGAAAATGTACGTACTCAGGATATCTTCATGTGTGAACAATGATTATCTACCTTAAAGTTAATCTGATACAATTTAAGTTCATTCTATGCACTGACATGCTCATCGGGTTTGGTTGGATCTACTGTTAAATCCTAAAGACTCCAAACTACAGTACTTCTAAGATCGATGTGTTGAAGATGTTGATAATGTAGCCGAAACCAACCAACCAACCCCAGTAGGGGAATGAATATTATTATGTTAGGCTGAAAAAGTTTGGAATATTGTTATATTCGGCACAAAAAGTTTAGAATATTGTTATATTACGCACAAAAAGTTTGGAATTTTGTTATATTGGGCAAAACTAGTTTGGAATATTGTTATATTGGGCACAAGACGTTTGGAATATTGTTCTATTGGGCACACAACGTTTGGAATATTATTACCTCGGGCACAACAAGTTTGGAATATTGTTACATTGGGCACAACAAGTTTGGAATATTGTTACATCGGGCACAACAAGTTTGGAATATTGTTACATTGGGCACAACAAGTTTGGAATATTGTTACATTGGGCACAACATGTTTGGAATATTGTTACATTGGGCACAACATGTTTGGAATATTGTTACATGGGGCACAACAAGTTTGGAATATTGTTACATTGGGCACAACAAGTTTGGAATATTGTTACATCGGGCACAACAAGTTTGGAATATTGTTACATCGGGCACAACAAGTTTGGAATATTGTTACATTGGGCACAACAAGTTTGGAATATTGTTACATTGGGCACAACAAGTTTGGAATATTGTTACATCGGGCACAACAAGTTTGGAATATTGTTACATTGGGCACAACAAGTTTGGAATATTGTTACATTGGGCACAACAAGTTTGGAATATTGTTACATTGGGCACAACAAGTTTGGAATATTGTTACATTGGGCACAACAAGTTTGGAATATTGTTACATTGGGCACAACAAGTTTGGAATATTGTTACATTGGGCACAACAAGTTTGGAATATTGTTACATTGGGCACAACAAGTTTTGAATATTGTTATATTGGGCACAGCAAGTTTTGAATATTGTTATATTGGGCACAGCAAGTTTTGAATATTGTTATATTGGGCACAAAACGTTTGGAAAATTGTTATATTGGGCACAACAAGTTTGGAAAATTGTTATATTAAGCACAAAAAGTTTGTAATATTGTTATATTAGGCAATAGGGGATAGGTACGTTGGCTTATGTCGGCGAAAACACATGAACGTCCAGCAGACAGACAGATACCATGTGTTGTTGCATTCCAAGGCTGTGCCTATCGCCTAATGCCTAATATGACAATATTCCAAACTTTTTGTGAGGAGTGTGGTACAACACATGTAGAACACTTTCTGACGGTACGAAAATATGAGGTTACAGAGTAACATGGCACATGGGGCAATTTTACTTCACTGTAGTAGTAACGACAGGAGCCAATTAGCTGTCAAGTTACCCTTACTGCATTTCGGACTGCATGTATTGGACCCACACGCATTCTATCATCACCTCTATACCCTTCTCATCACAGTCTCCCACCTATTCATTTTTAGCTTCCAGTGACGTCACGTTAATGTCCTCTTTTTCAACCCCTCGCCGGAGGGCGTAATACGTTGCGCGGTAATTAGTTAGTACATTTGAGACGCGCTAATTCGTTGTCTTTGAAGTAGGCCGCGCGTCAACCCTAATTGCTCGCTGACAGATACCATATAGGTAGAGAGGGGAGGAAGGGAGGGGGCGTTTGCCGCCCATCTCATAACATGACATTTGCATGCACTAATACTACCTAGCGTCAAAGTCCCTCTACCGCTAATGAAAACGTGAACCCAATTTCGGGCCCTAAAAAGTGTCGTGTCCGCATAAGGACCTTGCCCTGACAGACTGATTGTTTGATCCATCTGCAAATGTGGATCTGATGTCCTTGGTGGAGGATGACGGAAATTGTAGTTTGAGCGTCATGTTCATAAAAGCTTCCCCTTTCAAAGGTGATTTTTCAAGCGATATTATGGTTGACACCTTTCCTGCTGGAGTGCGGATGGTTGTATCTTGTTTCGATCCATAAACAATAATTGGATTTTAATTTGGCCTGAACGTGGTGAAAGTAATATTAATTGTGGAGTTTTCAGATCACTAGGTTGCAATCTTTATGTTTGCACTAGCACGGTATGCCAGAGAAGCGGATTCGAGTACTTGTCAAGGCTGCATTTGTCGCTAATTTTGTGGAAAGGGGGTGCAGAGAGAATGTGTGTGGGAAATTGAGATGCAGAGAGAGAGAGAGAGAGAGAGAAGGGTCTGCAGAGAGATCGTGAGAAAGAGAGATGCAGAGAGAACGATGCGAGAAAGGTGGATGCAAAGAGAGAGGAAGAGAGAGAGAGAGAGAGAGAGAGAGAGAGAGAGAGAGAAAGAGTGAGAGAGAAATCTGGATACATACAATATGAGAAAGAGAATTAGAAAGTGTGTGAAACGAGGATACAAATAGTATATACGAGAGGAGCATACATATAGTGCGCGAGGAAAGTAATTACTGAAAGAGTATGTGAGAATAATAATTAGAGGAAGTGTGTTTGAGAAAAGGGGAATCGCAGAGTAAAAGAGGGAAGGGAGATAGACTGAAGTAGAGAGAGGGTAGGAAAGAAGGTGCCAGAAAATAAGGAAAAAGGAATGAAGGAAGGTAAACAGATAGAGAGGGGTAGAACGTGAGCAAGACAATAGATAGAGAAACAGATACTAAGGTATAAATGGAACAAAATTAAAAGAAAGACAGAATATCATAGAGAGAGCGGGACAGATACAGATAGCACGCCTAGACCTTTAACCTCAGATTCAACCAGATTGGCAATTTCAAACGCAGTCCCAAACAACAGACACGAACACATCATTGTCTGCCTTCCTCCATCCCCGCTGAGTCTATTGAGCAGAGTGCAATGTGAGGCCAATCCAAGCTCCTTTCTTCTGTTGTCCTTGCCGGAAAATATGTGTTCCCCATAATGCACTTAACTAAATTTCCTTCCCAATAAATCCGCTGAGAATCACGAGCAGAATGCACTCAAGGGCTGTTGTAGATGAAGACAGTGGCAGCGGTCCAAACGTTAAGAGGCTTTAAGTAACTTTCGCTGCGGAAGTAACTGGGGATGATGCAAGTTGTCCACTCAGGGATCGCCAGAAGGACGAGGTTGCAGCCCTGAATCGTGGCCAAGGATTTCCGCTTTGCTCTCCAGTGATAAAGCACCGACAGGAGGAAGAGAGGCCTTCAGATCGCGTAGAATAGGAAGAGATTGCTTAGCATGAGCATGGAGGAATCTTGTCCAGTTGCAGTGTTGCCATACATTGAGAGAAATCACTAAGTCTGGATAATTTGTAACGTCAGTTGAAAACTAAATTTATGCAAAAATACGACTCCTTTTTTTTGTATTATTAAATATTATAAGCGATACATATATACAGGGTAGTTAAAATTAATTCGTTCGATTTCAAGTGGCCATATATTTTGATTGTGAGCCACGGTACCACACGGAAGACCCGGGTTCGAGACCTGAACCAGGCGATCTGCACCAGGAAATTTTCCAGTCATTTCTGCACAGCTCTTAGGCCCACCTAGCCTCGTATCAATGGGTTCAACCTTGGAGTGTAAAGTCGGCCGGCGTGATGCTGATCACATCATCCCAACTATGGCAGGGATCAAGAATATGTGGAGCTCCACCTCTGCATCACCCCCCATATGCCTTCTTTGAAAGAGGGGTACCTTTACCTATATATTTTGATGACCTGATTGAATTGGGGTTATTTAACGTTCCTTTTCTGCCACTTTTGGCCAATTGCGACGATGAGGATGAGTGAAGGGACACTCGCAGAGAACACCCATGCCGGGATTGGAACCCGGGGCCCACTGGCGTCGTACGTGCAGTGCTAACCACTCCGCCAAGAAGGTCGACACAATATTTTGAGTTCTCATAGTGGTTAGTAATTTCAATGTATATGAAAACTCATAAAATTTCATATTAAACTCTGCATGTTCTCTAAGGGATTTATCTTATTAATAAGAGCGACATCGAGACACGAGTCAAGGTACCGCCACACGCAGTCAAGCATGCAAGTTGGCATAAGGCCCCCTTTAGACGAAAGAATTTTCCTTAGAATTTTTCTTAACATTTATGCCATGACCAAAATGCTACCGCGTAAAGCGAGAAATCTTATGGCATTTCAGATGCCACGGCATATTTCATGGCATTTCTCAAGGGTAGGCCTTTTTCGTAGCGTAACCAATCAGAAGCGCCCTCTAGGTCACAAGTGCAGGTGTAATGGCGGCTGAGTGAGATGTGAGCAACGTATCACTTCACATGTTTAAAAGACGATAACTATTCAACCGAGATTAATAACGTTTCCTATTAAACTGTTTCCGGTACAAGGCAATGGCGCTGCTTAAATACATACTTTACAACGTTTACTGTACACGTATGGAAGAATATTTTAGTTGTTTCAATTGTAAACACCGTGCACTCAGCATAGATGGTGTAACTGCTATAAGATTTTTGAAAGTACAGGGCTATTCTAAATGATCTTCCCGGTTTCAAAGTTTAATATCTCACGTTTGTTTAGTCACAGTGACATGCAAATTATTTTAAATGAAAGAAAAACTTAAAAAGTTTTAGTGTCTTGCAAAGCTGATGTTTAGTTACGCATTCTGCCACTAGGGTGACAGTAAATCAAGATGGCTGGAAACGAAGACAGGAGAGCATTTTGTGTCCTGGAATTTCATGTACAACCGTCAGTTATTTGTGTCCAACGAAGTTTTAGGACGAAGTTTGGGTTAGATCCACCAAGCGGTCACTCTATTCGGAAGTGGTAGACAATTTTAAGAAAGTGGGTGTATCTGCAAGAGGAAATCAACAGGCCGGCCAGGAGTTAGTGATGAAACAGTTCATCCGGTGCGTGCGACTTTCGTCAGAAGCCCCAAAAAATCAACGGTTCGTGCAAGCAGAGAATTGAACTTGAAGCAGACAACAGTGTGGAGGATTTTGCGAAAACGTTTGAAATTTCACCCTTACCGATTGCAAATGTTGCAGGCACTTAAACCTACTGACAAAGATAAGAGACTTGAGTTCTGCATTGCTATGCAAAACCTTATGGAAAGAGATGGTTTCATTGAGTCGGTTGTTTTCAGTGATGAAGCTACCTTCCACCTTTCGGGGAAAGTAAACAAACAAAATGTGAGAATTTGGGCTTTTGAAAATCCGCATGGTTACGAAGAACACATCCGTGATTCCCCCAAGGTGAACGTGTTTTGTGGGATTACCTGTAACAAGGTCTGTGGCCCTATGTTCTTCGAGGAGGACACTGTAAACGGACTTTCCTACCTTCACATGCTGCAGACAAGACTCTTCCCGCAGCTGGAAGAGGACATCGAAAATTTTATTTTCCAGCAGGACGGGGCACCCCCACATTGGCACCGGGATGTCAGGAGGGAACTCAACAGAAGGTTACCAAATCAATGGATAGGACGAGCTAGTTGTGAGGATCAGGTTCCGCTTCCTTGCCCCCCCCCCCCCCCCCCCCGTTCGCCAGATATCACCCAGTGTGACTTTCTTTTGTGGGGCTATGTTACAAACCAAATGTATGAGCCTCCCCTTACCTGAACTTCGAGTACGCATGCAATAAGCAGTTGCGTCCATTGACTCTTGAGATGTTGGAAATAGTGTGGCAAGAATTTGACTATCGGCTTGATGTGTGCCGAATTACGAAAGGCACTCATATTGAGCACCGTTGACGTGGAACATAACACGTATGTATGTAAAAAAAACTTTTTGAGTTTTTCTTTCATTTAAAATAATTTGCATGTCATTGTGACTAAATAAACGTGAGATATTAAACTTTGATATCGGGAAGATCATTTAGAATAGCCCTGTATTTACATAGCATTTATGCTATCAAAAATTCTAAAGGAAATGTTTTCGTCTAAAGCCGGCGTAACACGTTTCCAAACCGCTGGATTGGGAGAGAATGGTCCAATATCATGGTCTCCTCCACGTTCCCACGATATTACATATTTAAACTTATTTCTGTGTGGGACACACTCGGGACAAAGTGTACAGGTTGCCATTTCCAGAGGCTGAAACGCTGAAGGCAAGGATACAGAAGTGCTAGCGACAGTGTCTGAAGAGATTAAAGTTTGATTTGAGTTCGTATTTTTTAAAGTTCACAGATAAAGGCTAATCGGGCCTGGACCTACACTTTAAAGTGCACTCTAAAAAAATATGCAATTTAGTTACCACCAAAAGTGCTGTTAATGAGGAATTGACGTTGTTTAGCATCATCTTTGGTGTCTTGTTACACCAATTGCTGTCCAATCACACCAAGTATGGAGTCTTTTAACACTCGATTAACATGTTAGGTGCTTTGTTACACCAAATAGGGTGTTACACCACTTTTGGTGCAAATCTGTTGCATGTTTTTTTTAGTGTGTGGTATCCGAACCACTATGTGCCTCCACCGGGTATCGAACCCGGGACCCCTTTATTATGTAACGCACTGAGAGGAATTGAGTATCGTTTAGGCATTCTCTGTGACGCACATGTTGAAGTTTATGAATAAAGCAACGTCCTTGTGTTTTTGGGGGTAATTTTGAAAACACGCCTGTGCATAACACAATAAAACATTTTTCTTGGTTTTGAAAAGAACACACCTCTCTATCTAGAGTACTGTTTGTGTAATAAATGTTTGAAATCAGGGAAGACTTAATTCTCGCCCTGTACTTTTTAAATAAGCACTCACGTGCGTTTGTACTCACCTAACCTTTCCGAGGATTACTGCAGATCCGCAGCACATGAACACAACATGTCGTCTTCTGTTCTAACTCATTCCTTCCACATGGCAAACAGACAGCGCCATAAATATTCAAATCAACACAATAAATAACCATGCTGTAAAATCACTTTGATCGACCTGTTTTTTTTTCCTGATCGAAAAACAAAAGACAATCAGATTTCTTATCCTTCCGCCTCGTGTGAATGACTGTAATAAAAGTGCCCTTGATAAGGATTACCTCGTCCTTACTAAATCATCAATTAACAAAGGAAGGAAATCGGTTAATTCTACCCAAGCGCTTCCTGTCAATGACAGAAATTTCACAAAGGAAGTAAAGTTCATATGCCTTAAAAGAATAAAACTTGCAAGGATATGTTCACAAGAAAATAATGACCTTTCTTTAAAAGGCGATGAGGTGTACAAGGCCAAAACTCCAAAACACCTACAGTCGTCTCGTTGGCCAAGTGAGTTGAGTGGTCGACTCGAGGATTCGCCATCGACAGTTCAAGATTCGAATCCTAGCCTGTGATCTTTTTGTGGTCTCATCACAGTTTCGTGTACTTGTCATTCTTTCTTATCGTAGTGATTGGTCAAAATTGACACAAATATAAATAGCATAAATGGTTGATGACAAGATACGGTGCGAAATTGACGGGTAATTTATCTTACTTTCTCTTTCTTTCTCGCTTCTTTGTCTTTTTCTAGCTTTCTGTCTTTCGATTTCTCTGTTTCGCTCACTTCTTTTTTTCTCTCTCGATTTCATTCGTTCTCTTTTTCTCTTCCTTTTCTCTCTCTGTATATCTCGATTTATCCGCGTTCCTTTTTCGTATTTGTCTTCGTTCCTTTTTCTCTTTAGTTTTTTCACTCTCTTTTGTTTTTTCATTCTCTCTTTTGTTTTTCATTCTCTCTTTTGTTTTTTCATTCTCTTTTGTTTTTCATTCTCTCTTTCGTTTTTTCATTCTCTTTCGTTTTTTTCATTCTCTTTCGTTTTTTCATTCTCTTTTGTTTTTTCATTCTCTCTTTTGTTTTTTTCTGTCTCTCTTTTTTCATTCTCTCTTCTTTCATTCTCTCTTTTGTTTTTTCATTCTCTCTTTTGTTTTTCATTCTCTCTTTTGTTTTTCATTCTCTCTTTTGTTTTTCATTCTCTCTCTTTTGTTTTTTCATTCTCTTTTATTTTTCATTCTCTCTCTCTCGTTTTTTCTTTCTCTTTCGTTATTTTTATTTCTCTTTCTTTCTATCTGTCTTGTTCTTTTTCTCTCTTTCGTTCTTTTATCGTTCTTTTTCTCTTTCGTTCTTTTATCATTCTTCCTCTCTTTCGTTCTTCTTTTCATTTTCTCTTTCGTACTCTCTATCTCTCTCGTTCTTTTCCTTTCTTTATCTTTCTTTCGATCTTTTTCTTTCTCTCATTCACTATTTCTCTCACGTTCTTTGCCTAGCTCTTTCTTTCTTCCCCTTTCTCTCTTCCCCTTTCTCTCTATATTTCTTTCTTTTTCTCTTTCTGTTTTCTTTCTGTGAATCTTGCACAAGATAGAAAATCCCGTTACTCGAGAGCTTGTAACGCTAACACCAGGTACAAATGAGCATGATGTCATGACGAACAATTGTTAGCTTTCCTTGCAGTTCTAATGGGACTCATTGTGCTGGTAGCAGCATTACTAATAATTCAGAACTGAAGTTGCTGAATTCAGTACAGTCACGGCCACTTCTGGGTTATAACAATCCCATTAACTTTCAATGCAATCATTACAACCCAGAAGTGTCCATGACTGTACAAAGAGATAACCATTACATCGTGACCTGATCAAGGAGAAGCTTCTCTTTAAGAGACAAGTAACAATAGAGCATTATATACATAATACAGAATATAACTAATATAACTTCGAAAGTCATTGATCAAAAGCAATAAGAAGAAATTTTAACAATAAACCAATATTATTATTATAAACATATCAGGTAATCATGTAATATTAAATTTTGAATTATTCCTGGTGTTATTTATGGATTGCAACTTATCTGTAATTTAGTGGTAGGCTTTAATACGTTGGCTGTATTTAGTAATGATCTACTGATTTATGTTAATTTCATAAGGTCGTCGATTTGGCAATATATCCTTACAAAACTTTGCATTCCGCGATTAAGTTGTGAAACTTGCATCATGACGTTGACATGACAACAACGATTAGCCTTGAACTTGTGTTGAATAGAAAGTGAATTTTATTGCAGGACGAATTTCACCCATCCGCATATTTAACCTAGTTGTTGATGATAAACCATGATTGCATTGTTCATCCATACACTATTAAACGAACTATTAAATATACGAGTATATAGCATGGCGCTAAGCCATTTTAACTGCATTGTTATTTATTAACTATTCACGTGCATCTTTCAACAATAAAATGTACGCAAGGTTTTGAAAATTGATTTCATAAAAAGTATTTATTTTTGGATTGATTTGCTTTATTTTACTTCGCCTTTTGTGCCACTTTTGGCTAATTTGCAAAGATGGGGATGAGGTGATGAAATTGATGAATTGACACTCGCAAATATCCATGCCCAGGCCGGGATTCGAAGCCGGGACCCCCGTGCTAACAACTCCGGCTCATAAAAAGTATTTCGGTTGTCTCTTTGTAATGAGTGGGTGCCAAGTCCGACTCCCAAAGTGGATAAAACCCACTTTAAACTGCAATGTCAGTTACGAGTGTTTTTTTTCTTTGCAATGCATATATAAATTGCAGTATAAATTCAATTCAATTCTGGACCTCCCCGATGGCGCAGTGGTAGCGTCGTCGCCTTGTAATCAAGGGGTCCCGGGTTCGATACCCGGTGGAAGCACATTCGGATCTCACTTTAAACTGTAGGTCCAGTCCCGATTAGCCTTACAGTGCATAAAGTGGACTTAAAACACCAAATCAATCCAATCAATCAATCAATTCAATTCTGGTGTTCTTCCAGTCATGAGTAGCTCGTTCGTGTATAAAATGAACTTATTATAAGTTTCCTGTTCATTGGCTAGGAAGTATCGTCAATTATACCGATAAAACTTGGGTGCCATTATCAGACTGTAGTGACTACGACGGACTAAACCGTCTTACGATAGCGTAGTGGTAACGTTGCCGCATTGTAATCAAATGTTCCCGGGTTCGATATCCGGTGGGGGTACGCACAGTTGTTCGCCCACAAATTCAGGATAACTGTTGTCCGTATGTCAAATTATCCTATATCCGTTTCGGATACTATGATAATCCGGATATACGAATATCTGGAGAATTTGGATATCCTGATAGAATAAATTTGATGAAGGATATGTAGAAAATCAGCACAGTAAAATGCGACAATGACGAATATGTGGATAGCCCGGAAAAGGGATAAAGGATATAAGTATCCGGATAATGCACATATTCGGATATACGGACATTTCGGTTTTCAGAATATCCGATATCCAGATATTTGAAATTTGGATAAAAAATTATCCAATATCCGGATTTGGACATTCCTAGTTCGGATTCCTCTTCAAACTGTAGGTCCAATCCTTTTATAGTTTTTAAAGATCACGCAGAAGTAAAAGCCATGTACTGTGTTTAGTAAGATGTTCGTCTTCTTTTAGAATATATTTTTCATAGTTATTAGTTTGTCTGTTCGCAGTCGAGCTGCTTATTCATTTGCAGTTAACTCTGTACAAGGCTTATCAGAGCATCACAAACGACTTTATTGTTACCCGTAGACTACAAATTTTCCTTTCAGATGCACTTAAAATATCCAGATTGTAACCAGTGTGGCGTTCATGATGTATAAAAAATAAAGTAGGCATTTCATTTGCTTCGCTTGCGCCATCAAGAAACCTGCTATTAATAATTGCCTCCCTTCTTCTTTTCAATGTTCCCGTTAATTAGAAGACTCCAATTACCGGCTCCTTTCTCGCTTTTAAAGTTACGATGTTGTTTTGTTCTATGCAAAAAGAGAGTACACCCATCCCCTCTAGCGGCGTCTGGAAGAAACAACTAGCGATTATTGTCTAAATGCTTACTTAGAATTGTGAGTTATGCTATTTGCGTAGCGATGGAAGAATATACTCTGTAAAAGCGAGCTTTATATTTTCTTGGTTGGTACATACAAAACAGACATAGAATTCGCCACCTAGTCGAAATACACAGTGCGGCAATTTGAAATCGAGACTGGTGGTGTAAAAAATAAACAAGTTTTCATAGAAAGTTACTTACCTTGGATCATTCAAAGTAGGACCCTCCTGCATCCACACATCGTAGCGCAATGCCCACCAGTGCATAGAAGGATTCCTGGAATTCGTTTTGTGAAATTATTTTTAAAATCCATGTCGTAGCCTTCTTGATTGTTGGTACATCATATCAGTGCAGATTTTGGTTTAGGAAATAAAAAGTAATCACACGGAGCCAGATCTGGTGAGTAGGAAGGGTGTGACAACACAGAGTCGATTTAGGGTCAAAAAGTTCTTCGCAATCACAGTCTTGTGACTTGGGGCACTGTCATGAAGCAGACGGCAGCTCCCATCATCCAGATACTCGGGCCTCAGACGTGTTATTTCTTGCAACAAACGTTTCAGTACCTCCAGATAAAATGCACCAGTAACAGTCTTGTCCGAAATTTCAGTCTTCAGTAATGATTGTCCTCACTTTCTCAACCAATTTTGGAGATCTCACCGTCCCTGCTACACCTGGATGCTCGTCATGTTCAATCGGCTCCCGTCCTTTACTGAAACGCCTGAGTCATTCAAATACACGCGTACAGGATAAGCAATTGTCCCTATAGACTTGCTACATGTCAAATGTTTCCGCAGCAGTTTTCGCTCAAAACATGATGTTTGCTCTTTGTTCCATGTTGAAAGAGCGAAGCAACACACGCTGCTCGAAGGCTGGTAACTGCTGTCGATTTCCCCCTCCACACAGTCCCATTCCCTCTCACGTGTTCATTGGAGGAGCCGTCTCGCGTCATTACTTGCGCAGAGACTTGTTTTCGTCCGCATGCTCCACAGGTACCTTGGACAGGGTATAGTTCGCTGCACTTTTTAACCCTCTACACTCGCTCGTCTTGTTGGTTACGCGATGCAACACCGACTCAACTTCGTTCATTCGGTGTCAAGTAGCGTATTTGATGTCTGTATCGTGCGCACTGCGTTCTGGAGCGGTGCAATGTGTGGTCTATGGTCACGTAGTGCGTGCTAACTAATCATGTGAACGTTTAAAGCAGCAGACAGGAATTTGTTTGAATCTTGTGAACTTGAACACCGCTATTCGCCTGCTTCGTGGAACATTTCATTGTACACCCAACGTCGAAAGAAACAGTAGGCGAATTGTCCATCACCATTTTCATTCGGTCTGCATCACACAATGTGATGACAATCAATTGAAATAAAGACGTCAATAAGCAGAGAACAATGCCTGCTTCGAACCAACATAGTTTCATTCCTTAAAACAACACAGGATGTAGAATAAAAAAGTAATTAAAATAACGGCGGACAATTTGCCTATTATTATCTTTGCCTTTGACTGTACCAACCTGACACCGGGATACACCTGCACTACAACTAGTGTCAAAAAGTGTAACGAACTAGACGGGGCTATTGTATATTGATGTTCGTTTGTTCTGCTGATTCGTTGAACCTATTAGTACAGCGCCTTGAATAACGTAGTGTGGAAAACGACCCAAGAAACTAGTTCCCCAGACGGATGAGAAACATAGATGGCAGTGCGATCAATGTCGGTGCTAATTTTCTTATGAAAGTAATGCGGCTTAGTTAGTTTTTGGAATATATTATGTAGATTTTTTTGTCTTGAAAGGCGGTACGTGAATTGATGGAAACAGTTATATTTGTGGAGTGATTTGCAGTCACGAAATGGCATTAATTTGGAAAGAAAAGTAAAATAAAATTAATAAATAAATAGCATGCGTAACACAAGAAGAAACATCGCAAAGTGATTCCGGACGTCAGGTGTTGGATTGTGTACTAGAGTTTTATTTTTCTATGTTATTAGAATATAAATAGTATCCTGAGAGATATTTCATACCGAAGCGACAAACCACAAGTGTCGCTTGGAAGCGAGCAGTCCGTAATCAATGCAGCCTTTGGAACCGTAGGGACAAAAGCACTGACTGCACAGTTTCGTCAAGAAGATTTTACACCAAAGCGACACGCGACAAACGATACGAGGATTTCACACCAAAGCGACACGGGTCCTTCGGTCCAAGGCAACTTTCAGACCGAAGCGACACATGTTGCTTGGAAACGAGCCAATCAAGAGCAACATTTCACATCGTAGCGGCATGACGGGAAGCACAGGCCAGCGTTCGGTTGGTGAAATCCTCAAGCGACAAGTGTCGCGTGCCCCTTGTCGCTTTGATGCGCAATCTCCCTAAAGCAAGACATTCATTGCATCGCGCATGCGCGAACAACAAACCACGGCAACATGTTGCAAGCTATTGAGGAAATGGCTTAGTTTGAGCGACGCACAAGCGACAAAGCGACACGTGTGACTTATCGTGTCGCCTAGATCTGTTGTTGTAATGTGCGATTTATCGTGTCGCCTATCTGTTGTTCGCACAATTAGCACTTAGTCACTTAGTTGGGAACTCCCCCTGTAGCGCGTCGCTTCGGTCTGAGCACCCTTCCTTTAAGGAGCTTTCCGACCGAAGTAACAAGTAGCACGCGAATACGCCATATAACGTGTCGTTTGCTGTTTGAACCCTCATGTGCAATGAATGCTATTTTACAGTCTGGAAGTGTGTGTCACTAGTGTGACAGTGTGAACATCCCGTGTCGCTTGTCCCATTGGTTTGAAAGTTTGCTTACACTCATGTCGATGGCACTAACAAAGTTTTGTGGGGTTCCCCTTGTCGTTTCATGGAATCATCATCATTATCATCATCGCCGCGATTAGTTTAAAGCGGAAGAAAAGAGACCGTAAATATCCAAAATACAAATGCTTCAGTGTGTATATCTTTAAAAGAAATGATGATGATGATGATAATAATGAACCTAATTCATACACAAAAATTTAGTTGCCAAGAGCATTCCACGCGTATTTTTTCTCCCGTATTATTAACGAAAGTATAACGATAACAGGACGTGGTTGACTGTCTAGAATGTTCGTTAATATCTTCGGGACAACTGTACCAAATATCATAGCAATTATCACATTCATAGAAATGCTTCATGTAAAAGAATCAGACGTTGCAGCGAAAACTCCATTTACTTCCATTATAAGCAGACGAATACCAAGCACCGGGTTCAACACCAGCGCCTCTAGCGGATCATTTTCGAGTGGAACCAGCCAGAGTGCGCAGAACTGTGCCATTTTCCACACTACGTTATTCAAGGCGCTGTACTATTAGTAAGTAATTTAAAAATCAGTAGAAAATGAACCTTTGACATGTCAGGTTCAACTTACCCATCACTAGCATACATTCATAACACTGAAACTATGAATGGGGGAGAGTTGAACATAAATGCAATCATGTTCTTCTGGCAAGTATTCAGGATAAAAAGTGAATGTGTAGTTATTATCATTTCATAAGGGATCGATCTCTGTCTCCACAAATTGCTGTCTAATCCCGATCATTTACAATAAAATATATAATAACTCTCATGTCCCGAAAATATACCGAAATTCAGAAATAATTGCACTGTAGACTTCCCTTCCTGAAATATTCATGCTGCTCTAGTTCCCAAACTTTTAACTTGAAATCATTTTTCATAAAGTGCTACTGTATATTAACAAAACTTACTATCGTTCGTGTGTATTTAATACAGGGCTAGCATAAATGATTCATTCGTTTAGAAAGGGCTATATTTTCAAAAGCATTACACGTACACACATGAAAGATATATGAAAAAAATCACAAACTCACCAAGTTTGCATTGTGTATTTCAGATGGCAACACGAGATCATTATCTTGCCAAAGCTGAATGTTTTCTGTGCAGTGTCACAAACAAAGATGTATGGGCCGTTGTTCTTCGCTGAGCAAACTGTGACCGGTAAATGTTACCGCAGTGCTGACTTCAGAGATTTTGTCTTCCAACAAGACGGGGCACCTCCTCATTGGAACATCCCAGTTAGTGACTACCTAAACGATGAACTTCCGCATCGCTGGATTGGGCGTATTTGTGAGGATGACCTAGCTTTGTTCCCCTGGCCTCCCAGATCTCCTGATTTAACGCCCTGAAACTTCTTCCTGTGGGGGTACGTTAAGGACCGCAATCCTTAGTCGAGCTCAAAGAACGCATCAGTGCTGCAGTGCAGACCATTGACAGGACTATGCTACAAAATGTATGGAATGAGCTTGAGTATCGTCAGGACGTGTGTCGTGTAACCAAAGGGGCACATATCGAATATTTGTAGAGGGTGTATAAACTTCGTGAGTTTGTGGTTCTTTTCATATATCTTTCATGTGTGTATGTGTGATACTTTTGAAAATATAGCCTTTTCAAAACGAATGAATCATTTATGCTAGCCCTGTATATTATATAACTAATATTAACACATAGAGAAGAAGAACTGCTACATCAAGGACATTTTTTTATCCGTATTTAGTGGAAGGAAGGAAGGAAATGATAGTGGCGGTTTGTGTTGTGAAGTATCGCATTGAGCCTGGCTTCTATATGTGGTGAGTGGAGTTAACTATTGGCGTGGTGCTGAGGATATGGCTTCAGTTACTCCTGCCGCTGTCGCGTGGAGTTTGACATCTGCTTTGTTGGAGTGATGGTGGGTCTCAATATACCACCATTGCGGTCCTGTGAAGGGCCTACTTGTAATGAATTTGCTAATGTTGCTGTCGGGATATCTTCCCACGTTCTTCTCTTGTCACACTGGCTTATCGGTTAGCGTTTTCCAGCACCTGAAGCAACGATTAGGCCAATTTCTGAGTGATAGGGTAGGGGACGGAGAGTGGTGCAGGCTCTCTGATTCGTGCTTAAATATGGGGGTGTAAGGGATACACTCCACGTAGGCGCCCAAAAGTCAACCTCACTTCCACGTAGTACACCCTGGACTGAAGACTAACGAGGCTCTAGCGACTGGCACTATAGCCAGTATAATTTTTTGTGTTGTCCTGTTTTTTGTCCTTGTGTGTGCTGAGTGCCTGTTTACAGCCTCAGCTTTTAACACAAGTCAGAAAATTTTAAGATTTTTAGTTATGCAACGTTAAGAGTTGTTATTTGTAATAATAAGGGGCTGGCCCCCGTATAATGTGACTGGTGCAAAATAGCCCAAGTGCTGACGCACCCAAAATTTTAAATTCGAAATCGAAATCTAAAATCGTGCTTAAATATGGTACTCTTGCCAATGCGGTTGCTTCGCTTGCATATTTTTTCTGTTAGAGCAAGGATGCAACTTGCTGCCTGCCAAAAATGGAAACTTTTTATCAACAATCAGTATTGTTCCTCCATTGTTGAAAATCGTCCGATTATGGATTTTTATGCTTTCAAGAGATTCGAGCGTCTCGTGACTCGAACCTGCGACCTCCTTGTTACGTCACCTGTCAGAATATCTTCCCACGTTCTTCTCTTGTCAGCATGGCTTATCGGTTAGCGTTTTCCAGCAGTTGTCTTGGTGTTGGTCTCTCCTAACGGCTGTCTGCCTCTATCTCTCTCCAACTGCAGGATTACCACTGTTGGTAGCATTCACCAGAATCTGTGGCAATTCTATCTGGTAGAGGTTCAAGGTCTAGGTCTTCTTGTATCTGTAGGTTGGTCGTTCTCCTTGAGTGTCCGCTGATGAGTCTTGCCGCTTTGTTTAGGATTACTTGCAGCTTTTTGAGGTTAGTTGGAGCAATTTTATTCCAAGCTGGTATGGCATACAGGGTTATTGGTCGAATCATCATCTTGTATATTTGCAGTCTCGTTTCCATGGGAAATCCGAGGTTTTTGAAGATGGCATAGAGGCCGATGAGTCTTTGTTTGATTTATTCTACATGTTGCCTGAAGGTTAAGCTGTGATCTAGGGTGAGCCCTAGATGTTTGGCTGAATCCACAAAGGGGGTTAGTTGGTATTCTTCTTCTATCTTCTTTATTTCCTCCCTCTCTCGTGCTTCACTCTAGAGAAAGAGAGAAGAATAACTTCACACTCTCTATTCTCTCTATCTTTACTTATCGTTGTCTATATGGTGGGAAAGATGAGAGAGAGAGGGAAGATGGGAGAGAGAGAGAGAAGGATAGAAAGATAAGACAGGAGAGGAAAATGAGAAGAGAGGGAGAGCCTGTTCTCACTCTCTCCTCCTCTCTTCTGTCTTCTCTTTCTCTAATGGGAAAGAGGAGAGAGAGGAGAGGGGAAAGGAGTGTGGAATGAGAGAATATACAGAGAAGGAAGGGAAGAGAGAGGCTAGTGAGTGAGGTGCTCACCTGCGACAAGAATGTGACTCAAGCCAGCACAACTGATCCTGGGTTAAATGAGTATTTCATACTGACGCTCCCTGTAGATCCTTTTCAATTTTCATTCATGGACATGGACTAAATTTCTTTAATTTCCCAGCCCCTAGTAAGATTTTGATTGTTCCAGGTTTAATCAATGCTTTGGAGTCCTCGGTGTGCTGGATCGCCTACACGGAACGGACACCATGGTCCGGTGCTTCCTTATATCTTCGTGTCCTTTGGAAGTGAACTGCCATGCTTTTGGTGTTGTTTTTCTTAATTCTGCATTTGGTCGACCAGGATCCGACGCTTTCAAGTTATTTAGTTAAGGTTTTGCAGTTTCTTTGGAAGGTTGTTCTGGAAGCAGGTATGCTGCGTCATCGGCATAATATGCTGGTATACAAGCTGGGGCACGTCAACTATCTGAGCGATGCTCGCTGAGCAAGATTTTCGCTCGTTGAGCAGACAGATAATTTGCTTGACGTTGTTTGCTCATTGATCAAAATATCAGTGCCTTGGAATAATCTGTGATCAATTTTGCTACGTCGAGTGGGCAATATTTCCGTTTGAAAAGCTGTTAATTATGGAAATTGTTGAAATGGACACACAAAACTGTCTAAACTTTCATTTCATACCCTTGCAAAACTTCCCAAAACTACGGTATGTATTTGGAATAAACAAAACTTTCATTTTAATACAGTTCCAAAAACTGGAATATTATATTACCTTCCGTTACTTGAACTTCCTCAGTAATTACACCATATCGCAAGCCCTTCATCAGAAATATAAATATTTCCTCATTGCCCGCCAGCTCGCCATCCTCACACAGATTACTCTTTTCCTCATGAGATCGAAACTAGGGATGGCCAAACGGATCCGGATCCAAAAGTTACGGATCTGGATCCGGATCCGAAAATTCTTCGATTACAAAGAAATTTTTCATTAGTTAGTCCTACAAGAATTTTTTCAAGTGTTGTTCCTAAAATACTCTGCTACGCATCGGCTAACACACACGTGCACAAAAATAATCTTACTTGTTTAACATAAAATGTCAGAGGTGATTTTGTAAATGCCATTGAAACGAATATGTATTCATTCGAATGTATTGGAAATGGAAACACACATAAATGTGAGACATTCCATTCCAGGATGAAACCTTTAACACATATAACAAGATAGAAATGTTATACAAAAATTATACAATTGTTCTACAGTTACAGTTTTACAAATTAAAATAAAACATTATAATATATGCAGTGTGGCTCAGGCATAGGTGTAGCGTGTAGTGCAGTGTTGTGAAAATGAACAATCTCAAATGTAAGAAGAGGACCACATTGCTATTTATATATGTACATAGTATGTAATTATTTTCCAAATGTTTCTGTTTATCAATGTTTCTGAATGTATGATAATTGGGGTGCATGTTTAAGGTCGGGGTGTTTATGTAACAATATTGTAAGATACGCACAGCCGAAGGGCTCGTACCAATATCAATAAATATCATATCTTATCATATCATAATAACAAAGTATAAGACTAACAAGGGAGGTGTTCTAAGTGTCCCCCTCCGATTTCCATGAAAATTGGCAGGTTTATAAAGGGACCCAATGGAAGAAATACGTATTTTTTGTTTCAGCTAAAATACTGTCTTAGGGTGCAAAACCCGCCTCAAATGTCAAGACGAGGACAAATTGACTCCGGGATCATCTGACCCCTGTGTCCCCCTCAGATTTCCATGAAATTTGGCAGGTGTATAGAGAGGCCCTATGCCCCCTGTTTCTTCCTATGCCATATTTACGTAGTTTCGCGGTCAGATCCCCACTTCAATCTCTCCTCATCTTGACATTTGATGGGGGGCTCTATACACCTGCCAAGTTTCATGGAAATCGGAGGGGGAAACTTAGACCTCCCTTGTATGTGTATTAATTAATTACAAATCGCGCACGCGCCCACACACACTATATATATGTGTGTGTGTGTGTATATATATATATATATATGTATGTATATTAGCAGGTAACAATATGTTATAAACACATTCTTACTTTCCAAAGAAGCGCATGTGGGATGGCAAAACGGATCCGGATCCCAAAGTACCGGATCCGGATCTGAAAATTTTTAGGATCCGGAACCAACCGGATCCGGATCTGGCCATCCCTAATCGAAACACAAAAACGTTATGTTCTGTGGCGAACAAGGTTCAAGTTGGCTCAGCGATCAAGTGAGCAGCACTCGTCGAGCAAAGGTTATTTGGCCGTCAAGTAGCTGAGCGATTACGTTGCTCGCTGAGCGCTCAGGTACTTGACGCGCCCCTGGTTCAACAGGAGCGTCAGCTGTGAATAATAAGTATAAGATTGGTCCAAGCGTAGATCCTTGAGGAACACCTGCTTTTACCGGGCGTGGGTATGTCTCCGCTCATTGGAAGCTGGGTATGAATGGTCGGTCTTCTAGGCAGCTCTGAATTAGGTGAATGAAGCAGTCAGGTAGTGGTGTTCTTTGTAGCTTTCAGATAAGTCCGTGCGTCCAGACCCGATCGAACGATCCTTCTACATCAAGAAATACTCCTACTGCTTCTTTACGATGCTTCTGTTGGCTGGTGAGAAAGTCGACTGCTCTTGTGAGTTTCGTTGTTCTGCTGAAGCCATGCTGGAAGTTTGGAATTATCAGATGTTCTTCTGCTTGTAGCTGTAACCTACGGAGGAGCACTCTCTCCATGGCTTTGCTGAGATGGGACAGCAGACTTATGGTTCTATAGCTTTTTGGAAGTCTTGGATTCTTTCCCGGTTTTCCATTGTACTGGAAAGTATGACGGATGCCATTGAAGATCTTTGTGACCAGGACCAGGCCGTTTCTTTGTAGTTTCTTCAGCTGTTCTGGTTTGTTGTTGTCCAGTCATGGGGCCTTGTTCTTTGGACACTTGTGTGAAGATTTTCCTTACTTCTTTGGAGTGGTCAGCTGAGGTTGCTGTCTGGGTGGTTGGTATTTGAAGGCGGCCGTGTCAATTTCAACTTCTCGAATGAGTGCAGGGTCCTGTGGCTCGTCATTGGGTTGGAACTACCTCTCCCAATGTTCAACCATTAGTTCCTCTTGCTCTAGTGGATGAAATAGGAGTTCTTGGTTGTTCTGGAGAACTGGTGTAGAGCGATGCTGCGTTGGCTGTACTGCGTACCACTTTCCAAAAGTTCCGGATCTGCCTTTAGTTGCTGGAATTTCGATTCCCATCTGTAGGTTGCATCGCTTTGAAGGTAGAAGTTAAGAAGTTTGGTCTATGCTGTTTGGTGCTAATTTTGGTATTTTGCTGTATGTCCAGCGCGACGGCAGTGACGGCTTTGTCAATATCTTCAGGTGTGTGGATAGGTTGTTGTAGGTTTGCCAGAAGATGAGTATATTGTTCCCAGTCGAATGATCGTCGGTTCCTTCAAGCGCGCTTTTCCATATATGCGCACTTCCTTAAAATGAATTGTTGGTTTCTCAACCACTACTTATATTGCATCTTTTTTATGTATATACGCCACACTGTTATTCGATGCACTAACTG
This sequence comes from Lepisma saccharinum, assembly GCF_977018435.1. NCBI lineage: Eukaryota > Metazoa > Arthropoda > Insecta > Zygentoma > Lepismatidae > Lepisma > Lepisma saccharinum. The sequence goes on from NC_139237.1 coordinate 80,444,256, forward strand.
CCTGTTCTTTAGTAACTTCCCGTTCGATCTTCATTCAATTATCTGACCTTGAAGCTTCTTATGGTTTTTTGCTGCCATCTGTTTTTCATTTATTTAAATTCGATACGTTTGTAGCAACAAAGGAAATTTAGGCCGCTTCTGCCTAGATTAATTGATTGAAACTGAAAAAAGTAATCTAACAATCGAAAACAATATGAACAAAACAATGCTTCGAGGAGGATGACAACATCAACACGCATCATAATATTCTTAATTTATAACGAACTTAAGGAACTTCAACGCTAGAGGTCCCTGGTTTGAATCTCGGCCTGGGCATGAGTAATCTTCAATTTCGTCATATCATAGCTCATTCTCATGTCCACGAGTAGCCAAAAGTACCAGAGAAGCGATGTAAATTAAATTAAATCACTCATTTCCAACTTGAAAGAAGATTTATTTAACACCAACGGTTATCAACAGTGTAAGTGGACCCTAACACATGTATTTCTTTTAATATTAAAATTGATTGTATGTTGCAATGATCTTGAAGTACAGTTCAGCTTTGACACATAAAAAAATGGTATCCTCCAAACATATCGTTGTCTGATACATTTTAATAGAAGTAAGAATTGTGGGCCCACTTGACCCCGCTTAACATAAGGAAGGTTACTACAGCAATATAACACGGATTCGTATTCTGTATTGCTGGGGTATACTTGTCGCCCTGTTCCCCTGCGCATGCTCTTTCTCTCTCGAATCTTTGGAGCAAAGCCCCAGGGCATGGCTGTTTGTGAGTGTCCATTCATCAATTTCATCATATCATCACTCATCCCCATCTTCGCAAATTAGCCAAAAGTGGCACAAGAAGCGATGTTAAATGAAGCAAACCAATCAAGCAATCAATTTGGAGCAAGACCGCGCATAACTGCAGAGAAGGGGAGAACGCGAGTGGGTGGAGCAAAGCAGTGCGCGCTGCTGCAAACCGTTGATAGCTGCGGCCCCGTTTCCGCTTTATGTACTCACTTCCCCTCTCACGTGTGTATTGATCGAGCTCTCTCGAGTCATTACTTGCGCAGAGAAAGTTCGTAGAGTGTAGCAATATATAGTGTTCTACATAAGATCACATCTGCTGGGTTCAGAAAAGTTTACTTTTTAAAACCAGTAGATGGTGTAAGCTGCTAAAAAAGTTTATCCCAATACCAAGAGCGCCCGTATAGAATAGATGAGGGATGCTTGCATGGATCATCACGGAGAAAGTGGGTATGCAAATTGTCGTATTTGGGGGATGTTTTATGTTAACTGGGGGATAGTATCCCCCTACGTTCCCCCACTTTGACCACTGCTGCCCCTTTGAGAAAATCCTGCGGGCGTACTTGTCTAACACCAGTTTTTTCAAATGCAACACCGATTCTCGTCTTTTTAAATAGGCCTAAACTTATCTGTATAACACGCAACGATTGGATTAATTTGGTGTTTTAAGTCCACTTTATGCACATGAAGGTTAATCGGGACTGGACCTACAGTTTAAAGTGGGATCCAAACCACTATGTGCCTCCACCGGGAATCGAATCCGGGACGACGCTACCATTGCTCCATTGGGTAGGCCCAACACGTAACGGCACCACAACAATGACCAACAATTACGTACGCACGTTGAGCAAAATTAATCGCTCCAATCTTTTCCCGCAACAGTTCTGTCGCATGGTGAAGTTGCCTTATTACAGGTGACCACTCATTTTAATGAGATTCTGTTTGTTGGTCGCGAAACACCGCATGGAGTAAACATATGCATGCGAGTATTTACCACTGTGACTTAATTAGTTCGAAGTTGCCAATTATACCTCTCAGAATTGGGAAACCAATCTCGCTCATTGATTCCGAAATTAATTATGTTTGTTTAGTAAGCTCTGTTTTGTTTGATGATGACGTACTGTAATTATAATATATATTATAATTGGAAGTGGCTCGCTGTAAATTGCATTACGGTCTTTTCTATCTTGACTGTAGGGATGACACTTACACTCTGTCCTGGGAATGTTTGGAGCGAGCGAACGTAACAAGTCCTGTGAGAAAGTAGTGACTCAAGAGGGCTCGACCAGTGAACGCGTGAGAGCAGAAAACACGGCTGCAGCTACCAGTCGTTTGAAGCAGAGCGCACTGCTTTGTTCCACCCACTCGCTTTCTCTCCTTCTCTACCGTTATGCGCGGCGTTGCTCCATAGATTCCCGAGAGAGCGTAGTGACTCGCGAGTGCTCCACCAATGAACGCTTAAGAGGGAAGGGAATGAACTGAGGAGAAAACTAGCCTAGCAGTCGTTCGGAGCAACACGTACTTTGCTCCGCCAAGTCGCTTCCTCCTCGTTATCTGCCGTTATGTGCGACCTTGCTACACAGATTCCCGAAACAGAGTGTAGAAGGCGGTTGAGAATTCTGCCATGCGATTGGAGAACGAGCGCGCTCTGTAGCCAAACAGAACGTCGCTGGAAGTGACGTCATTTGTCTGTTACATTATGTGCATTTAGCTGACCAAGTTCGGGCTGCCAGGTTATAGCCCGGTTAATATATCACCACACAAACTTCAAACTGACCCAAGAATTGCGGTTGTGGTTCTTCTCTTCACTTCGTCCTCGGCAACAAACAGGAGTGAAGAATTGACAAGGATAGACCATTAATCGCTAGGTTTTTGCGCAGAACCTTTCGCCTGTCTATAAGCCAGAACGTTTACTCCGGCAAATTTCCAGACACAAAGTGATGTGTCGTCTGCATATTGTTGTTGCAAAACATTTCATTCTACTTTTATTGCTCTTCATACTTGGACATTTTTTATTTTTATTCCTAAGTTCCTACCTCTCTTAATTGTTTTCTAGATTTTCTTCTTCTGTATTTCAATCGTATTCTCTCCCCCTATGTTTCTATATTCTTGTGTATCTCCTTCTCTGTTAATATTTGCCTCTTTCTCTCCTTTTGTGTGCGTGTTATTACACTATAGTTGTTTAAAAATTGACAATTTCTCATATAAGGCATGAGGGAAGATCATTTTACCCCTCTCATAGCGACGTTTTGACTCCAAGATCAGTGCGAGGAGATGAGGACGCTGCATTTTTATGAGTTATTGAAATTTTATACATGCAAAATTCGATTTAAGAAACAAATTAATATTAAATGAACTTGAACTTATTAGTCTTTAATGGAAGACAAAATTGGGTGACATCCCTGTAAAGTGAAATTTAATTTCTCCAATTTAGTCTTCCAGTTAACCTGATTAACTTCAAGAAGATACTTCATTCATATAAATCGTAGTGTTGCCAGGAAAAGGAACAGGAAATGTTCTCTCGACGTGTTAGATCATATTAAAAATTCAAATTTCGAGCCATAAGTTCTTTAATTCAATTTTTCTCCATTAGGGAGCGACCACTGCTTATGATGCTTTTGTATTGAGCATAGATGGGTAGAAAAAACACTACGTAACTGAGTAACTTGTGAAACAATAGCTGAATTGTGCATCATGGCTGTACACAAGGGCACCCGCAGGAGGGGGCAGAGGGGGGTACTTGCTCCCCCTGAGATTTCTGGAAAAGTTAATTTAATTCGAATGGTTAAATTGTAGCGATATTTGATAAAAAAAATCAATAGTTTTCTGTGACTTACAAGCTGTATGTTACAGCAAATTATTATTATTATTATTATTATTATTATCATTATTGTTGTTATTATTATTATTATATTACAGTACACTTCGGCACGTAAAATCATGGATCAGAATAGTAGACTGGAGTCTGAACTTGTATACAAAGCTAAAGTATGTTCAATTCAATTGATTTTTATGATTTGTAAAGTAGTAGTAGTAGTAACTAATAATAATAATAATAGCGACTATAAAATATAACAATAGCAATAATTATAATAAGTTTCTATTACTCTGCCTCCCTGAGAAAAATCCTGCGTGTACCCTTGGTTTTAAACTGTATCGTGAAGTGCGAAGAAGACACAAGCAGCCAGAAGACATCTACTACAGCATCAGCACAATTCAATTTCTTAAAACAAGATGCAGAATATAACAGCCATAGATAACTATGTACATTTGGCTACTGGCATATTGTCCTCCTACAATCCAAGTAATGGTGAAAAATCATAATGGAATAGGTAACGCAAAATTGTTCCACGAGATGGAGTTTGTTGTAGGAGCTTCAACATCTTCTCAATAAGTTAACAAAGACAATTTACTTTACAATTCTTCCTGTATGCATAGATTGCTTATATTGTGCAATTATTATAGTTTACTGTTCTTGAAGCATTTAAACATTTATTTGATGTAACTATTCAAGAGAACACATACTCCCTTCATCAGACATTATTATGCAGGGAATATTACATTCTTGGAGCGTAGCAACTGAATGAATTGTGAAATGAACAATCATTTCTGATAATCTTTCATAACGTTAATTAATTATAAACCCTAAATATGTTTAAAAAAATCACTTTTCATTCCACAGTTAATTCGTTTAAGCTCCAACAATATATTGACAACATTAATTTGCCACGTCCTCTCACGTGAGCATCTGCCAGCTTAGCACAGGGTAGAAACAATGAGATACCTCTGGGCACAGATCAGGGTGACTAACGCTACGAATATATGGAAAGAAACAATAGATTTAACCCACTACGGAGGGTACAATTCGTAATATATTCTTGAATAATTATATACAAATATTAGATAACTTTGGCAATCTTTTCATACAATATTTTTCTTCTATTTTTATTTCTTATTAATTGTAGTCAATCTTCTTCTTTGGGCTTCTTCTTCTTGTATTGGCTAATGCTTCTTCTTATTATTGCTAAGGCTTCTTCTTCTTGTAATTAATAAGGCATCTTCTTCTTATTACTACTACGACTTCTTCTTCTTGTAATTACTACGGCTTCTCCTTCTTGTAATTACTAAAGTAAAGCTTCTTCTTCTTGTAATTACTAAGGCTTCTTCTTCTTGTAATTACTAAGTCATCTTCTTCTTGTAATTACTAAGGCTTCTTCTTCTTGTAATTACTAATGCTGTTTCTTCTTGTAATTATTACATATTGTGTATTTTTCTTCTCTGGGCTTCTTTGTCGATCTTATCCAAATTGACATAAATATTAAGAAAATCGATCTCCCAGACAAACAAAGAGAAAGGGGTTAGTTAAAGATCGCCGCCTGGCCGGCGCTAACCTTAACTTGGAGCTGCAATAGATGCGCCTACCAAAAGTGTTTGGGTGCCTGCCGTGAGATGGCGCTACACCTGGGAAAAACAACCCAAAAGCCACACGAAACTCTCAGTTCGTGGGAACCGAAAAAAGACAGAATCGTAATTACAATTCGACTTCTTTACTTTTATATCATGTTCACTTATGCTATTACTGAATATTAATCACCCTTTCCACCTTACTTATATCCTGTTATTGTATTAAGTTCATTTGTTTATTTCATTATAATTAATATTAATATCTGCAATCATTATTTCAGCACATCAGCGCTTTCCTTTTTCTCTATTTACAATTGTATAAGTTTTCTTGGGTGCTGCCATCCCTGGCCCACTTTCTAAGCTGCTTTATGTATCATCAAATATATGTGTCGTTCTTTTTGCATGCTGCCATCTATGATCCTATACCTCAAAGAACAACAATGCAGTGTGTGTACGTGACAAATTGTATCAATCACTGTTTCTTTGTTTATTACATTTATCCAGTCTACTTTATGCACATAGGCTAATCGAGACTGCACCTAGAGTTTTAAGTTTGATTCGAATCACTGTGCATGTGCCTTCCCGGGTATCGAACTTATTTTTTGTTGTGATAACATAAATATAGGAAGATATATATACCAGAATCAAATAAAACGCAGGCCTATCTTCATATATTTATTTTATGATCATTGCTTACGTGTGAATAGTTTGGAAGAAACTATCCAGCAGAAGCTAACTGTAACAGTAACTTAACTGTTTCTTTTCAAGGTCTAGTAACTGTAAGTCAGTTACTTTTTTAAGAAAATAACTTCAGTGCTTCCATTTATTCATGTTAACTTGATTCAGCATACCCACCGGTAATTCAGCATAGTAAATGTCTCTCCTTCGTTTTTTATCTTTATTTCTCTTTCTCTCTTTGCTATCTCTATCTCTCTTCTTTCTTTCTTTCTCTTTCTCTTTGTATCTCTTTATTTTCTTTCCTTCTATCTTCCTCTCTCTCTCTCTCTATCTCTATTCCTCTTTATTTCTCTTTATCTCTCTCTTTTTCTATCTCTTGTCTCTCTTTCTTTCCTCCTTTATCTTTGTTTCTCTCTTTCTGTCTCTCTTGATTTTTCTTTCTTTATCTTTTCCTGTTTTTCTCTTTATCTCTCTTTTTCAATCTCTGTCTCTTTCTTTCTTTCTCTTTGGTTCTCCCTCTTTCTGTCTGTCATTATTTTTGTTTATTTCTCTCTATCTTGCTCTCTCTTTCTTTCTTATTTTTCTGTCTCTTTCTTTCTCTCTTTTGCCCCTTTCTGCCTCTTTCTCTGATAACATATGCGCATTTTAATAAGGACGTAGATTTCTAGTTGCTTCGATGTCCTAGCACGCCATCAAATACTCCGAGTTCGAATCCCGGCGTCTCTTTTCCGAGCGTCCTTTCAGCAGTTCATCTTTCATTCTCATCGTTGCGACTAGCCTAACGAGGCAGAAGTATGAAAAAATAACATAGTTAAATTGGAAGGGAAATTGTTTACAGACGTCAGTACTGCGTGCACTTGCGAGTAGCCTTACGCGATGATCTGAATGAAATTTCATCTTTCCACTGTAGTAATCCATTTAGGCGAGAAAAAAGGTTTCCATACAAGTTCCACCTTCGCGTTTTTACCCCTTCTTCAGCATCCTGCCGTATAATCACGAGAAGAGCGATCTCATCACGGATGCAAGTTGCCGCGAGGATCAAAGGGATGCTGTGAGAGCATCTGGACCCAAGGGGATGCTCCTGTGGGGGCGACAGACTATATTTCCAAGCGATGCCATCGCCTCTGTCTATCATCTTTACTCCTCTTCCTCGCTTCTTTTTTTTAATCCTCGTTAACCCGTGAATGGCGTGGTACATAAAAAAGCTCGTATATAAGGCAAGGCGAATGTGAAAATTATTCGCATTTTGAAGTAATTGCCGTGTCATCTCTTCCCCTCTTCATACCTCTTGGTCTCCAACTCTGATACGCTTTGACAAACTTTGGTTGCGATAAGTACCGTGCCTCCGATTATACTCTATCCCCGGAATATATGGAGCTCGCGAACGAAAAACAAGTATCTGCGCAGTTTGAGGGTTCGACCAATGAACACGTGATAGGGGAAATGAGTGCACGGAGGGGAAAAAGCAGCATCCTTTTTCTTCGGTCCGCCTGCTCGCCTTCTCTTCTTTTCTACAGCTATGCGCTACCTTTCTCCATAGATTCAAATACATGTTTTGAAAAACCTGATTTTTGTTTGTTTTCATAAATTTTATGTTCATTAATTCTTGGTGTGTCGAATGTATTGTTTACCACAGCTGCAGGTACAAGAGTATATTGCAGTTATATAGTGGATCTATTTCTTCCTTTTTATATGTGTTAAATATATGACAGGTTTTATTTCCTGGCTTAGTAGCTAAATTGAAGTTAAATTCTTGACTTGATTTCTCAAGAAGCAACATGAAGGATTGAGTAAAGTAAGATAATACTTGCCAAAACTGAATTTACTTCTGGTACTTCAAATTATGGCATGTGGTGGGAGTTACGCTTTATCTAAAGAAATGCGCGGGTTGTTAATTTAAAAGTGGAAACACTGTCAGGAAGAGGTGTTGACCCCTGCATGTGATATCAGGCAGTGAGCATTGTCAGTTTGGGGCTCATGTCGATGTGTGGAGTACCCAAAGTGGTCGGTAAAGCGAATGCTGTTGTGTATGTACGAGGCTGAAGTGAACACCATTCTTTGTACTGCCCTAAAACACGTTACAGCGATTTTGGATGAAAATTCTGGTAGCCTATGGCAAAAATGCACGAGAATATAATAGGTTGTGTCAATGAGAACAACAAACTTGAGGAAAATTGTATCAATTTGGGTTCCCCATCTTGTCACCATTGTGCAACCATGAGATACGGCTATATATTGTTTCTATAGGCTTCATGCAAGTCTTGGTAACATTCTAGTCCATTTTTGTCACAGCCCACCTGAATTTTGATCCAGCCCACCTGAATTTTGATCCAAAATCGCTGCAAACATGTTTTAGGGCAGTACACAAAATCGTGTTTATTTCAACCTCGTACATACTCAACAGCACTCGCTCTACCGACCACTTTTGGTACTCCACACATCGACATGAGCCCCAAACTGACAATGCTCACTGCCTGATATCACATGCAGGGGGTCATCACCTCTTCCTGACAGTGTTTCCACTTTTGAATTTATAATCCACTTAATTCAGGTATAGGTGTAGTATGTCTCCACATTTAATCACGGCAGTGTGTATCACTCGACATATGAAAATCGGTAGGTAAGGTTAGGAGTGTTCACTGGTGATAACTTTTCTAATTCATATTTTGGAAGTCTCTTCTTAGTCATGTTCTTGCAAACATTTTCATCATTCTTCTAAAAGTCCTGATTGAGTCAGTTTTCTGATTTGCAGTGTTCACTGAACACTCCTAACCTAACCTACGTGAAAGTAAAAATAAAGAAAATATACAAAAATGAACTTCCTACCTATTCAAATGTGGAGACATACTACACCTATTGTCTTTCTTCTTCTTCCAATGTGGAGACATACTACACCTATACCCTTAATTCGTACCACGAGTTTAAAAAAATAACATGAAATAAACAACAAATTAAACTATACTTATAAAATCACATTTGAGAGAATCTCGGTTGTTTATTAGTTAATTGCAAAAAAGTACTTTCTAGTTATTTTTACTATACTGGTGGTCCAAAAGTGTGGAGACACCCGAATAGTAAGTTGAATGACATATTATTCTGCAAATGTAACATTGTAGATTTATAATACAGTAGGCGTGGGGGAAAATGTTATAGGGCATATGACGATGACTGCCACCATCTTGAAACCCGCCATCTTGAATTCAACTTCAGAATTTTAAATGGGAAGGGGTGATATGAAATATAAACTCAGGCTAGAATTTCACGAGAAATGCAATGGTGAAGATTTTTTTCGATGTATCTTTAACCAGTAAAAAGTTATGACTGAATTCTTGAACCAATTTGCCCCTTTTCGAGGTGTTTGAAAAATGCCTTAAAATTTGTTTAGCGCGTCGGTAACTCACAGAGATCAAAGTGACGTCTAGGGAGAGAAGATCGCATGCCATTGCACACGCACACGATTTTAATCGGATACATCCACGAAGAGCTGCGCATTATGAATGGTTGTCGTGAACAATTACAGTGTGACGCTTCCATTGAATGAAAACTCCTTCACAATGACAAGGCTAATGTTTATGTCCATAGGGAAGTTTATAAGCAGAATACTTTTTATCTGATAACCCATTTTGGACAGATCAAAGCTGAATGGTTAGTGCTGGTAAGTTAATGGTGTGGCGTGCTGTGTGGAACACGATTGGTTAGTCCAGTTTCCATCGACGGAACCTTAAATGCTTAGGGCTACTTGGATTTGTTAAATGAACAGGTTTTTTCATCCTTGCTTGAAGAAGGTACTTTTTACAGAATTTCTTTCAGTAGGGGGAACACCAGAACACTATGCGAATATTGTGAGACAGTTTCTGTCAAAAGTTAGTTATCGGATGCCAAGGGTCGCATATTCTGTTAAGAACTTCCTTATGAACATAAACATTAGCCTTTTCACTGTGAAGGACTTTTCATTCAATGGAAGCGTCACACTGTAATTGTTCGCGACAACCATTCATAATGCGCAGCTCTAACACCTCGAAAAGGAGCAAATTGGTACAAGAATTCAGTCATCACTTTTTACTGGTTAAAATACGTGCACCATTGCATTTCTCGTGAAATTCTAGCCTGAGTTGATATATCACCCCCTTCCCATTTAAAATTCTGAAGTTGAATTCAAGATGGCGGGTTTCAAGATGGCGGCAGTCATCGTCATATGCCCTATAACATTTTCCCCGGCCCCTATTACAAACCTACAAGGTTAGTTTTGCAGAATAGTATGTCATTCAACTTTTATTCGGGTGTCTTCACACTTATGAACCACCCTGTATTACACATTTAATACTTAAACCGTGAAATTATTAATTGCAAGTCACTAAATTTGTGGGTTTTGTTATACTAAAAGATACAATTTTTAAAACCCTGTCCTTGTGTGTACATCGGATAGACATATGAACGTGCATTATTTGCAACAATTTTTCCCTCCGCTAGTAACCAGATCTCACATTGTTGAGAAGTGGAAATATGATCATCTCGTATTCGACGCTACGGGTGCGGTATGTGTTAGGGAATACTTGATACGACCTCAAATTATCCCGTTGCATTCTGGGTGTTCGAGTGGCACAGTCTCCAATAGCAGAGAAGCTCATTGACGTGAAATGTGACCGCAGCTTCAGTGTTGGAGGAATTCAATTGTTGTGGTGTAGCGTTCTCTGCTGGAAGGTGGATTATGGCAGGATGTGACGGGGGATAAAGGTTTCTTTTGCGTTTAAGTGCCTGGCGTTCATATATATTGGATTAATGCTTTAAAAACTACGAATTCGGTATTCGAACTACATACATGTGGTGTACAGGCAAGGGTCTAAATGACTCGGAAAACCTGGAAGAGTTAGGGAAATGAATCTGAGTGAAATGTTACGAGAAAGTTAGGGAAATTAACTATGAGTGAAAAGTTAGGAAGAAGAAGGGAAATGATCCTATGAGTAAACAGTTACGAAAAAGTCAAGGAAATGATAGTCATGAGTGAAAAGTTACGAAAAAATCATGGAAATGAACCTTCGAGTGAAAAGTTACGAAAAAATCATGGAAATGAGCCTATGAGTGAAAACAGGGGTTCGAACTCAGGACTCCCTGATTACAATGCGACGACGTTCCCACTACGTCATCGGGGAGACTCTTGAAACGATTGTGTATGATCTGAATTGATGCATTTTTAGTGCATCACACGGAAAAGCATTGACACTTTTCAGTGGCGGCGATTAGGCAGTTGCACCCCCACTTCTTGCCACTTTTGTCTCCGCACTATGCTAAACCTTATCTATGAAGGGGAATGAACTGTCCTTGCCCCCCGGTTTTGGAACCCAATCGCCGCCACTGGCATTTTTGTGTGTTATGGGAAGCAAAAACATTGTGTGTCGGTTGACACACTTTGGGTTTTGAGTGTACATACAGGTACTCTAATAAATAGATGAATTCAATTAGTGGGTCTGCGATTTATCTCTTTCCCTCAGTAAGTTTACCACGAAAATATCATTTCAGTCGATCATTGTAGTTTCATGTTAGTAGAATTACAAGGAACTTCCATTACATAAAATATTCCAACTCTTTAACCTTTCATACATGTTCTGTAACTAGAGCGTGGAGCTTATGCTATTATATTACTTACTCCTACCCCTTTCACTTCTGAATTTCTCTACCTCATTATGAAATTTATGTGGCTGCAAGTGAGAAACTAGGACGTAAATAAATTAACATTTTTCCGCACACAAAGAATACGACCTGGAAAGTAACATATCGGAAAATTACATGTGACAGAGAGAATAGCTATACGACTCTAAAGTTTAATGCAGACATATGTGCAGGTGAGTTTGGAACTTTGTAACAGGGTAATATTCTCATGATGGATAATGGAATGTCCAAAAGTTCATCCTCACTGAATGGAAATGCATGGGTCGAGACGAGAGATATTTGAAACTGTAGTGCTATCTACTTTGTTAGATATTCTGTTGCTTTCCCTCTCGTAGGCTAGATATCTAACAAACTATGGTTTGTTTGATTGTGCCTCTCTTTTCTCAGTTAGTTTGTTTTATTTACTTTCTTATTTCATTTTATCGCATACATCATATTCATTTCTTTTCTTCCTTTCAATAATTTTATATGCTTTTCTTTTTCGCGACGTTTCTGATCTTTCCTTTTTGGTGACGTTTCTGATCTTTCCTTTTTGGTGACGTTTCTGATCTTTCCTTTTTGGTGACGTTTCTGATCTTTCCTTTTTGGTGACGTTTCTGATCTTTCCTTTTTGGTGACGTTTCTGATCTTTCCTTTTTGGTGACGTTTTTGATCTTTCCTTTTTGGTGACGTTTCTGATCTTTCCTTTTTGGTGACGTTTCTGATCTTTCCTTTTTGGTGGCGTTTTTGATCTTTCCTTTTTGGTGGCGTTTTTGATCTTTCCTTTTTGGTGGAGTTTCTGATCTTTCCTTTTTGGTGGCGTTTCTGATCTTTCCTTTTTGGTGGCGTTTCTGATCTTTCCTTTTTGGTGGCGTTTTTGATCTTTCCTTTTTGGTGGCGTTTTTGATCTTTCCTTTTTGGTGGCGTTTTTGATCTTTCCTTTTTGGTGACGTTTCTGATCTTTCCTTTTTTGGTGGCGTTTCTGATCTTTCCTTTTTTGGTGACGTTTCTAATCTTTCCTTTTTTGGTGACGTTTCTAATCTTTCCTTTTTTGGTGACGTTTCTGATCTTTCCTTTTTTGGTGACGTTTCTGATCTTTCCTTTTTTGGTGACGTTTCTGATCTTTCCTTTTTTGGTGACGTTTCTGATCTTTCCTTTTGGGTGACGCTATTTCTCTTTCTTTTTCGGTGACGCTACTTCTCTTTCTTTTTTAGTGACGCTACTTCTCTTTCTTTTTTAGTGACGCTACTTCTCTTTCTTTTTTAGTGACGCTACTTCTCTTTCTTTTTAGTGACGTTACTGTTCGTTCTCTTTACTAACGTTACTGTTCTTCCGTTTTAGCGACGTTTCTGCTATTTCCTTTTAGCGACGTTTCTGCTATTTCCTTTTAGCGACGTTTTCGCTCTTTTTTTAGTGACGTTTCTGCTCTTTTTTAGTGACGTTTCTGCTCTTTCTTATTTAGTATTTTTTTCTGCTTTCATTTTAGTGACTTTTCTACTTTCTTTTTTAGTGACGATACTTCTATTTATTTTTTTATTGACGGTTCTTGTCTTCCTTGTATTTTTTATCCCCATTTTATTTTTATTATTCTCTACTTTCAGTTCTTTATCGGTTTCTTTATTTCCTTTTGATGCTGCTTTTTCTCCTAATTTTCTCCTTCTTATGTTTGATTGCGGGTTCATCGCTTGTTATTTATCACCCTGAGAGTAACAGGACAACTCATACTTACATTACTGATATTATGATACTGCTTTTTTAAATGTCTCCGTCAATCACATGTCAAGAGAGAAGTAATTAGTGATGTAAATTATTCACATCATGTATCAACTCTACTCAAAGCATAGCTTGACATGCATCATAACCAATCCAAAAGACACTGACGTTTCAATCAAACCAATATTATATTTGTGCTTCTCTTCGACGATGACCACTGAATGATATGGCATCAAATGAACTGGTCATTTGCCAACAAGGCTTTTGTAGTTGTTGACGTAGCAGCTTGAAATACCTACCTACCTGCACCTCATTGCGAGGGATGTTGTGCATAGGCAAACATCTATTAAGTTGTTCAGCCGTGCTGATTGCGATGCGAATTACACGCCCTTTGAAGTAATTTGAACTGCGGAAGGTCAAATGTGTTGGAAGTGTACGTGACGTGTGCGGCTGTGCGTTGTCTTGCCGGAGGGAGCCCGGGGAACTCTAAGCAAATTGAATTAACTTTGGGACCGATGTTGATGCCGGGAAATTTGCAGTACAATCAGCTGCGCAACAGCCCTAAACAAACTCTTTCCCGTGTTCTGGAATCGATATTGCATTGCCACTGTGATAATGGCACTGGTATTAATTTGTGGGCGCTGACTGAAAAGTAGATAGAATTGTGGATAGGCAAGAGCTTATTGAACGTCCATTTTTATGTGCAGTCGGTATTCGGGACTGGATCTACAGCAGAAATTGAACCTAATGTCTCTAGAGATCAGTGGATGACAATTATATATCTGTTCGCAGTACACGTTTAAGATTTTTTAAATTTAATATTTCTATATCTAGGGTGTTCAACACTTAAGTCACAAACGGCAATTTTCTGTTACTTTCATTTAAGTAACATTGAATCAATTAAATAAAATATTATAAATATATTTTTTCCTTTGGCATGTGTAACGATTCGTAACAGTAATGATTCAACATGTACAGCATGCCTGTAATGTTTCCTATTAAAATAATTAAACCGGTCACGGAAACGTACAACAGCGACTTGGGGTCCGTCGTGCTGACCACACGTCACCCCGCAACTGGTTTGATGATCTCCCAACTCTGGAGAGAGTGAGGCCGGCTGTTGGTTGGTACGTTCTGGCTCTCACTGGCTGTTACGCAACCGACTTCACTGAATTTCCTGACGAGTTGGTGCTAGAAGTGTCGTTTCCATGACTTCAACCTGATTTGTGGTTCTGATAGTGGCGTGCTCCTGGTGGTGATGACAATCTGGGGCTACTGCGACTGTCGCTTGGAGTGCGTTCTGTACTCGTGGTTCCAAGGAGGACCGGGGTTGTGGTCCTTTGAAGGACGAACTTGTGATTATGGTCCTTAGAAGGGCCGACTTGTTTTGCTATGATAATTTCTTTGCTGATTTCGGTTCATCTGTGGCAATGGGCTGTTGCTCCTTCGGAAATGATAGCCAGAGGGCCTCTAGTATGATTCGCAGGTTATTTGTGTTGCCTGTCTGTTTTGATGCGGTGATGGAGTGGGCTGTCTTGAAGTTTTTCGGTGATCCTGCTTCAGCATATATGTCTTATTGTTGTGTGTCTGCTTGTTCTTCGGGTGTTTCCTTCCCCTCCTCAAGTGCTTTGGGAGTGATGTCGTTTCTTCTACTCTACTGACAGGAACGTTCGGCAGCCTCTGTAGTTCGCTGGATGGCTGTTCCCGCGGTTGCAACATTTTGCGGGGAGTTGTCGCTCTTGCTTACCGCTTTCGGACGTGAGGTGGCTTCCTGGACATTTAACGCATCTCGGTGAGGCCCTGCCCTGTATTGCCCCTAGGGGTGCTCAATTCTCTGGCATCTATGGGATTGGAGAATACCTGGGGACCTGTATGGTATCACTTGGATCTTGCAGTGGGGCAGAAACTCTTGGTTGTAGATGCCGCTTCTTGCCTCGGATCTTCTAAATGCCACCAACAAAAGTGGTATTGGCATTCTGGTTTTGGTTTTGGGGTCCCTCTTCATTTGGGTGACTTAGAGTTGTTCGTAGCGTTCCCCCAGTGCATTCTTGATTTCTTCTATCGGTGGGTCGATGGGTAATTTTCTCAGTATGACTTTTACGCGTCGTTCCCTTCTTGGGTTTTCTGTGGCGTAGTCGAGAGCTTAGCTTGTTCTTTGCAGTAGTTGATCAGCTTCTTTTAAGCTTGTCTGGTGCTTAGTTGAAGCTTGCCTGGTGCTTAGTTGAAGCTTCATACCTTCGCGTAGAAGTCTCATTTTTGGCCCTTCTTCTTGGATTGTCATGAGGGTTGAGGTGAGTTTGTAGCTCTTGTCTGTGTGGTAGATTTATACCGCAGGAGGCTTCTTTGGCTTGTTGTTAGTGGAGCCATTCTCTTCTTCCGAGAGAGGTTGCAAGGTGCTAGAGGTATTGATGGTTTTATGGTTTTGGATCTGTTGGTTTACCTCTAATTGGCTTTTTTCGATAGATGTGTGGTTCTTTATTCATGTCTGAAGTGTTACAGGGACTTTCCATTTTTCTGCTGGTACTCTCCGTTAAAGTGCAGTGTTGGACTTGTTCCTCCATGGTCTAAAGCAGGGTTGTTAAAGGTCCAGCAATTTTAAATAAATTCAATTCCGGTCCAGGACAGAAAATCAGTAAGCGTAAATGGGTTCCAGACCGTAAAGAATCTTTTTATCTGTAAAAAAATTTCAATTCGATCCAGGAACCTGTTTTCCGGATCAATTTAAATACGGTCCAGAAACCTTTTTCTCAATGAAACAATACGCAACTTGGACCGAATATAAATTGTGCGAAGGAAAAGGTTCCGCTGCTGCAGCGGAACCCAATAGAACCCATGAATTTATGGGTTTCTGGAGCTTTAACAACCCTGATATGAAGGTTGGCGGTCCAGTCCAGTTCCGTGATGACCGGGGATTGTGGTTTTCGAATCCCCTCTTGGCTCTTCTGTTGTTTCTTCTATACGTTGTCGTCATTGACCTTTATTGGCTATTTTCTCTGATCTGCGTTGATTGCACAGGGTCTTCGGCACGATGACTCTGTCTCTTCTTCACGTTGGTTGCCCGGCTAAGAAAACTAAGGGTTTACTCTCGAGCCCCAACGGTACGTCTTATCTCTTGTATTTATATTTAAATAACTAATTATTTATAAGGTAAGCTTCGTACTACCAAGCTTATGTAAGGTATTTAAATTTATATTTACATTCGAGATATTCCACTGCTTTAAGCTCATGTATATATAGTAATAATCTTGATCTGTAAATAGAACTGTCTAAATTATTACTTCCCTGTTAATGTAATATAGCAACCTGGGATGATGCACTGCCATCTAGTGTTATTTGGTGTATTGATCTTGGATTTTCAATGTATATCAAAGATAGGAATAATAAGATAAAAGAAGGGTTGCTCTGAAAAGTTAGCATATTGATTTCCTGTCAGACAGGCTTATGGATAGAAACAACTTTAGCATGTGAGAAATATGAGTCGCGCACCCGGACGGGGTTTAAACCCGCGTTATTTTTACTGCCAACGCAGTGTGTGCACCAGCAAGTGAAATATATTACCTTCTCGCAAAGGCTAAAGAGCCATTTCCTTGGGGAACTTTTTGGAATGGACACACAAACACACGCGCGCACACACACACATGAATGCATATGACAGTCACAGAAATTTGCTTATTCCTCTGAAAAACTGACGCGCGACGATATTGCGAGAGAATTTTTCTGAAGACGTTTCAGTCAACGGTCGTTCCGCGTGGCAGACCGTCCTGTAGATATAAACTTTGTCTTCGAAGTTCGGCGAAAGTTTACGAGGGGCTACGATTCTCAATCGGCGTAGCGTGAAGACCGAGCTGTTTTCATTTTGTGCCTCGCTAAATCGTTTTAGAAATTTCATCTGCGCTTAAATCTGTCAGCGAGTCCTTGACCTACTCAATTGACACTTCACCCTCCTCGTCACCTGACACGCTGCACACACACAGACACACTCACTCTCACTGCACATTGGAACACACCGTGAAGGCATGCAAAAGGATGTCGGTAGGTCTCAACACATTCACAAACTCGACCATTTGTGGTGGTGTGATCAACACCACGCTCCAGCCGGCTCCCTCCATTTTCCAGGTATCAATTTATTAGAAGCTGGGTAAACCTCGTAGTCGCTCCAAGCAAATTAACTCATCCCAGGAGTCGAACCCGGGTCTCCCGCGCGGCAGTCGGACCGGAGATGGTGATTATCCACTAATCCCCAACAACCCCCTAACACCCTCTCAAATTATCTTCAACACCCCCTAAAATTTCTGACTAAAGTACCATTATTTCCAATATTACTGGTAACACTATATGTACTTGTAGACCCATTGCTAATTCCAGTACAAAATGTACTTTACACCCCTCCTAAGGGATACCTTGGAAACTTCCTCACCCCAAATAGATGGCTACCCGATGACGTAGTGGTAACGTCATCGTATTTTACTCAAGGCGTCTCGGTTTCGATACCCGGTGTGGTTCGGATCCACTTTTGGCTGTAGGCACTGTCCCGATTCGCCTTTCCGTGCATAAAGTGGAATTAATATACCAACTGAATCCAATCCCACCCATATAGATGCTTGGGAATTTTAACAATTAAAAAGTTGTTTAAAATATTGGCCAGTATTCCGCTCCAATGAGAAGCATCAACTTACAACAGTTTTGCTTTGAAATGTTAAAAATTTACAACAGAGTATTAAATTCCACGTTATGTAAACATAATGTACAGTTTTTCATACAATGCCGGTACAAAACCAATAGAATGGGAGAAGGCAAGCAGGATGGGGAGGGAGAAGAGAGGAATAGTGAGGAAGTGGAAAGTGGCCAAGGAATTAGAGAAAAAAAGGAGAAGAAGAAATAATTAACTTGAATGGGGGGGCTGAAAATTAACAAAGAATGGAAAGGAGTGCTAGAAAGAGTGGAAAGGATGAGAGAAAGGAAGGAGGAAAGAACAAGGAAGAGAAACGAATAATGAAAAGAGGAGGGAAGGAGTCCAGGAGATAAGGAACCTGTCTATGTCCAGAAGTGGATGAATTGATAAGGCACTCTCACCAGGTACCTGTCAATTACCTGTCAGAAGATTTCACACTCAGGAATTCCTGATAGGAAATGTCCTAAGATAAGTACTGGTGCGTTCGTGTTCTTTTGTGTATGGACACTGGGAGTGTATGTATAAGATGATGGATGTATCTTTCATCAATTTATTGTGAACATTCGACTGAAGAAGACCCTGTTAGAGGGTGGAAACGTTACGTTTCTATGTATATTTTTTTATACTATAAAAGTTTGGTCAGCATTTTAATATTTTATCAATAGAAGCTTCGAATTTTGCATAACTTCCAGCCTAATTAGACTCGGCGGAAGTGTACCGTGGTGTTTTGGGGAACCCTGCAAACTGGTATCGGAAAAACTAAAAAAAAAAAATATCCCTTGCAATCCTACGTCCATTTTTGACTGTTTACGAGCGTTCAAATTGCTAAATATGAAATCCTGTACGCGTGCATAAATATGCATGGAATGATTTAGCAAGACGCACTTCCGCTTCTAACGTGAAGACTGATTTAGAGAGCTGGACCAAGGAGGCAGTGGAAGTGGAAGTTTAGACGTTGTGTCTAGCTTGTGTTTAACTCTTCTTCTTCTGTGGTTCACACCTGACTGGTCTCCCCTCGTCGCAGCCGCAATCTACCACCGTCGCCTCTAGATTTAGCAAGTGGAAATCGCCCGCAGACATCAACCAGAGAGCTAAGCTTCTCCGAACTGTGCTCTGAGGGAAGCTTGCAGTCTACGGTGCAAGCAGAGCTGAGTGTTACGTTGTCAGGTCTGCTACTTTCAATCGTTGATTTTATACTGTTTTTTTTTCTACAATATTTTCATGGTTCGTTCGAGTATCGGGCGTTTACAATGGAATATCATTTTAATGTGACATGTACGCAAAATATCCGTCTTGGCAGTTTCAGCCCAAAATCATCTGTTTCATTTTTATTCCACACTGTATAAGATAGACTAAACTATATTTTAACATGGAGATGATGACTATGTTTACTTAAGCTTCAATCTCACTTCACGATCCATATTTGAGGGCCTACTCACTACCTCAGACACTCGTGCATCACTGGGCTTCGAGCGTATAACACTCGTTTTGCCTGTTCATGCGTTATTCGCTCTAGCAGCTCTAAATTTCCTACGCTATCTAGCGTCATTCGTTCGAACTATTTGGTGCTCGAGCGAAATCTTCTCCCTGTAGCACTCTAGTTCCTACTATAAACGCGCTCTGTTCTCCCAACAAATCTAATTTCGGTTAACACTTTTTGCATTCCGAGTGAAAGTACTAGTTTTTTCAGATGACACTCAAGTGTCAGTCTCACTGCCATATAGTACACCCCGTATTGCAAAAAAAATATCCCCACGCAAAGGTTTTATTGAAAGCACATGAGAATGAAAACTAACCTAATTTAACCAATAATTTTGACGTTTACTAATAGAGAACTACCTATACTTTGTCTTGGAAATCCGTGGAGCAATACCATGTGGTAGAGAAGGGGAGAAAGCGAGTGTTCAGAGCAAAGCAGTGCACGCTGATGGAAACTGATGGTAGCTGCAGCCGCATTTTCCCCTCCATGCCCTCGCTTCCACTCTCATGCGTTAATTGGTCGAGTCAGTACTTGTCCAGATGCATGTACACATGCAAGAAAATTACTCTGGGGTGTTGAAATAAAATTGTTTAGCAGAAATAAAAAGAAGCACAACCATCTACAACATTGCCATCAAACATATACATACCAGGTGGGCTGAAAAGTTCGTAGGCTGACTCATAGATGGTGTTACTAGAATTAAATCCATGTGATTTTTACTTAGTACTAACCTTCAAAAGATACGTATATAAATTTCACAGCTGCCGGATAATTAGTTCGTGAGATATAGCATTGTGAGTGAAGCAGCTTTTGTTATTGTGAAAAAATGGATAGAAAAGATTTCGTGTGTTAATAAAGCATTGCTTTTTGGCGAAAAAAAATACTGTTGAAGCCAAGGCTTGGCTTGATAAACATTATTCGGACTCTGCACCAGGAAAATCAACCGTTGAGAAGCGGTTTGCTAAATTTAAACGAGGCGAAATGAGCATCGAAGACGATGCACGCAGTGGACGCCCCAAACAGGCTGATACCGACGAAAACATCAAAAAAGTCCACAAAATAATTTTAAATGATCGTAAAGTGAAGTTGATCGAGATAGCTGAGACTTTAAAAATATCAAAGGAACGTGTTGGACATATTGTGCATGAATATTTGAACATGCGAAAGCTGTGTGCAAAATGGGTGCCGCGCGTGCTGTTTCATCAAGACAATGCACCGTGTCACAAATCAATGAAAACGATGGCAAAATTATATGAATTAGACTACGAATTGCTTCCCCATCCACCATATTCTCCAGATCTGGCCCCCAGTGACTTTTTTCCTGTTTGCAGACCTTAAAAGAATGCTCGCTGGAAAGAAATTTAGCGCTGATGAAGAGGTAATCGCCGAAACTGAGGCCTATTTTGAGGCTAAATAGAAATCGTACTATAAAAATGGCATCGAAAAATTGTATGACTGCTATAATCGTTGTATCGCCCTCGAAGCCAACTATATTGAATAATAAAATCGAATTTTGTCAAAAAAATATTTTTTACTATGTTAGCCTACGAACTTTTCAGCCCACCTGTTAATAAAATACAATTCAATTCTTGTGTATGTATGATGTAATTCACGTCGATCTGTGTGAAAGGATGTCAATAATAGGCATTCCTATCTACAGTCACCAGTTAATTGATACTTGTTTCTAAAATAAATAATATTGGCGTTCGTTCCTATGACATTGAAACAGATTTAAGTTGAAATATATGAAGAAATAAACAAATATTGCAAGTGGGAATTTTTTTTTGGACCAAACTGTAGTATAATTAATTCTCTGTCGAACTTGTGTTGTTCTGTCCATACATGTGTGTGCGACTGTCCTTTCATCAATTTCATCTTTACGTCATTCATCCTTATCGTCGCAATTAGCAAAAAGTGGCTGAAAGTCGGTGTAAAATAACCAAATTAATAAAGTATTTGTTTTCAGTGTACAGAGCCAGGGGAGTACACAAAGAAATTTAGAAAGGGTTTGGCTGCGTTATGATTTTTCGCACACGGTGTGCACACATACTTTTGTTATTTTAGTACTGACAATTTCCAACATGCACAACACTGTAAATGTTTGTAAAATCACGAATGCTATGTTCTTTTTCTCCGTGAGGTGATTGTTGTGACATTTGCAGGCACTTTTAATAAAGAACCATTCAAACATTTCTGTATTTATCAAGATTTTGTGTATGTGCTACGAGACGCCCTTCTTCCTGATTTGTAAAAACTGATAATGTGTGGTAATATTTTCCCCGTCACTTACAGAAGAAACTTGAATTAGCCTTTATCAACATTGCATGAAGGGTAGTTTGTTTCCCCAATGAAATCCCATTTACTTGCGTGGCTTATAAGTTTGAGAAAATATTTTATTACAGCATAGAGTAGTAAGTTCTTACATAACACTTCCACGTCATCTAGCGGTAACAAAATGAGCGTGTTGCGATTTGCAGTTTTTTGAGAATGAAAGTGAAAGAAAAGTTAATTTTACTTACTTTTTACTGCAGCCTCTCCCGAAATTTTGAGAAAAACAAATGTTTCAAGTGAAAACGGTAAATAGCTCGGGAAAAACCAAAGTTGTAAGTACAAACTCCCCTTTTTGGCTTTGCACGACTTTTAAAATGAAGGTTAAAAACTGCAATTACGAAACTCAGCTATCCACTTTTACAATGCCAGCCCCCTCCGAATCAAAATCCTGCGTACGCCTACCCTCTGCATGCCCTTGTATCAGTGGCGGCGATTGGGTTCCAAAACTAGGGGGCCGGTGCAAAAAGTAGGGTGTACGGACACTTTACTTTCCCTTGGTAGATAAGATTTAGCATAGTGCGGGGACAAAAGTGGCTAAAAGTGGGGGGAAACTGTACCCCTCGCCCCCTAATTGCCGCCACTGCCTTGTATTATATTTTTATAAAACTTCTATTCTTGTCGTAATAAGATTATAGTCGCAGAATTTTAGAGGCTGATAAGAATGTGTGCTTAGCACGTTCGCCTTGCAATCAAGGGGTCCCAGGTTCGATACCCTGTTGAGGCACATAGTTGGTCTGATCCCACTATAGGTCAAAATAAATAAAGTTCAACACCCCTTCTCTAGTTTAGGACTTGAATTTCGGAAAATCCCATGTTGTTAGTTCCACGTGTTTAACATCCCCTTTTCTCCTCAGGGGTTAAATTTAGAAAAATCGCTTCTTGGAATACGTCCCTAAACTTCCAGGTTACTTACTCAATGGGTTTGGTCTGTGCGTTGATCAGTCAGTGTGTGAGGACAATTTGTTTTATACATGACGTCACTGAAATCATTTCCTAAACCTTGTGTCTCCGTTAGCCATACGGTAAACTTACACGAACCTTTGACTGACCTTTAAAAACCTTTGTTTAATTTTCTTTGTTATTTTACCAATTTGCAATTATGCATTCAATTAGTAATATGAAAGCATTAGTGGGGCCATGCAAACATTCAAACGCGACAGCAAACAACCACATTAGCGAAGTAAACATAATTTGTTTCACTTGAAAGTTTAGAGATATCACTCCACTGAGTGGATGAGGAAATATTACATGTAAGAGTGTGTCGTGTGTATCACAATATTGGTACATTATCATTGACGTTCTCAATATGGCACCTTGACGTACAGCGTAAACATGGCAAGATTGAAGTGTATTTCTCTTGGGAATATCCGTGTGAATATCAATTACGGAGATGGATAGGCAAGAGCCAATTGTAAGAATATTTTTTTAACTTTGGTTTGTGGGAGGAGGCTTGAAAAGTTGACTGGACCTACAGTTTCAAGTGAGATCCGAGCCGTTATGTGCCTCAACACGATATCGAGCAGGGGACCATATGATTACAAGGGGATGACGTTACCACATTCCTATCGGGGAACCACTGCGAACCACGGTGTTTCCACAGAGCATGAAACCCAGGACCCCTTGATTACAGTGTGTGGGTGTCATTGGGAGCTCCGTTCCACTAGGAGTGCCAACCGTAATGTGGTTTAAAGCAGTGCCAGGGTGCAAATTATCTCTTCTAAAAATGTGAGTTTCGGCTTTAAGTCTAGTTTATGCACATATAGGCTACTCGAGGCTGGACCTACAGTTTAAAGTGCTATGTGCCTCAACATAGAATCGAACTCGGGAGCTCTTGATTACAAGGCGACAATGTTCCACTGTGTAATCAGGGAGGCCATTTTTATGTGTGTGTGTGGCCTCTCCCGATTGCGCAGTGGTAAGATTATCGCCTTGCAATCACGGAGTCCCGGTTCGATATTCCATGGAGGCGAATAGTGATTCGGATCCCACTCTAAACTGTAGGTTTAGCCTGTGTGTGCATAAAATTGATCTACTCTCAAATTTTCTCTGAATGATCTACATCTATATATGTATGTGTGTGCGTGTAGAGGAGAGAGACAGAGGGAGTGAGTCTTGTTTACGTCACAATATAGCCATACCTGCACACCTCTCCCCCCAAAAGCAAAGTTCATTTTTCACATTGGATAGTAGGTGAGGCGGGGGATAGTTGCAACACTTTTTTAAAATTTTCAACTTCAAAAAATTGTGTAATTTTTGCTTTTCAACATACGTCCACGAAACTAAGTTCAAAGGCGGGATACATTCCACTTGCACAGAAAATTTGAGAACCTCGACACTCATTTACTTTTCTTTGAAATTTAAAATTTCGAAACACCTACCTTTTTTTGCAACTTGCCCCGTATGCGGGCAAGTTGCAACAGTGGATGGGGCATATTGCAACACATGGAAACATAAATGAAAGTAAGAACGTAAATCTTAATGTATTTAACAAATGATACATAAAACGATATGAATATTATGTTAGAAACAAATGCTGACATTGTAACAATATTTTAAACTTCAAATAGACCTAGACCTAAATTTAGCATATTTGTGGTTTACAAATGTAGATAAGGGAGTATACAAACAATGAAAAACACTTTCTTTAATCTAAGAAACAATGATGACAGACATAAAACGCATCTTCTTTCGCACATTTCTTGAAATGTGGCCACCCGTCACACACTATACACTGTACCCACTCCCTTTCATCATATTCATATGACTGTTGCAACTTACCCCTCACCCACTTTACTTAACAAAAGGACGAAAATGTCTTCAACATGAATCTTATTGTAAACATGGGTGTTATTCTTTTACAGGTGAAAGTACATGTCTATCATTAATAGCAACATAGTCAACGACAGTTACTTGTCCTAGTCGCCAGTCACTTCAAAATAAATTCTTTAAATTTTACTCACCTGGTCTGAAAACAACAATTCTTCTTTCCTGTAACTGTTATCAACTCTCGTGCACCAACAATCTAGAACGTTTCTTCCTCCACAAAATGCTCATGCGCGAAGGGCAAGTGCGTTCTCGTAACTCTTCACATTGAGGAGATATTAACAGTGTTGCAACCTACCCCTATTGGAACTAACCCCCGCTTCCCCTAGTGTATTTGCATTACCATCTCTCAGACTATTTTAGAGGTATATTTGCGGTACTATTATCGTATGGGTGAAACACCTACGAATCATATATTTCGGACTTCTTTACATTGCTAACGTGTTGCGGAACATTTCTTAAGGCGAAATAATGCATTTCTAACTAAGATAATGTTTATTTTCTCTATTTACGAGTACTTACTGTTACTTGTTGTTTCGAATCTGTAACACATTATGGCCGTGATAGCATACTGGTTTAGGGGGCGTTCTGAGAGTGTTTTGTCGATTTATGCAGTGGTGCAACCTCGTTCACCGGAAAATATCTACTTTCGTGCCCCTATTTGAAATTATGCTAATACGTCGCATTTACGTGTAGAACTTGTAAAATAACCTTGCGATTTACCACGTTCATTGTCCATAAACAGCAATTCGGAACCATATTCCTTTCGCTATTCGGAACCATCTTTCTTTCGCAATTCGTTAATGCTCTTCCTTTACGCACAACACTCTTGCAACCTTGAATATTGACGTCAGACGAGGAATGCCTACGTGGTTAGGTTAGGCCTGTTAGGTTAGGTTCCATTAGCATAAATACAAAGAAAAAATAATATTTTCGCTAAGAGACGCGTTACCTTTGTATTGCCTAACATGAAAAAGGTATCTCCTGTGACGTCAGAACACAATGTTGCTAGAGTGTTGTGCGATAAGTGACACCCATTCGGGTCGGAACCATCTTTCTTTCGTAATTCGTTAATTCTCTTCCTTTACGCACAACAATCTTGCAACCTTGAATATTGACGTCAGACGAGGAATGCCTACGTGGTTATGTTAGGCCTGTTAGGTTAGGTTCCATTAGCATAAATACAAAGAAAAATTGTAAAAACAGCTCTCTCCTGTGACGTCCGAACACAATGTTGCTACAATGTTGTGCGATAAGTGACACCCATTCGGGAAAAATGGCTTGTTCCGAACTCGACAGGTGGTTCTAGTGAAAACACGGCGAGGCTGAAACACTGGCTACAGGGTTGCATCATCTTAACACACGGAACATTGCACTCTCATGCAAAAAGCAAATGGCGGGAGCAGAAACAGCGTGTCGGACAGAGATTTTCGCAGAAAACAAAACGCATTCACATTAAAATGGATCAAATCTACATTCAGGAACTTCCAAAACGCTCAAGAAAATGATTTCCGTAAGTACTTTCTCCTGTAAATTTGAAGGAAATTTGAAGGAATCCGTTTTACCCATACGATAATGTTACCATATTTGCGAAATAGGAATTTGTGTCCAAATCAATAAATGACGTAAACTACAATTTTAGAACAACCTCCGTGGGGAAGTACCACAGCTTGCTACGACTGTAGGGGTTCTGGGATCGGATCCCGGCCTGGGCATGGATGTTCTTTACGAATGCCCCAGTAGTTGTATCATAGGCTATAAAAGTTGTTTACCTTGAAATTATGCAAATGAGGGTAGATATTTAACTTTGGACGATGGGGGAGGGTGTAGGCGAGTATGACGCAATCGTACGTGAGGTTACGTAAGTATCCGAAAGCGTAGGAGTTTGTAGATGAGCATAAGAAGCGAAGATGACGTTGTTTGAAAAAAAAGTTTTCGCCCGAACAGGGATTCGAACCCTGGACCATTAAGTTAAAAGCCTAATGCTCTACCGCCTGAGCTATCCGGGCGACAGAGGTTGTAGAAGGTATGAGTAAAACATGTGTGTGTGTGTGTGTGTGTGTGTGTGTGTGTGTGTGTGTCGTTGACGTAGGTGTTGTGAAAAAATACAAAGCTGTAGATGTTATAGTTTATTGGTGATGAATAGGTGCTACATCGGTTTCCCTGGCGCTGCTGATTCGTGTAGACGATGGTAAGGTCCGTGCTGATGGCAGGCGGTATCTGAAACGAGTGATAGAGAAGAATAAATAAGACGGAGTTATAAATCTGTGTTTTCGTTATTGAGAAGGAAAGGCGAGTAAAATGTGAAGTGAATAGGTAATGAGTGTTAGAGTATATACAGCCGGGAATGTGGTTGTTTAAGAGTGGGGGAACATGTACAAGGTGAGTGAGATGTTTGTTTCGCAAGGCCGGCGAGTCTGGAGCCGGAGGCGTTTGTCGGTACAGCTTTGTAGTGCGTTGCGCGACGCTCGGGAATGTGGGTTAGTAAAAGTGGTTTGAATTGTCGTCGTCGGAGGGATAATGTCAAGGTGAGTGCGATGTCTGTAGGTGCGGCAAGGTTGTCCGGTCCGTGGTATGTTGTCAAGGTTGTGAGCATAAGATGTAGATGGGAGTGCGTTCCGTGAATACGTAAGTGGTGTTGTCGGTACTTGTGTGGGTAATGTGTCCTTGGCGTAAGTGTATATATTGAGAGTACAGAGCCGATGTGTGGTGTGATTTTGTTTGCATCCGCAGCAGGTTCTAGCAGTAACGAGTAGGTAAATATGTGGTATTGGGGGTAGAATGTGTTTGGTTCGAGTGCTACGTTAGAGTATGGTAATAATATAAACGTTTTGTATCGTTACAGGTTGGATTGAAGGTTTGTTTGTTTCGATTGATTGTGTTAGGTCAAACAAAATGTCGAACAACATGTTATATTGGCGTTTTTGTGTGGACGTGGAGATTGGTGGTAAAGGGGAGATGTTAATAACAATGGGTAAACACGATGACGCCGATCCGTTTTCGATGGCGAAATGGTTTTACGGACCAAGCGAAAAATGTAGGTTCGAAACGAATGTGGAAAATGAAAAAGTTCGTATGTGCGAGTCGTTCATGCTCCACAATAGATTACCTGCGTATAATCATTTTAGTTTCGTGACTGATGATGAGTCTGTGATTCGCGAGATGTTACGGACCGGGGAATTAAGTGGTCCGTACTACATTCATGCTGCGGAAGACAATTTCAGGCAAAAGTGTGTTTGTATGGAGAGGGAGAGGGTGAATTTTGGGAAGGAAGTGTGGTCGTTAAAAAAATGTACGACGCAATATGAAATTAGAAAAGGTAATCCGATGAAATTAGATCTAGAGCATATAAGTATGCCGAAAGGTACTCTATATGCTACTTTGGAGGAGTTTGTTAGATGTAAAGTGGGTGAGCATACGATAGGAAGAGTGGGTGGTTTCCAAAATTGTTTTATTTTGGATACGGGTAAAATGTCGCGCTTAAAGGAAGCTATGGATGCTGCGCACGACGAATTTCTGTATGGGTGGAATGCGGTGTGGGGTTATTTAAGTCTGTTTCATGGTCGTCTGACACCGAGACACACAATAGGGGATATGTTCATGGGGGACATGCCGGATGATATGAATTTAGTTGAGTGTCATTATGTGGAAAAAGATAAATATTTACCGATATATAGTGTGTTCGGCAGTTTTTTTGACCAACATGCTCAATCGAAAGAGGGTTTGTACTCCTCATTTTTTCCTGGCAGTGAGAATAAACGTGTGAAATTAACATCTATGTTATCCTCATTGACAGAAAGAAAAGAGGAGACAGAAGGAGAAGAAGAAGAAGTGGTGTCGACGAAAAGTTCAGAGAATACAAAAGAAGACGGAGAAGACGAAAAAAAGGAAGATTCAATTGTGACAGTGGAAGATTCGTCGAGCACCTCGTCCCCGTCACTGTTAGCATCAGATTTATTCGCCAAAGAATAAACAAAGTACGGAATATAGTATGGTGAGTGTATGTCTAAACAGGTTGTTACTTACCTTATGGAGAGGTTGGTGATCGTTTGCACACCAATGGTAAAGGGTCCTCTTGTTTGATCGCTGCTGTATGCGTTGCTATTCCCGTTGGATATAATGCCATCACAGGTGAACGAGATATAGTAGAGGTTGCGGGGATGTTAGCCCGCGGGACGAATGTGGAGGTCCGTGATAGAGGAGAAGGATGTTGTGAATGAGGTTGTGGAGGGGAAAGTGGGGGTGCTGAAGGTTGTAAATGGGGAGGTAGTGGTGGTGGTAGATTCAGAGGCACCCCGTCACTAGGAGTCGCTGCAAATGGTAAATAAATGATGTCAGCGCGACGTTCCAATACGCATGACGACTGCCAGATGACACGTCCGTCCACCTCAATAGTATCTCTCTGTAAGGTGTCCACGGTTCGAACCTGGACAGAAAACAAAATCACCATAAGTATGTGTGTGAGATGGATGAAGTAGTGTGATTTGTTTTGTATTCACAGGGCCCATCACCAAGAGGAGGAGGATCACAAAATTTCCCAGGGGAGTATTGCCTACCCTGCAAGAAAACACACCGAGGCGAGCCTTGCGAGCAAGACAGCAAGGATAGTAACGAGACGTCGTACTATCTGCAATACATTGTGCGGAGGGAGCATACGAACGAATTTCTTCAGATACTAGAAGCGAATGCCATGCGCATAGAGAAAGAGATACAAGGATTGATCGCCCTGTATACAACAATGCAGCAGATGCGGAAGGAAAGTCCGGAGATCGATGTTTTTTTTCAAAATGTGCTACAAGATCCTGTGAAATCCCATTGGACCCTACGAAGCAGCTATGATTTGTACAAATTTTTTCGTAAAGAAAATTTTGTAGGTGTCGATAAAAATCTTGCGGCAAAGTACGATATGAAATAAGAATAATGGTGATGGTGTCGAGTACTATGATGATGTGTTTGTACACAACAATAGGTGAATAAAAAATCACTGACCGAGATTTTGTTGTTGTTGTTGTTGTTGTTGTTCGGAGGTTCTCCTATGAGTTGTGATAGAAAAAGAATACTTACACCAGCGATAGTGTTTGGTAGCTGCGACGACGAGGACGACGACGACGACGACGAAGAGTAGCGTGTATCCATGATGGTTCTGTAGTAATGATTGTGCTAACAAGAAAATATTTTGCAGAATAAATACCGGTGATTGTGGGTCAGCAGCAGAGTGGAATCGGGTAGAGAAAGTACCTAAGAGGAGAATTACTGAAAGTTGTCTTGATGTAGGTTTCGAGTATGTGTAGGTAATATGTTATGCGGTCGATTACATATGGTAACGTAATATGTTATGGGGTCAGCATAAAAGGTCAGAGTAGAGAGTAGCGGCGGCGAGCGAAAAAAGAAAGAGAGAGAGAGGAAAAGTGGAACAAACATGTAGTAATGGTTGTGAAAATACAGAACAAGTTAGGTGTGTGGTTGTCGGGACGAGGATTCGAACCTACGACCTTTGAATTCGAAGTCTGTCACGTAAACCACTCACCTAACTTGTCCGGTATGCATCCTTACATGTAATGTTTTGTATTTATCGTCGACCGTGGGAGACAGAATAGCGACGGTGGATAAGATATAGTGTTGTTGAGGTCCCACCGGCGGCGGTGGGTTCGATACTCTGTGGAGACATAAGAAGAAGTATATGGTTCGATTCCCGATGAACCTAGAGGGTTCGAATCCCGCCGCCGCCGCCGTTTGGATTCGAGAAGCACACTATAGCGTAAGATGGATCCAGATGACGCATTGTGTTGCCTAAAAGAGGTCCCGCCGGCGGCGGTGGCGGGTTCGATACTCTGTGGAGACATAAAAAGAATATGGTTCGATTAGCCTAGAGGAGGGTTCGAATCCCGCCGCCGCCGCTTGGATTCGAGAAGCACACTATAGCGTAAAGTGGATCCTGTTGCCTAAAAAAGGTCCCGCTGGCGGCGGCGGCGGGTTCTGTGGAGACAAAATGGTTCGATTCCCGATTAGCCTAGAGGGTTCGAATCCCGCCGTCGCCGCTCGGACTTGGTGACCGAGAAGCACACTATAGCGTAAAACGAACGGGTCCAGATGACGTGTTTTGAAGGAGATAGTTCGTTTCCCGATTAGCCTAGAGGAGAAGGGTTCGAATCCCGCCGCCGCTCGGACTTGGTTGATCAGAGTAGACTATAGTAGTAGTAACCTATCGGGTAGATAGATAGATAGATATGTTTCATAGGACACAAACCCGATGTGTGTGTGTGTGTGTGTGTGTGTGTGTGTGTGTGTGTGTGTGTGTGTGTGTGTGTGTGTGTGTGTGACAAGGCCAAGCATGGCCTGCGGCCATGCCTGGCATTGTGCGGGGGGGCCCCCTTCGTTTCCAAACGACCGTTTTCGAGGAGGACGTGCTGGGTTAGTAGCATCAGCAGTAGTGATAGTAGTAGTAGTGGTGGTAGTGAGTTTCACGAGAGTGTATGGTATGGACGCCGCCGCCGCCGCTGTCTCCACGTCTCCGCTGGGTACCGAACTGCAACGTAGGCTCGGAAGTGCCGATCCAAATTCCGTGTGCATCAACAGGAGGTACCCGATGTTTCCGACCTACGCCGATTACCAGGGTCGCCTGTCGACATACAGTCCACTTTGGCCCGAGTCGATAACCATTCGACCGGAGGAAATGGCGGACGCCGGATTCTTCTACAGTGGATTCGGGGACGTGGTTCGATGCTACTACTGTGGACTACGTCTGTACCAATGGCAGCGGGGCGAAAATCCATGGATAGAACACAGAAAATGGTACCCTCAGTGCATCTACCTTCGTCTGATGATCGCAGACGGTCTGTCTGCGGCGACGTCCACTGTCGTCGACGGCGCCGTCGCCGACGCGGAGCAACCTCCAGCTACAAAACTCTATAAAGGTATCTCTGGAGCAGCAGCAGCAACATCACCAGCAGCAGCAGCAACCGATTCCTCGGACGTGGATGGGGAAGAAGAAGAGGAGGAGAAAGAGTTGGACGCAACGGCGGTTATCGCCCCTGCGGTGAATGTGAACATGGAGGACACTCAACACTGTGTCATCTGTTATGTGCATCAGAGACAGATAGCTTACCTACCGTGTGGTCATTTTCTGGTGTGTGCATCGTGTGCCGTGAAGACCACGGATTGTTGCGTTCTGTGCCGTGCACGTATTGCGGTTCTACAAAAAATATACATGTGAAATGAAAAAACGTAATAAATGTGTATTAAACTATTTATTTTTTCTTTGTTTGTAGTGTTAGTACGTACAAGCTTCATATACTAGATAATACATATAGTGGTGTTAGTAGTAGTAGTAGTAGTAGTAGTTCTGGTAGTCTCCGGTTTCATTGGGCGTGCCAGTGTCGGTAGTAGGTCTTCAATATAGGGTGATACATGTGCATGAAGGTCTCCCATTGTCGTGCGTCCAGTAGCAGGATCTCGCCGCCATCCTGGAGGGTTACCGTGAAGTTGCGAGCACAATCCTGAATGATGATGCTGAAGTCGGGTGTAAGTACACATTTTACCATACGTCGTTTGCTGCAATCTAGACGACGGTCGTGGAAAATGTCTGTAAGAAGTCCCATTGATTTGGTTAATTCTGTATATTTGTCCGTGCCGAGACTGATTCGGGAACCATCCTTCCGGAACACGATCCTAGTGTCATCCTTTTCGCCAACAACGGAAACCTCGAAGGCGTCATCCACGGTGAAGACAATTGCTCGGGGGTCGACGGCGGCGGCCATTGTTGGTGGCACTAGTAGTAGTAGTAGTAGTAGTAGTAGTAGTAGTAGTAGTGGGTGACGAGGGTCTTTCGAGCAGCAGCAGCGACGGTCACAGGATCCCAAATATAACTGGTCGGGTGGGTATTTCACTTTGGGTATTTATGTTTGAAGACATGAGGCCACGTGCGCACGAATGATGCGCAGTAGCCCAGCACTGAGAAGGTCGATCCGAGGACATACGAGTGGGTGGGACACATCATCATCACGGCTGACGACGTTATGTTTTGCGACACAGTATCGCATGTACGCAGCAGCCTGTGGGTGTAACCCCTCGTAGTAACACATGTAGGCTGCCAGCGTGCGTCGTGCTCGTAGGAATCGTTTCAGTTCATCTTGTGTCAAGCAAAGTCGTTGGTCGCCCACTAGAAACACAAGAATGCGTTCTGAAAATAAATAGTCTGTATGGACGACCATCACGTGGTCGTCGCCGTCGCGGAGTACTCTTGTGTAACCGTCACCTGTTTGGAAAAATGTTATTATTTGGTTCCAGTTGATATTGAGCAGCAGGTCCCGGAAGAGAGTCCAACAGAGGGGCACATCTCGTTCTGAGAAACGAAGTAGCACCGCAGGGAAACACTTCTCTAGTCCATTGGTATCGCCGTCGCCGCCGCCAAGTTCGTACCCTAGAATTATAATTTTAGTTGGAGACAGATATTCTAGAGATTGCCGTAGGCAAATCACATGCCCGCTGGTGGAGTTGGTGATCGTGGTGTCCGCCGGGAACGTCGTCGTAGTCGTCGTCGTCGTCGTTGTTGTTTCCATTATCGACGTCCGCGATGCGTTTTCTTTGTCTTCTTCTTCTTCTTCTTCTTCTTATGTCGAATGGTCGCTGTTGTGAGGTGTTTGTCGTCGCCGCTGCCGTCGCCTTCGGTGTCGTCGTCGTCGTCGTCGTCGTCGTCCAGGAAGATGATCTCCAGGTGAGCAGTGACAGGTACCGCCTTCAGTTTCTTAATGTCTGCAACAACAGGAACAAGAGAAACGATCGATGAGTCTACAGCATGATTGCACACATTGTATATTAGGATTAATGGTACAGCTAGTCGGGGTGGGAGTAGTGGTAGAAGGAGGATGCGAAAAATACGCACCAAACATTTGAATCGCGATGTGATCGTTTCGGACATGGTCGTTTGTGAAGTGTACGTGAAAGGGTCGTTTGGGAACTCGCATGCATTCGTGACGTAGGTATATGCAGCAATAGTGACCGCAGACGGTACTGAACAAATCTTGATACTGACGTGGATTGTACTCCCACGATATGCAGTTTCGATTCATGAACCGGGCAAAGGCTGGCTGAATAGGAATGTTTCCGTAGGAGTCGAAATATTTGCCGTACCCTTCCTTGTCGATGTACACGGCGACCCAATGTTCTCCGTTTTTGGTGGACGGATGAGTGTTAGCAACGAGGGCTGCTGGTTTTTTTGTAACTACCACGTCGGCGAGAATATCACTCGGGTAAACACCGTGGAAAACGTCTCCGGTCACAGCATCTCCAGAGAGTACGTTGTGGATGTCGTACGTGTTCATCCGGAGTAGTTGTAAATGACGCTCCTCTCTTTTGAGACCTCCACCGAAGTGTTATAGAGGAGGTATATCAAACACGTCATGGACCGTGTCAAGGGTGCATTGAATCTCGCTTCGATGCGTACCTCCCCTTTATCTGGTAAACTTCTGCATGACGGGTCATCGCATTGATCGGGTGTCAACTGGTAACATAACATGAAGTAACCGTTGGTAAACATTTCTCTGGTGATCATGTGCCCTTTGTCTGCATGATAAATATTTGTTCCTGTGAAGAGTGTATCGTATGCTCGTGTGATGTCTCCATAGTTTCCGGATGTAAAGTTCGGTTCCAGGGGCGCCGTCTGTACCAGCTGGTCCTTGAGGTACAATGCAAAGTAGTTCAAGGATTCGGGTGTCAAGTAAAACGGGTTCGTGTCTCCGCTCCCCACGAAGGCGTTGTTTGGAACCATTGTGAATATCAGAAAGGTTGGAATTGTTCCGTTGGTGATGTTGTTCAGTGTCAGGGATTTTCCTCCGGCCGGAACGGTGTAGGTTTTCAACTCGGATCGTTTGAAAAAATATTTTGCGTTACTCTTCTCTAGCGCTCTACTGTGTGCCAACAGGTAGGTTGGGTGTAGTTTGAAATGTGGGATGTGTAGCGTTGCTCGCTTGATCTTTATTGTTACCGGTGCATTTGGGGTGTCTCCCCACATGATGAATTCGTTTTTCGCCTTGGTGAGCACAACCTTCAACTCGACGTTGTTCAGAAGGTACTTTTCTTGCTTGAAAAAATCCGCATGCAGGTTGGTGCTAAGTTCCACATGGTTCTGGAGTTCCGTGCTCTCCGTGGCGGAGGAATCTGCCCACTGAAACAACTCTCGTCTTTTTGCAAAACCCTCGTTTGTAGCAGCATTCGCTTCATTTTTTGTGTCCTTGTAGAAACATCTGGATGTCAGGTGAGTTTTCGCCGCATCCTCGCCGTAGCCGATTACCGTCTCCAGAAAAGCCTTGTAGTGGTAGTTGGTGCTCGAAAAGGTAACCAGTTTGTCGTTCAGATAAACGGAGCACTGACAGAAGAGCGAATGTGCCAGATTGTTCACAACTCCCCACTGTTTTGTCGTAAGGTCGTTGTATTTCAATAGGGTACCGTCCAGTTTTGTCATTATCAGGTTTAAGTATAGTTTGGTCGTAGCCAGATCTCTGTAGGACTCGTCCGTTCCTTGACTCACAAATTCTACAACATTTTGATTTTCTATCGAGGCTATAGGGTGACAAATCTCTGTGTAATTATCCACAATGCCTGTTTGAATACACGGCTCCTCGAAAATATCCAGTGACGATGCAACACCTTCCATTCTGTCTCTAGGTGATTACGGCGGCGAAAATATATCCTTATGTCCGTGTTGGCGACGACGACGACGCTGACGCTGGGTTACTGTGGTGACCTTCTTCTTCTTCTTTTTGCTGCTACGGGTGGTTGTCTTCTTTTTCTTCTTGGGTGTCTTACGCCGACGACGACGCTCGTTACCTGCTGTACTGACACGCACACGTTTGCACCCGACTTTCGACTGACCAACACGTTTTCGTTTCCTAGCATTTATACCGGAACCGGTCATGTTTTTTAATTTAGCTTCGGCTTTTGTCAGCAGGTTTGTCTTGCTTTCGTGTAGACGTTTCCGCACAATGTCTCGTACAGCTGCTCCGTCCGACGTAGC
Source organism: Lepisma saccharinum (assembly GCF_977018435.1). Taxonomy (NCBI): domain Eukaryota; kingdom Metazoa; phylum Arthropoda; class Insecta; order Zygentoma; family Lepismatidae; genus Lepisma; species Lepisma saccharinum. The sequence continues at coordinate 80,479,803 of NC_139237.1, forward strand.
CACATCCGCTAATATATTCGCTCCGGTACGTAACGCCTCACGTCCTATTGTCTTGGCTCCGGACATCACAAGTGGTTTCACGGCGCGAAACAACCAAGGAAAAAACGATCCTAGGATCCCATGTCCGCGTTGATATCTCCGCCCCTGGTAATACGGTCCGATTCCACGACCTGTTTGTGCCTGCCGAATGTAGTAATCAACGATGGTATTGGTCATGATCGGGGTTCGTATCCAACTGTCTGGGGATCGATTGATGCACGTCTATTTATTTATCAATCGTATAGTCGACGACGTGGACGTTTACGGAATTCCAGTAACACCATCGACGGCGAGCTGTTCCCGTGAAACGGTATAATTTCGTTCTTATCGTTTCGAAATTCTATTTCGATAGTTTCGAACGAATATCTGGTGAGTGGGTAATAGTGAACATTTCGAAAGTCATGCTGACCGGTGTTACCTGCGCCGGCGGCAAAATCGTGACATATGGTTCGTAGGAGTCGTGCTGTAGCATCCCCCACGATTTGATATGGGATCAAATCACAGTATACACATATCAGTTGCGTGTTGAATGGTGTGACCGTTGACGACGTCGATGTGTCCTCCTCCTCCTCCTCCTCTACGTTTTTCTTTTCTTCCATCGTGTACAGGACTTGTCGTAACGTGTTTGCCGTGTCGATCATCACGTCTTTCACTTCGTCCGTACTCAGGCTGTCGGGAATCAGGTTGTGGATGTTGGCTAGTAGTTCCTTCGTCGATGTGTACAGCTGCGGTGGTAGGTTCATGATCACGTCTCGGCCCACTTTAATTCTGTTCGCTGTGGATAAAATTTTCACACTGTTGACGTTATGAGGAAAATCGTACGATTTTGGTCTCGAATACAAAATGCTGTTTTCGTTCGCCGCCGCCGCCGCCGCAGCGACCGTGGCCACCAAGGTTTCTCTGGCAATAGGTAACACCGTAAATGTTCTACCGTCGTCGTCGTCGTCGTCGTCGTCGCCACCGTCGCCCTCTGATCTTTTATGTCTTTTTACCGAAGGTTCCTCTTCTCCGTATACTCCTCCTCCAAAGATAGACTCGATATCGTTTATAAAACCATCCACGTATTTTCGTTTGTTTGGTTCCTTTTTCAAATCTCCGAACATAACCTGAGCAAATTCACCGACATTCGCGTACTGCATAACCGGAAACGTCAACGACCTCGTCTCATCCAACCGTACTACGTTGTCAAAATACAGAGGATATGTCACCTCCACCAATCCCACTTCCCAGTTTTCGTCCAATTCTATTGTTTCCGGTAATTTTGTTGTAAAATGTGATATTGTGTTTCGAGGGAAAATATCCATCGAACTGTTCGAGAAGAGACGCACGTAAAATCTCTCTATCTTTTCCATTTTCTCCCTTTCTACTGCGGCGACACACGATGAACGTTTTCTGCAGGTACCCACGACGAAAATGTCGTAGGATACCCCAGCCACTTCACTTTATATTCCAATCGTCCGTTTCGTTTCCGACGTTGCAATATTTTTTCGATCCTGTACTCTTTCTCCTCGGGAACGATGATTTTCTGTAGTTCTTCCGTGTAAAACGATCCGTCCAACACGTTACCTTGGAGATCTTCGACCAGATAAACTGGAACAGGTTTACGTTGAATTCTTCTGTGTATTTTGAAATGTTCACGACTCCAATTCGGTACGTACCCCTTTTCGAAAGGTAATTTCACCTTACTCACTCGTACCGTATCTCCTGTACGAAACACTTTTTTGTTTTTTGCGTCGGCGACAAGCGGCACTGGTTTCGTCGACGACGACGACGACGACGAACCTTTTTGTAAATTTTTCCACACCACATACACATTATGTTCGTTGACGTCGACCGGTTTCATACCTATACTTCTATGATACGATTCGTTGTATCCTCGAACTAATTTTCCCAGAACATCGATATACCTGTACGTTCCAAGTGTGGTAAAATATTTCCACATACGTGTTTTTAATGTCCTGTTGAAACGTTCCACCACGCTTGCTTTGACGTCTGCGTTTCTAGGAATACGATGCTCGATACCCTCTCGTTTCAACAGTTTCTGGAATTGAACGTTGGTGAATTCTGTTCCCGCATCTGTCTGTAACACCGTTGGTTTCCGTTTACACTCTCGGAGAAGTTTACCTAATGATCGCGTTACCTCTACACCAGTTTTGTTTCGGAGGGGTACTGCAAACGCTTGCTTGGAAAACACATCAATTACAGTAAGTAAATATTTGTAACCTCGATTGTACCTTTTCAGATTTTGAAGATCGTTCAGGTCTGCTTCCCACAACTCATCAATGTTGGTCACGTTGTAGTTTACTCTCGGGTACTTTACACGTTTGGGTCTATGTAACGTGTACGTGTCCTGCTCCATCAACCATTCCTGGACCTGCTTCTTCGGTATCCTCTTGTCTACGGCCTTCCACAACTTGTCTGCAGTGGTGAACGATTCTCCCTTCTCCGGTGAATAATACGCTGCACCCAGGATCTTGTTTACATCCGTAACGGTTCCCATGCTACGTGTCTCGACCGTTTTCTGCTCGCTGTGCCACGTGCACTTCGTAGTCGGGATTTGATAGGAGTACGTCTCGGTGATTTCTTCTTCTTCTTTTTACCCTCCTCGCCTCCGTCGATGTCGTCGTCGTCGTCGTCCTCGTCGTCGTCGTCCTCTTCTTCTCCCGCTGTTGTCACACCTTCCTCTTTCACCAGACGACGTTCTACCCACGGCAATCCGCTAAATAATGTAGCACCTTCTTTATTTACGTTTCCAACCTTCTCGGGCGGCGTCGTCGACGTCGTCGTCGTCGTGAGTACCGGTATGGTCAAAGGCTCCTGCTTCCTACGTACCACACGTAGGTACTTGTCCAATGTCTGACGATACAATGACCATTTTTCGTGATCGTCCAAGTTTTTGGAATATAATATACGATGCATTTCCTGATCTAAACCCGTTAATTCAACGTTGGCTGCGTTCCCTTTGATTTTTTCAAACTGCTCCGGGGACATCAGAATCAATTTTTTGTAATGCATTTTTCTATACCGCCGCTCACCGATTCAACAATGTACCCAGTAAACCACTAATGACGCTACCTAAAAGAACGGGAAGGAACCCACCCTTCTGTACGAGAAGACGTTTTCTCTGTTGTAACGGTACGCTCTTTGTTGCTAATTTTCGTAACACGTTTTTGTACTTTGCAAGTTTACGTTTTGTCGCCTTTGTGATTGGAACGTTGTTGTTCAATACGTTCAGACAGCACTCGGATAACGTATTCACCAGTTTTGGATCGGCTTCCTTTAAAATAGCTCTTCGAAGTCTAGGTGGCGCCGAACGAAGTGTTTGGAACAGGCTTCTATTTGAGCGAATAAATTTGCTCATCGTGGTCGAAGGTCAGGCATCGATCAGCATCTGGAACGTGCACCACACAGTAACTAATACCGTTTTTCTTGTCGTCCTCGGACTGTGTAAACAATTCCGATCGTACACGGAGCGGTTCGGGTGTGTCCTGAGTGAAGTCCAGCAAACAATAACTGTACGGCACTCGCGTACATTCCTTAAATAGTTTTTCAAAGTTTCTCCACATCCCCGGGTAGATTTGACGTGCCAACGTTGATATTTGCAAGTGGTCTCTGGGATTCTTAAATATAACCATGTAGTTAGCGTTCAAGGCTATATCACGTGCTTTTGAACCTTTGGGGAATATATTTTGCGTTAGAAGTAACACACTCACGCAATTGTGATGCGACATTTTCGTAAACAAATCTGACACCCCGTTATCGTTGTACGCTTCCGTCATCATATCATCCAGGATCACCAGACACGGACTATGACTTGTGATCACATTGTAGTCAGGTATTCCGTTATAGTGTTCCACACCCTTTATATCCGGCGGATGAAAATTTGACCCTGTACACCAAAGAATGTTTGTAAAATCTCCTTCGATCGCGTCCTTGCGGTTACGCAGCAAATTGGTTACAAATGTTGATTTTCCGCAACCACTCGGTCCGACAACGATACAACGAAACGGTTGTTTCCATCTCAGTGCCATCGCAGCTACTAATCTGGTGGTCCCACACGCGCCTTCATTTATGTTCTCAATCTTGGTACCCATATGGTAGTGTGTCGAAAGTGTCATTTTTCAAACGCCTTTTTGTGTTCACAACCCGGTACGTTTTCTCCTGCGGTTCGCTTACCAGAATAAACGGACGTTTTCTGGCGATTTTTTTCGGATATCGTACTGTAATCTGTCTTTTTTCCTCAAGTGTCATAACAAATTCCTTGATAACATCGAAATCAATTGTCATACTCGTACCATAGTCCAATGTTATTCCTTTCACTTTCACCACTCGACATTCCTTTTGTTTCTCCGGCGACCATACACTTAATGCGTAATTCTTCGGTCCACCAGCTACAAATTCACGAATGTAGGACCCCTCACCAAATTCCGCCAACTCGTCTGTCAAATCACCGAGATAATCTCCCAAACGTAATTTACCTCGGTTCGTGTCTGTCTCCCTGAATATCACACTATCCGTGTCGCAATACAAGATATCCTCCTGTAAAGCGTCCAACAACTTATATAGACGCAGTCTGGCAAATGTGGTCGTGTACGCTCCTATGGCGACGTTACCCTTTTTGTTGGTGGGTGTACATTCATCCAGGTACGTCCAGTTTACAAAAACTGTATCGTCGTTCACAAACAACAGCTGTTTTACTTCGATACCCGGTTCACTTAATTTTTCAAACAAATCTCGTGGTTGTTTGATTATGGTCGTTTGGGGTTTGTTTGGATTTTCACAAAATTTACCCCACAATGAATTCAAACATAGTTTCGCCACTGCACGTAAACCAGGATTTTTTTCCACTTTTTCCTTTCGAAGTTCGATCCCTTCGTGTTCACGATAACGTAGAAGATACTCGTCTTTTTTTTTCTCATCCGTACACCATGAAGGCCAACCGCTACTCTCCTGTTTGATCTGAAGGAACGTGTCCACGTATTGAGCGAACAAACCACCAGTCTGGGTTCGAGGATCGTAAACACTCACTTTGTACTTCCACACCTCGTACACGTTCAGAATCTTATACCCTTTTTCCACAGCAACACGAACTTCATCCAACACCCACGTTCCCACAATAGCTCGCTCCTCATCCGTATGCTGACACCCATCTTTTTTTCCTTCTAACTGATCGCACAATACTGCACATGTACGACACAAAGGAAACAACAGTTTTCCACCGGTCCTCAACGGTAACACAGGAATGTACAATCGTTTCGGTGGTAGTACCCGTACTTTTACAATCCCATCCATCTCCAACATATCCTCCGTTGTGGGTATATTCTCACCGAATAACACCTCCGGATGACCTACCGGGGCCTTGGCGAATTTATTTACCGTAGGATACAAGGATGTAATGTCGAAATATTTTATCTTCTCCTCGGAACCTGACGTCGATGAGTACATTTTGAACACTTCCACCCGACCTCCATATAGAGCATCCCGCACTCTCAACGGTAGACATTGGAACGTGGGGTGCTCTTCCAACTCGCTACTCAGTGTAGGACGATCTTTTAATATCTGGAGAAACTCGCACTCCCACATTTCGACTACTGTATAGCCCAACTTACGAAATAGATCCGATATTCTCTGGGTTCGCTCATATCGTGCTCCCATCGTGTCCGCTGGATCGGACTGTATTTTCTTCGATACCGGACTGTTTCTTTCCTTGAAACAATTAGGACAACCATGAAAGTAACACCCATGATACTGATAGATGGTCTTGGAGTCTGCGTCGTATCCATCCACAGGAATACCATTCACCACTTTGTGCTCCCTTTCTTTCCCTGCATACTGTAATTCCACGTGTTCTGTTTTCTCCACAAACATAAGCCATTTTATAGCATTTTTCGATTGGTTACCGAGCTGTCTGTAACCATCGTTGGGAATTATTCCCACTGTACTCGGAGGAAGAAAATGACGTCTGTACGTCAAGGAACAGGCAGATGCAATCGTGAAACATTCTACAAGAATATCCACTCCCGCTATGTCCAGAAAATGTTGTCTGAATTTCAACACACCAAGACGTAACACGGTCACATCCTGAATACAATATCTTCGACACTCGTATGCGTTGTCGTACAGTACACACCTATCGGTTTCTTGCTCATACCACTGGTAAAATTTCTCCCGTTGTTTCGAGGACATATGGTCTGGATCGAAATAACGTTGGTGTGGAAATGGACCTCTGTAATTCCGATTTGCTTTTGTGTTGAAAAAGTGTGGGTAGAATCCTTTTGTCTCTTGTAGTCCAAAGGTTTTCGAAAAATTTGACAACGGCATTTGCAAATAGTTTAGCGAATCCAGAAAACACACCTTTTTGCCTATACTCATGTACATTATCTTTGTCCCATCCATTATAACCTCCGGTGGTTCCACGTCGCGTTTCAACAACTCACCCAACACAAACATCCCATCATATGCTTTAAAATTGTGGGCGACTAGAACAATCTTTTTGAAATATGACCGTTCGATACATACGTAATCCACAAACTCCTTTACTGGATCCTCCTCGAAACAATGCTGTCTTATTCCACACACGTTACAATTCTTTTGAATGTCACCGTCGTCCATACAAAACCTACACACCTGCTGGACCACACACAAACACGGTTCATGGATATACGTTGATGGACGACCAACAAACGGCGTACATTGTGTAGCTTCGAAATCGTAAAATACAAAGAGGTACCGTTTCAACGCGTTTCCTTCTCCCCGTCCTTGATGTCTTTCCATGTAACACAGGTGGTTGAATTCTTTTTGTTCCTTACACGTTTTACAATATCTGTAGCCGCACCTGTGTTTTCCCGTGTACGGATGCGTTTCGTCTAATAGTTGGAAACAACCAACACAACTTCTGATCTGACTACAAACCGTTCCCTTACCGTAACGTGTCGTCAAATGTTTTGCATAACAAATGTCACTGTTAAAGTTTCTGTTACATCTAGCACAACTCACGGTACGTTCCTTTTCGCACACAGGTTCTGACCGACACTGAGGACACATACTCTTACAAACATGCCTTTCGTTCCGTGCGAATAAATAGCATTTTTCGCAAAAATACGGAATTGTAAATGCACCCACAGGATTTACAATCACATCGTAATGGTTTGTGTCCTGATTCAAAAGAAGGTAAATTGACTTTTTGGCATCGGGAACATTTTGTGCAAACACAACTTCCGGCTGTTCCAAACTGTTAAACACAAATATTTTGTATTCGTTACGAAAATAACGCTGGAACGCAGCCAACTGAATAAGACCCCCTCCTGTTTCCTCCAGATCCACATCTGCTTGTCGACATAAATCCAACGCACATTCCGTCAATCGACCATCGCCATTGATGAACATCTGCTTATGTTGACGAAAATATTCAGGATCGCTTTCTTTATTTGCATACATTATGCCGATCACCAACGCCTTTGCAAGACATATCTTCGCATCCTTGGAACCACTCGCCTTTGTACTCTTCACCGTCACCACACTCCTTTTCAACTGCACATAACGTTCCTTCGATAACACACCCCTACTTGTATATTTTCGCCCATATCCTACAGGCATATCGATTACCGACACCTCCATCTCCAACAGATCCGTAGATAGAAACGTAGTATTTGATTGGAGCACTCGAGCAACCACATCCCATAATATATCAGGATGCATTTGACTCATTCGACGTAACGATAAACCAACAGGTTTGATACTTTCGTCTGTTACATTTCGCAACACAATACCAATCTTATCTGTTGCTTTATACTGTCCGACGATATGTGACACCACATGGTCCACACCTTGGTGCACCCATTGTAGCGCATCTGTTCCATCCGGTCCATTAAAACTAAACGTCATTGTTGTACATTCCGCATTGTATTTTTTTATACGACGAACGCCCACCTCTTTCAAATTCACATATTTATTGTACGGCACCTCAACACGACGATTTGTTTCCTCTTCTCCCACACCTTCTTCGTCTTCTCCATCTTCCACCCGCCTCAACCTTGATCGCGATGATGTACCTGCACCATCTTGATTTTCACCGGCCACTTCCACTCTCAGACGTTCCAATACACCCAATTTGCTACAAGGTTCCCCTTCACCCATTAATCGAATCACCTCCTGCAGTATCAAACGCTTCCTATCCACACTTCCAGTCGTTCCTATTCTCTCGTACTGGTCGAGTAAATAATCACACGCACTCAAATAACTACCTTGTGGTGCAACCATTGTCGTCACCAATCAAACCACCTTACCAACACAACAGTCGAACAAATATAAACGTTCCCCCCGACACAACTGTACTTATATATTCTCTACCCAACCATGACGTCAACTCACCTTCACACAACCCCAACCGACGCAACAACAAAGGACTCAACTCCTTCTCCAAACTCAAAACACGATCACGGAAACGACAACGATCCGACGCTAACATTACTCTTGGCACCTCGTAGTACCTGGCGACCTCGGAAAAACACACACGTTTCTGCATTCCATACACACTAAGCTTCTCCCATCACATCCTTCCTTTTTGTACCTGTTCACCTTGAGACAAGGACGACTACCTCCACCCTAACATTCCGTACCACACCCAGTTCACCTCGATCGAGCACGTACTCGCATTTTGAACAAGGACACCCACATTTCACCACAACGACATTTTATACATACTCACCTTGAAACATCTCTAATATATTCCGTACCACACCCAGTGCACCTTGATCGATCACGTACTTACATTTTGAAACTACCTCATTTTGAACAAGGACACCCACAACGACATTTTATACTTACTCACCTTGAAACACACACATACTTCCCTTTTCCTTATTATACTTACTCACCTTGAGAAACCACGGACCCATTCGTTCAGTCTGATACAATCTCCCAACTCCCGCATCACGTCACTTTTCACGCAGATATTCCGCAGAACGACGTAAAATTTACGTTTGCCCTCTTGCCCTACAATCTCCGGATGGGTGCGCTGATAATAATCAAATAGATGAGGCGTATTATCACGATCGCGAAAATAACTTCCGAGACGTTCCATCGTATGCTCCAAACACGTCGGACAATTTTCTTTCTCATACTCTCCCGAACAAAAATCGGAATGGTAAGTCAAGCATTCATGACCCAATTGATTTGCATACCCTTGGAAACAACCGCCACACATTACCCTATACATCGGTGTATAACCCTTAAGCGTATTCACCACGCACGTCTCATCCAAAACATCCGGAAAGCAACCGCAACTAGCCAGCATACAACCCGCCACATCCGCACCACACGATGTCCCTGCCACGTCGCTCATTTTGCGTAATAACACACTCCCGCTCTTTTACTTTAACTTTTATACCAATCTTACCACATCCCTCCTCTTCACAACCTGCTCACCTTCGATTCGTACCCTACCATTACACATACTAACATTTCACGACAGCATGACTCAGTCGATACAACATTAGACTCCTCGTACGGGGTTCGAGCCCCTACTACACCTCTATATTCACCCCCACCCCTTCCATCTACCTACAATCTTCTACGCTATCATTTACTCCCACCCCCTTCACCCACGTTGCGTCATACTTGCCTACAACACTCGGTAACCTTCAATTATTAAATACCTACCCTCATTTGCATAATTTCAAGGTAAACAACTTTTATAGCCTATGATACAACTACTGCCCCATACTTAATTTAATCATATCACACATTCTCATCTTCGTGAGTAGCCAAAACTTCTTGAAAATCGATATAAACTATAAACCAATTCACTAAACCACTATTTTGCGGAGGGGGGGAAAGGGAGGGTCAAACCCTCCTTTAAGTAACACTACCCCACGCGTACTCATAAACACTCCTTAAGAAGCTAGCCTAGAGGTCCATCCTCACAGCTTTTTATCTTTACATTGCTGGAGACGTGAGCTGAGAGAAACGACCTAGAATTCATAATCAGTAGAATTTGCATTTTAAATTTGGGTCTGTTGCATTAACCAAGCTGGGGGGCTTGTTGGGGGAGGAGGGCGGAGGTAGCACTCAGCTCAGCTAACAGAATCTCTTAAAATTCGCCGGACGTAGAAGCGAAGAGACACGAAATTTTCCCGCGTATTTTGCTACCCGCGGGTAAAGTTATATTTTCTGTATTACTCCACGCCAACACCAGGTGCAGAATTCGTAATAAGAACTGGCATTTATGGAGACAGTTTTGATTACAACGCTGCACCCCTGGGGGAACTACTCAAAAGACATCTTGTCGCTTTGTTTTTTCTGTTTGTCACTTTGTTTTAAACTCGTTCTCACGGTTTGTTAAATACACTTTTTGAACCAAATGTGACAGGATATCTTAAACTTGGATTATTTCGGACCAGTTAACCATTATGTAAATTTTGGTTATTTGCTCGGCCTCTGTGGTGGAATGGGGTTTCCAAGTCAGTAGGATCTGCGTTCACTGCGGGGAAAATAGTCGAAGCGCCAGAGGTGGCGGAAGCGTCATTGCCTTCCGCTCCGGTAGGCGGTGCGAAGTTGATTGCATATACCGTGTGCTCTACACAGAACCATCTGGAACCCGTTCGAAACTAAGGATTGCTCTGAAACTTGTTATGGAAGCTATGGAGACCAATGCTGACCCCGACAGGGTTGTCTAAGGTCCAGGAACCTATAAATTCCAATAGGTTCTATTGGGTTCCGATGCAGGACCGGAACCTCTTATGTCTCGCACAATTTAAATTCGGTCCAAGGGTTCCTGGACCGAATTTAAATTGGACCGGAAAAAAAAGGTTCCTGGACCGTATTTAAATTCATCCGGGTAAAAGGGTTCCTGGACCGAATTTAAATTGAGCCGGAAAAAATGTTCCTGGACCGGAATTTAAATTCATCCGGAAAAAATTCCTGGACCGGAATTTAAATTCATCTTGAAAAAAGGTTCCTGGAAGAAATGCTTTATACACAAAAAGGTTATTTACGGCCAAAAAACCATTTATTTACACTTGCTGATTTTCTCTCCTGGACCGGAATTGAATTTATTTAAAATTCCTAGATCTTTAACAACCCTGCTTCCCGGTTGAAATGTGGTGCTGAAATCTGGTACACAGTGAACAATATCGCGGAAAACACTTCTTACGACCATTGATCACATTGGCTTACGCTTCCAAAAAGTTATTCACGTTGAACACTGCTGTACGTAAACTCAAATTACTGGCTGTCGGTACTTCAGCGCCACATTTCAACCAGCTGGTGAAAATATGAACTATCGTCAGCATTCGCTTCCCCTACGTCTCCATAGCTACTACACCAAGTTTCAGTGCCATCCGTTGCTTCGAGGGCTCTGAGTTTGTGTCAATAGAACTTTCGTTGCGTCTGTCGCTTCGCTTCTCTTCTGCTTTAGTGGGCGAGTTGACACTTGATTCCATGCATGTATTTTTCTCAGCGGTGCTTTCGTCACGTCTGTCGCCTCGCATCTGCTTCAGTGGGCGAGTTTGCACTCATAGGCGGAGTTCTGGAGGGGCCAGGGAGCCTGGCCCCTCCAACTTAAAAAATAATAAAAAAGTAACACATGATTAAGTTCAGTTACTACATTTTTGTTATGAAGCCATACCGCAAATCTTGTCGTTTGGCATGATGGCATGTGCGGTAATTGCGCCGCAATAGCGGGTCTTAGATGTTTTGATTGATGTGTACAGTTTGAAGGAAGAAAAACGTAAAATGACTTCGTTTTGAATCAACAGTTACTACTGGTGCATCAAAAGAACTTTCCAATTTAATTTTTCTAAAATTTCTGAAGCTTACTATTGTACCGTAACTTGTTTAAAGTAATACGAGTATTGTATCAATAAAACATTAATGAAATGCAAAATGCAATAATCGTACTGTTTTGCTTCTTTTAAAACTGACAACCAATATATTAGTTAATATTTGTTTACTTAAGCGAGGAAATAGCTATAATATTTTCAAATCTAAAAGGCCTAGAACTAAGCGTTTTTATGTTGTTGTTCTTTAATTTCCGAAGGAAGGTCTCCGGACCCATTATAAGCTAGGGGATATTCAACAACCCTCAGGTACATCATATGCTTCTCCCAGAGTCTGGCCCCCAAAGCAAAAGCTCAAACTCCGCCCATGTTCGCACTCCATTTCTTGCTTCAATGAAAAATACATGAAATACTTTCGAATCCAATGATCAAATCCAGCAACACGTCACAAGGTGGCGCTTCTTCACACCCTTGCACTAGTAAAAACCGTTGGCTTCGTGCCATTTGCAAGCATAAAAGTTATAGACATTTTCTGGAAAATTATAATGAAATGCTTGCTTCACCGGCAAGTTTACGAATGGAGGAAAAGTTTGACAATGACATCATTACGTAGGGAGATGGGTGGGAATGATTTTGATTTTGTTGTTATTAGCGTCGCACTCCTACAAATTTTAGCTAATCGCAATGATGGGGATGATGGGACACTCGCGAAGAACGCTCACGCCCAGACAGAGATTCGAACCCGGCACTCCTGAGATGAGAGGAAAGACCTTCGCGTGCATCTCAAAAATTCTTCTTCTTGAGTACACAGGCACTAATTCAGATTTCATTAATTGATTGGCTTAATTTTTCTTCGCTTTTCTGCCACTTTAGGGTAATTGCGAAGATGAAGATGAATGATGATAAGATGAAATGGAGGGACAACCACATATATACCGGGTGGCCAGAAAGTTACCCAACTCAGAGCCTTCTGTAGCCTGTTTGAGGCATCGTAGAACTCTGAAATTTGCTGAATCCACTATGCAGAACATGGGGAAGAGGATGGCGATAAAAAAGAAAGAAAAATAGTTCAATTTTCGCCACCAGGTTGAAATGTGGCGCTGTACTTCCATGGTGGATTATAATATTGACGTAAACTGCTCCAATATCGGGAACAAGAGGCTCTATCCGCCACTGCAACAGCCACATCGGTGACAACTTCTTCTGCAATCGGCTGGCGGCCCCTTCCTACTGCAACACACAGATCTCCAGTCTCTTCAAATATCTTCATCTTTCTTAACCCATGCGTCGTCGTGATGGGTCCTTTTCGAAGTCCTTTCGCATGACGATAACCTCCCAGTGCAGTTGCACTATTACTACCGTTCTATAAAACAACTTCACCAGCAATGCACGTTCTTTCTTATTTAATGGCATGGTGATCACTTCCGAACTTTTGTTCAGCACTCACGTTAAGTGATTTAGCCGAGTTGTTAATTAGAAAGACATTTGTAAGTGGCTGGAAGTTGCGAGAAAATAATCTCTCGTTTATTGCAAGATTGCAAGGTAAAGGCAAATCCATAACAAATTGGAGCAGTTTACGTCATTAGTACAACCCATCATGGAAGTACAGCGCCACATTTCAACCTAGTGGCGGAAAATTGAACTATTTTTCTTTTTATCGCCGTCCTCTTCCCCATGTTCTGCACTAAAGTACAGAGTTCTACGATGCCTCAAACAGACTACAGAGGGCTCTCAGTTGGGTAACTTTAATTCTAGCCACCCGGTATATGGGCAACACAACACGAGCCTCACATAAGATGGTATTAGCTGCAGAACCTGCCGCCAGAGCTTCGTTGACCTGCAACAGTTACCGGGCTGTACTACGTGGAAGCGAGATTGACATTTGTGTGTGTTCAGCAAAGGTCACCCCTTAACACTCACAAGTCAGATTTGAAATGTAGACGTAAGGATGTGACGACCTCATCGCCCAGTGACTTGTTCACTGCAGTTAGTCAACCAACAGAGTGAAATGGTCAACATTTTGCTCTATTGGGATTTACAGAGCTGTCCTGTCATGGCTCTATAAGCGTCCCACAATCGGCAGAAGTGGGGTATGGTTGTTGGACTACTATGTGATCCTCCCAGCTAGATCCGAGGGATCCGCTGACCAACGACAGGTGCGGTCCTGCATTCATATTGGGGGTTAGGCGTAGAGCTGACAATTCTGCAATGTAAAAAGACATGACAAGAAACAGCAACATGAGGCCAAGGATGTTCCCAAGGTAAAATATTCCGGAGGTAAAATAGTCCCCCATTTAGATCTCCGGGTGGGGACTACTTTGGGAGGTCCCTGGACTAAGGATAAGATCTACGTTAGGAATAAGGATATTAAATTAGGCACCTGGAATGTTCTGAGCCTTTACCGGCCTGGGGCATTTCAGTGAACAGTTAATGAGATAGTTAAGTATAAATTAGATGTAGTAGCTGTCCAGGAAGTTAGGTGGCCAGGAGAAGGGAATTGTAAAACTAAAAATTATACTTTTTTCTGTGGTGGTACTGAAAATCATAATTTTGGAACAGGTTTCTTCATAAATAATAGAATTATCTCGGCTCTTAAAACAGTAGAATTTATTAATGATAGGATATCATATGCAGTTTTACAGGTGCATAGGTGCAGGGTAGGTGGCGTAAAATTATTTTAATAAACATACATGCACCAACGGAAGATAAAGATGATAATACTAAAGATGATTTTTATGCAGAGCTAGAACAGGTCTTTGATAAATTTTCTCAGTATGATATGAAAATTCTGTTAGGTGACTGTAATGCACAGATTGGCAAAGAAGAGACATTTAAACCCACGATTGGTAAAGAAAGTCTTCATGAATTAAGTAATGATAATGGTATAAGATTGATTAGTTTTGCAACCTCAAAGAATTTAATTGTGAAAAGTACCACTTTTGAACATAAAGATGTCCATAAATATACCTGGTCTTCTCCAGATGGTAAAACTCATAATCAGATAGATCATGTTCTGATTGATAAGAGAAGGCATACTAGTATAATTGACGTTCGTACACATAGAGGTGCTGACTGTGCCAGTGACCATTATTTAGTAATTGCTAAATTAAGAGAAAGACTCGCAGTGATAATTCACAAGCAACAAAATCTAAAAGTTATAAAATTTAATACAGGAAAATTTACTGATGAAAGAATTAAGAAAGATTACCAAATTAAACTGTCAAATAGATTTGATGTTTTGCAGGATTTAAATGATGATGAAAATATAAATGAAACAGACGTAAATAAGAATTGGGAGCACATACGTAATGCAATAGAATCAGCAGCTAAAGAAAGTATAGGATACCATAAACCAAGAAAAAGTAAGCCATGGTTTGATAATGAATGTCATAATCTAATAGAAATAAGAAATCAGGCTAGACTTAGGTGGTTAAATAACTCTGATGATACAAATCTAAGCAATTATAATAGAATAAAGCGAGAAGTTAACCGCATGTTTAGAAGTAAAAAAAGAGATTACTTGAAAAGCAAAATTAACGAAATTGAAACAAACAGCAACAATAAAAATATCAGAGATTTATATAAAGGTGTAAATGAATTTAGAAAGGGGTGGCAACCTAAAGTAAACTTGATAAAAGATAAAGACGGTGATTTTCTATCTGACCCAAGCGATATTCTAAATAGATGGAAGAACTACTTTAATGACCTTTTAAATGTTCATGTAGGAGATAAATCAGAAGTGAATGAAGTACACACAGCCAGTGGCGTACGCAAGGGGGGGGTTACGGGGTTTAAACCCCCCCCTTGAGCTTGTGAAATATTATGAAAAATGCTGTGGAAAAAAAATTAAATGGTCAATTTACCACAGTCAAAGATCTGGGGCAATGCTATTACTATTACTACATCTACTACTACTACTACTACTACTACTACTACCACTAATAATAATAATAATAATTTGAATTATTATTTATATGTAGCATGGAGAAAAGCACAGCATTCCAAGCACACGCGTCTTTCAGAGTGATGCCTTGAAAATAAGCACAAGTTCTTGAAAGTGAAATATGAGGGTAACTATGATTTAATAGAGAAATAAAATGTTTTGTATTTCAGTTGCAATAATGTTCAATACTCTGGCGTACGCAGTTTTTTGGGGGGAGGGGGCGGAATAGTAAATGAGGATAACACATGGCTTCGTTTTGGTGGGCAGGATGCATAATAAAATATTTCGTATTTTTGAAGCTTTTCAGTCTATTAAAATTGTATTCAAAGACAAAAATGGTAATCGGGACTCACTTTAAAAGAGGTTTCGTATTTACAAATTTTGATTTTTTAAAGATCTTAACGGATTTTTATTTGAAAATTCTGATTTTCTCAAAATTTTGGTAGGGGCTGTAGCATCATCGGTAGAGGCATGCATATTTCGTTTTTGACAAAAAGAAAACGAAATTTGAAATAACACATTGCAATGTTAATTTTTAAGGTTTCTGAAAGGTGTGAGGTGCATTTTCCTACCCTGTTTTGTCACGAAATGATGCGAAATGAACTGCAAAATGCGAAATAGACTCTTAAACACGAAATTTACCGTTTATATACCGACGCGACACTTTCTGAAGTCTGAAGTATCCTGTGTGTTATGCAATTCACGGAAAATTGATTAATTTTGCTGTAAATATTTGAAAAGCAAAAATGGACTCCTCTATACAGGAATAAAACTTCGTAGTGAACAATTTTGGTATTTTGGGGGGTGCCAGATTCGAAAATTTGGAAATATATAAGATCCGAAATGCCATTAAGGCAGTGTTTCTCAAACTTTTTGCCTGAGAGTCCCCCTTGACATAACTGAATATTTCTGTGTACCCGTTATTAGGGCCGTTATTTAAAGATAATATATAGATAGTTGGGTCATTCCATGTCAAATGATTTGACTCAAATCAACACAATTTCTCTAAAAGTGAAAATTTTACAAGAACAGTGAGACAATCAAGATGTGAATTATCGGGGACATTTATGCGGAGAAGAAGCCGGAAAAATTCCAACCAATTTCGGGAATCTCATCCGGATCTCCCGCGTGATTGTCAGATGCTCTACCGACCAGACCACCGCAGCTTCTTGGATGAGTTCCATACTTTAATTCTTTCAATTTATTTTAATATATTTTCTTGTTTTATGGATTTTCTTCACCCTTAAAATATCACCTCGTTGACCAGACAAAAAACAACAACAAAAACAAAAAAATGCTCCCACGATTTGATAAAAATTGAATGATTAGAAAGTAATTTCTTTCTATTGTTTTCATAAATGGTATAGTTATGTAGATCTCTACTACATAATAGTAGTAGTGGTATTAGTAGTATTATTAGTAATAATTCAGCTAATTAATTAATTATAAGTATTATTAATTAATTGTGATTATTATTATTTAATTAAAGTATAATAAATCAAAGGTAATGTGAATTTGGAGAAAGTTTATGATAACCCCCCCCCCCTTGACGAAATCCTGCGTACGCTACTGCACACAGCAGAACCTTTAGTTCCAGAACCTAACTTGACTGAAGTTAAAGATGCTATTAAAAGGCTAAAGAATACCAAAGCACCTGGCATTGATTTAATACCAGCTGAGTTAATTAAATATGGTGGAAATTCATTAATATGTCAAATTCATAAATTAATTTGTTTAATATGGAATAAAGAAGAAATTCCTCAACAGTGGAAAGAATCCATAATTGTGCCTGTGTTTAAAAAAGGTGATAAAATGAACTGCAATAATTACCGTGGAATTTCTCTACTCTCAACAACATATAAAATATTATCTAACATTATTTTAACAAGACTAACCCCATATGCTAATGAAATTATAGATGATTATCAATGTGGATTTAAACGTAACAGATCAACTACAGATCAAATTTTTCACATGAGACAGACACTTGAAAAAAAGTGGGAATATATATTCAAAATGTCCATCAGCTATTCATTGATTTAAAAAAAAGCATATGATTCGGTCAAAAGAGAGAAATTATATAATATATTAGTAGAGTTTGGAAAACCTAAGAAGCTTGTTAGTATGATAAAAGTATGCACTAGTGAAACAGAAAGTAAAATTCAAGTGGGTATTAATGTGTCTGACAAATTTACAATTCATGATGGGTTAAGACAAGGAGATGCATTATCTTCATTGCTCTTAACTTTTCCTTAGAATATACTGTTAGGAAGGTAAAAGAAACTAAAGAAGGACTAAAATTAAATGGTATGACTCAGTTGTTAGCATATGCAGATGATGTAGACTTATTAGGGGATGATATAAATACAATTAAGAATAATGCTAAAATATTTTTCAAATTCCACTCTAATTATCATCATCCTTTGCCGTTTCCTGCCTCTGGTTGGGTCGGCATAGATGTCAAGCCTCTCCATTTTTTCCCTGGTCTTCCACCTTTCCTCTCTTCCCACGGTGTTCCAATCTTGTCCTCTTCTCCTAACACTCTCCGCTATTTGCTCATTCGAACGACATCTTGGTCTCCCCCTTGGCCTTATTCTCACTCCTTGTGCATTGTAAGCTCTTACTGGCAGTCTTGCTGCATCCATCCTCTTCATGTGTCCGAACCATCTCATTTGTGCCTGTTCTATCCTGTCCTAAATCTTCACCATCCCCACTGTCTGTTGGATCTCCTCATTCCTTATTCTATCCCTTCTAGTCTTCCCCAATATACTGTATTTACGCGTGCATAGTGCGTGTGTGTGTATAATGCGCATTCTGGTTTTGGATAGGTAAAAGTGACAAAAAATTATATCTCGTATATAATGCGCATTACAGTCCAGTTTCAAGAAATGGCTTTCTTAGTTGTAGGTTCTAAATCTGTTGCTATGCTGATCAAGAGTGAATGACGTCATGCCTATTCAATTGCTCATTCCTTCTTTTTCAAAATATATACTTTTTCTTTCCGTGACTAATGTACCATTTATACGAGGCACATTCAGGACCTTCCAAATAGCAGTTAGCAGCAGAAGATTTCTTCCATTAAGGAATTTACACACTCCATGTATGTCGTATTATTTGGCCAGTAATACATTTTAATTTTTATTATATTTTTCCTAATATACAACAATACCTACGACAGCATTCCGCTTGACGGGGAGCATGCCTGCATGTTCAAACTTGTTACGAAGTTCCAAACGGCACGAAATCGCCCGAATAGCGGTGGCGCTGTATGCGATTAAGATTGATTGAAACTCTTGCCTGTACGAATAACAATGTTAGGTGAAACAGCGTATTTTCTCTTTTCACACAAATTATATGCTCTGTTTATACACTTTGAACATACATTTTTATTGACATTTGTTGGTGAAACCTTCATTAACATTAATTTCCAGGTACATATGAAAATGATTATATTATTGAGGGCATACAACCAACAATTATATCAAATGTATCCGTGTTCATTTACCATATGCAATGCTCTATTATATCTCGTTAGTACACCAGAAAGAGTTTAATGAAATAACAATAGAATCAAAATAGTAGTTGCATTATAGCTCCTACAATCGTAAATGTAGTACTTGTGCAGTAGTTGTGCTGTGTAGTTTGTGTTTGTCTTGTGTAGTAGTTGTGGTGTCTAGTGTGTTTGTGTTTGTCTTGTGTAGTAGTTGTGGTATGCTTGTATGTGGGTTTGTCTTGTATAGTAGGTGTGCTGTCTAGTGTAGTTGGGATAGTCTTGTGTAGTAGTTGTGCTGTCTAGTGTGTTTGTGTTTATATTATGTAGTAGTTATGCTGTCTAATGTATTTCTGTTTGTCTTGTGTAGCATCGGTGATGTGTATGTATGTGTCTTGTGTTGTGGTTGTGCTGTCTAGTATGTTTGTGTAATAGTGTGCTGTCTAATTTGTTTGTGTTTGTCTTGTGTAGTAGTTGTGGTGTGTAGTTTGTTTATGTTTATATTGTGTAGTAGTTGTGGTGTGTTTGTGTTTATATTGTGTTATAGTTGTGATATGTTTGTGTTCGTCTTGTGTAGTAATTGGGCTGTCTAATGTGTTTGTGTTTGTCTTGTGTAGTAGTTCCTCCATTCATATTGGGGGTTAGGCGTAGAGCTGACAATTCTGCACTGTAAAAAAAAAAATGTCAAGAAACAGCAATATAAGGCCATGGATGTTCCCAAGGTAAAATATTCCGGAGGTAAAATAGTCCCCCGTTCGGATCTCCGGGTGGGGACTACTTTGGGAGGTCCCTGGACTAAGGATAAGATCTACGTTAGGAATAAGGATATTAAATTAGGCACCTGGAATGTTCTGAGCCTTTACCGGCCTGGGGCATTTCAGTGAACAGTTAATGAGATAGTTAAGTATATAAATTAGATGTAGTAGCTGTCCAGGAAGTTAGGTGGCCAGGAGAAGGGAATTTTAAAACTAAAAATTATACTTTTTTCTATGGTGGTACTGAAAATCATAATTTTGGAACAGGTTTCTTCATAAATAATAGAATTATCTCGGCTCTTAAAACAGTAGAATTTATTAATGATAGGATATCATATGCACTTTTACAGGGTAGGTGGTGTAAACTTATTTTAATAAACATACATGCACCAACGGAAGATAAAGATGATAATACTAAAGATGATTTTTATACAGAGTTAGATCAGGTCTTTGATAAATTTTCTCAGTATGATATGAAAATTCTGTTAGGTGACTGTAATGCACAGATTGGCAAAGAAGAGACATTTAAACCCACGATTGGTAAAGAAAGTCTTCATGAATTAAGTAACGATAATGGTATAAGATTGATTACTTTTGCAACCTCAAAGAATTTAATTGTGAAAAGTACCACTTTTGAACATAAAGATATCCATAAATATACCTGATCTTCTCCAGATGGTAAAACTCATAATCAGATAGATCATATTCTCATTGACAAGAGAAGGCATACTAGTATAATTGACGTTCGTACACATAGAGGTGCTGACTGTGCCAGTGACCATTATTTAGTAATTGCTAAATTAAGAGAAAGACTCTCAGTGATAAATCATAAGCAACAAAATCTAAAAGTTCTAAAATTTGATACAGGAAAGTTTACTGATGAAAGAATTAAGAAAGATTACCAAATTAAACTGTCAAATAGATTTGATGTTTTGCAGGATTTAAATGATGATGAAAATATAAATGAAACAGACGTAAATAAGAATTGGGTGCACATACGTAATGCAATAGAATCAGCAGATAAAGAAAGTATAGGATACCATAAACCGAGAAAAAGTAAGCCATGGTTTGATAATGAATGTCATAATCTAATAGAAATAAGAAATCAGGCTAGATAGACTTAGGTGGTTAAATAACTCTGATGATACAAATCTAAGCAATTATAATAGAATAAAGCGAGAAGTTAACCGCATGTTTAGAAGTAAAAAAAGAGATTACTTGAAAAGCAAAATTAACGAAATTGAAACAAACAGCAACAATAAAAATATCAGAGATTTATATAAAGGTGTAAATGTAAATGAAAGGTGTATCTTGATAAAAGATAAGGACGGTGATTTTCTAGCTGACCCTATTTGGACCTAAAAGGGATGAGGAGACAGGCGAGTGGAGAAGGTTACATAATTTAGAACTACATAATTTGTATTCATGTCCAGATATTATTAGAATAATAAAATCAAGAAGACTTAGGTGGGCAGGCCATGTGGCACGAATGGGAGAGGAAAGGGGAGTTTACAGGATTCTTGTTGGGAAACCTGATGGTAAGAGACCAGTAGGAAGGCCAAGACGAAGATGGAGGGACAACGTGGAGATGGACCTAAGGGAAATCGGTAGGGATGGAAAAGATTATATAGATCTTGCTCAAGATAGGGACAGATGGAAGGCCTGTGTTGCTGCAGCCATGAACCTTCGGGTTTAAGAAGGCTAGAGAGTTAGTTAGTTAGTTAGTAAATGAATTTAGACAGGGGTGGCAACCTAAAGTAAACTTGATAAAAGATAAAGACGGTGATTTTCTAGCTGACCCAAGCGATATTCTAAATAGATGGAAGAACTACTTTAATGACCTTTTAAATGTCCATGTAGGGGATAAATCAGAAGTAAATGAAGTACACACAGCAGAACCTTTAGTTCCAGAACCTAACTTGACTGAAGTTAAAGATGCTATTAAAAGGCTAAAGAATAACAAAGCACCTGGCATTGATTTAATACCAGCTGAGTTAATTAAATATTGTGGAAATTCATTAATATGTCAAATTCATAAATTAATTTGTTTAATATGGAATAAAGAAGAAATTCCTCAACAGTGGAAAGAATCCATAATTGTTCCTGTGTTTAAAAAAGGTGATAAAATGAACTGCAATAATTACCATGGAATTTCTCTACTCTCAACAACATATAAAATATTATCTAACATTCTTTTAACAAGACTAACCCCATATGCTAATGAAATTATAGATGATTATCAATGTGGATTTAAACGTAACAGATCAACTACAGATCAAATTTTTCACATGAGACAGACACTTGAAAAAAAGTGGGAATATAATCAAAATGTCCATCAGCTATTCATTGATTTCAAAAAGCATATGATTTGGTCAAAAGAGATAAATTATATAATATATTAGTAGAGTTTGGAATACCTAAGAAGCTTGTTAGTATGATAAAAATATGCACCAGTGAAACAGAAAGTAAAATTCGTGTGGGTATTAATATGTCTGACAAATTTACAATTCATGATGGGTTAAAACAAGGAGATGCATTATCTCCATTGCTCTTTAATTTTGCCTTAGAATATGCTGTAAGGAAGGTAAAAGAAACTAAAGAAGGACTAAAATTAAATGGTGTGACTCAGTTGTTAGCATATGCAGATGATGTAGACTTACTGGGGGATGATGTGAATACAATTAAGAATAATGCTAAAATATTTTTCAAAACTGCTAAAGAGATAGGTTTGGAAGTTAACAAAGAGAAAACTAAATATGTGCTTACAGGCCGAAACCAAGTGTTAGGTAATAATCAAAATCTAATTATTGATAACAACTCGTTTGAACCAGTTTCCAAATTCAAATACTTAGGAGTAATATTAACAAATGAAAATTATATTAAAGAGGAAATAAAAAGTAGGCTTAATTCAGGAAATGCATGTTACTTCTCTCTCCATAAATTTTTTGTCATCTCGTTTAATATCTAAGAAACTAAAAGTTAAAATATACAAAACAGTAATTTTGACTGTAGTATTATATGGGTGTGAAACTTGGTCCCTTACATTGAAAGAAGAACATAAATTGAGAGTATTTGAAAACAAGATCCTTAGGAAAATATTTGGACCTAAAAGGGATGAGGAGACAGGTGAGTGGAGAAGGTTACATAATTTAGAACTATATAATTTGTGTTCATGTCCAGATATTATTAGAATAATTAAATCAAGAAGACTTAGGCGGGCAGGCCATGTGGCACGAATGGGAGAGGAAAGAGGAGTTTACAGGATTCTTGTTGGGAAACCTGATGGTAAGAGACCTGTAGGAAGGCCAAGACGAAGATGGAGGGACAACGTTGAGATGGATTTAAAGGAAATTGGTAGGGATGGAAAAGAGTATATAGATCTTGCTCAATATAGGGACAGATGGAAGGCCTGTGTTGCTGCAGCCATGAACCTTCGGGTTTAAGAAGGCTAGAGAGTTATGTAGTTAGTTCGATGTATATGCAGAGATCTACTAGACAAAAAATACTAAGACAGCGTTTTTCAATTCATTCTCTCTCACGTAAAAAAGCGACTTTCAAAAACAGAAATAGATGATAAAGAAAAGAAATACGACCGTTTTTTCAACTTTGATGCTTGGGATTCTAGAGCGGGGTTTAACTTAGCAAATTGACTGAATCAGCACCACTCCTGGTCCTCACTGATAAGGACAATGGAGTGACAGAACTCAGAAGAGAGAGAGACAATCTCCGTCTTTGGATTTCCGCCCACTCGAGATGAAAAATGAGGAAACTTGTTGCCGAGTGCGAACGTTTGTTATTAGGTTAATTGCCTCGCAAATTCTGCCCCCACAGAGTCCTTGCCGTGGCAGCTTTCCTCCAACGTAACTATGTTGAGAATGTGGGAAGTTGATGGCTGCTCCGTGACGTCATCGCTCTGGAGCGGGAATTCTATTCAGCATCTTCGCTAGCTTATCTTGTGCCTTCTAGACTCTCCCCCCTGTTGCAATCCACAGTGATTCATATGTAGACATTACTCAGAGACCGTAGAGCTTCATCCTAGTTGGATCTCTCTCTGCGTCACGGCGGTAACAAGATGGTCATGTTTCCATTTCAGGAAACTAAGATAATTCTGGAAACGCATGTCGACTATGAATTTGCTTTTTAAGTCAGTTTTATGGTGCCTATAACGACACTGACTTCTGTAAACACGAGAGCCCGTGTCTCGTGATCATGTGTGTGAAAAATTTACTTGTACTCTGTCCTGGGAATTTGTGGAGCGAGAAAACTAAGTTCTTTGCGCAAGTACAGACTCTAGAGTATCGTTTCTCAACCTATGGGGCGCGACCCACTGCTGGATCCCGAGGGGTCGTTTGGTGGGTCGCGAAGTCGGGCTCGAAAATTTATTTACTGCGTCTTATAAACATTTTACATTTAAATTACTAAGATATATTGTTTTAACAATTTAAATTCAACGCGTGTTGTATGTAGTCTAAACTCTATATTTCTGTTATTGGCGCTCTACCAGTGTTTTTTACAGACATCTCTCTGGTTTAACTCAAGGGAATAGTGGCCTCCCCGATGGCGCAGAGGTAGTTTCGTCGCCTTGTAATCAAGGGGTCCCGGGTTCGATACCCGGTGGAGGCACATAGTGGTTCGGATTCCACTTTAAACTGTAGGTCCAGTCTCGATTAGCCTTACTGTGCATAAAGTGGACTTAAAAAAATCAAATCAATCAATCAATCAATCAAGGGAATAGCTTATCTGTCGTTTTCTTTTCGATTGCAGCAAATCTGTGTTCCACATATATAACGACTTAAGGTGTCGCTTGATATTTACGACCATTTGTGTGTGTGTGTGTGTGTGTGTGCGGTTGCCGAGAGGTGTCAGCTGTCATCATTTCATAATGCTATAGAGACTGCTTGGATTACAAAGCTAACCGCTTATGATCAAATTGTTTACGGCGATTTCAAGATTTCACTGCAATTTTTTTTCACAGTTAGTCTTTTAAATTACATATTTACTTTTGTAGAATGAAATTGTGTAGTTTGTTTAAGCAAGGGTAAAAGAAGGCTTCTTAAAATACTCGATGTTAGCATAAATATGATTACAAACTGGGTGCACACCCCTACAAGTAATTCTGCCGGCGCCAATGCTTATGGGTCCCATGAAGTGGGAGGAGTATAGAGGGGAACGCAGCTGAAGCTACCAGTGCGCACTGCTTTCCTCTGTACACTCGCTTTCTCTCCTTCTCTATCGTTATGCGCGTCGCTGCTCCACAGATTTCAAAACAGAGTGAAAACCAAATATACTTTCTTCTACTACTTCGGACTTGATATGTACCTGATTAGATAGGTCATGTATTTTGTTTATGCAATTATACTCTACTCCGGGAATCTCTGCAGCAAGGCCGCGCATAACGGAAGAGAAGGGGAGAAAGCCAGTGGGCGGAGCGAAGCAGTACACGCTGCTGCATAGGCTGTGAACTATATTAGCTTTCCCCTCCCCGTTTCCTCGCACGTGTTCATTGGTTGAACGCCGAACCCTCTCGATTCACTACTTTGTGCAGAGACTTACTCTCGTTCGCTCCCTACAGAGATTCCCGGGACAGAGTATAGTGGCAATTGTGAGCCTTGTGACTTCAGCCACGTGACGGCGCTAGTGTGCATGTAACACTAAAAAAAATCGCGTACCATACGACACACTGTGCGTGCTGTTGTGGCGAGGAACCATCTTTGTCTAACACCACACGGCTGAAGTATGTGAACCTCTTCTCATTCGAAACTTGCATACTTTCTGCTTACATTACAACAAACTGCTCAGAGATATGTACTTATATTAACCTCCTGTATATAACGGTTTGCTTTTCTGACATCTCAAACGGGTTACCCTGTATATTCAGGACACAATTCCGTTGTTTCAAGGGTTCGTAGCGTCGAAATGTCGTTTGCCTTAATCAGCTCTTACGTTGTAAAGTTTGTGTATTGGTACGTGTATGTTTATGTTGACGAGTCGAGAGGAGAACGTTGTCAACTTGTAATGAAAGGGTCCTGGGTTCGTTACCCGGTACAGACACATAGTTGTTCAGGTTCCATTTTAAATCGTAGTTCCAATCTCGATTAGCCAATCTGTGCATGAAGTGTATTGAAGACAAGAACTCAAATTCAAAATAAACAATGAACAACTATGGAATGATCTCATTGTTGCTACGAACAAGAAAATTGATCGGCCAATCGCGATAAATTCATATCGAGAAGTAAATCGGGGAATCGTAACGTGAAACTGTTACCAATAACGATATTTGGCATTTGATTTTAAGTATAATGTTTTCAGCTTGGTGATTAGTGCACTAAAGGCACGATGAATAGTTTCCATGTCCAGCCAGACGCGAGGTCTCGAAACTGCTCCACCACCACCAACCTTTCTCCGCGGCGAGATGGGGAAAGAGAAGTGTGATCTGGAAGGTTGTAGGAGGGGAGAAAATGTATCATGACACTTATGGGAGTATTCTTTTTCTTGTTCTCTTGGGAATATGAAACTTCCGATGGCGCGAAAAAATACACGAACGTGAATAGGACAGATTGAAGATTGTTTTAGGAAAATTCCAAACTTCTATTTGATTAGCCGTAACTTGAAGTTGTTTGTATAACGCATCCTTTACATATTATATATAGTTAGACAACTTAAAAACCAACTTTCACTTCCAACATAGGGAGAAATTTACTCTCTCATATACCGTGTTTTCTTTGTTTGTGGCAGTGCCCATTCCGACAATATTGAAATAATTGCACGTCTGGTGTGAAACTGTTACTCTTGGCCTTAAGTAAAGTCCTCCTCCTTCGTTGTGTCGTTGGAAATGGGAGATACTGTAGAACGCCTAGGTTGTCCCCAGTGGCGTATGCTGAATCTAAAACCTGGACTAGCTCAGTATGACACCTGGTCTTAGGCTTTGGAGGAAGGGAGAAGACTATAGGCTCATTCTTGACGTCTTCAACGGTAGTCAGGTTGGAAACTTATAAAACTTCAAGTTGCCAACCTCTAAGAATATAGGTTGTCAACTCCTAAGAATTCAGGTTGCCAACTCCTAAGAATTCAGGTTGCCAACCTCTAAGAATTCAGGTTGTCAGATGAGGAATGCCTACGTTGCTAGGTTAGGTGTGTTAGGTTTGGTCCTCTTAGCATAAATACACTGCTATTTATGCTAAGAGAACTAACTATCCTATCATAACAACTTAGGAATTTAGACAAAGAATAGGCATTTCCTGGTGACGTCAGAACACAAGGTTGTCCTAGCGTTGTGCGATAAGGGAGGCCTTTAGCTTTTCGATGTCCGTCGTTATTAATGTCTTAAGTATCCATTGAGCTGTCTTGTTTGAAGTGCCTTAAGTTCGCGGGAATCACTCATGAATTCATGGGTGAACGGTCTACGGGAGGAACCTATAAGAAGTTAAATTGACTTGAGGAGCATTCGAGATCAGGCAACCAAGAGGAAACCAGTCAACAACCCGCCCAACAAACCCTAAAGCGGGACGTGATTTAGGACACGTCAGGACGAAAATGGGTCTCTATCATGGCAGAAGGCCTGAGAAATTCGTTCTGGGCTTTGGAGTTTCCCTTCAGGCACCGAAGCCGGCGCTTGTTGGCAGAGAAGGTGATGACGTATAGACAAGTGAAATATATCATCTTGGAGGGATGATTTATCCATGGTTGTGTGGGGGAGGAGTGTTAAAGAAAAGATAACATCACTAAGGGTTAGAAATGAGGAGGTGGCTTGGTTTGTTCAACGACTTAGTTCTGCAACGTGCGATGACATCGTGATCGAGAACTCTTGGGAGCATTGTTCCATACAATTGTGCATGTACGAGGGGCGATGGAAAAGTTCTTGAAATCCATGAGAACAGCTTATTCCGCCTGTTTTCCATCTAAGGATAATTCGTTACCACCTGGGAAAATTTTCAGCCCAATGTAACCACATCAAGCGAATAAGGTGAATGATGAAATCACTTTTGTCATGGAATTTGCTCTAATTTTCCTAGCATTTTCTGAACAGATGTAATGGAGTCATGCTTCACGTAATAGTTTCAAATGCTAAAAATTTATTGATTGATTTGTTAAGTCCATTTTATACACAGATAAGCTAATCAGGACTGGATCTGCAGTTTAAAGTGGAATCCCAACTACTGTGCCATGTGCCTCCACCGGGTATCGAACCCATTTGAAGCTAAAACTATTCAACAGAGAGTACAGTTTGCCTGAAGGAATACAGGACTTGTTGACGATTACAACGCTGAAATCATTCAGAAAATCAATTGTTTTGTGTAACACAATACAGTGGAAATATTGCAATTCTCCGTCTCAGAATTGACATAAGATAATAAAGAAAAATAACTCTGAGTATATAGGTGATAATGAGGATTACATTATAACCTTACACAAAAATAATATGTTTAGTTTGTTTGCACGATATTTCTTCAGTAATTGAATAATCTCTTTATTACTAGTTTATCTAATAAAAAGCGTGTGAATGTCGTTCGTATTGTTTCAACAATCTTCGTAAACGCAAATGTTTTAGTGTAAAGTACCGGGTGATCCGTTTGAGTAAACCGTTGTGTACAATAGGTTAATGTACGTAACTCTGAGCAGTTTGTTGCAATACCAGCATAAAGGATGTACGTTTTGAGTGAGTGCAGATTTACAGACTTGAGCCATGTGGCTGTACTAGTGTGCATATAACACTCGAAAGTTTCACATCCCATACGAGACATTGTGCGCTGTTGTGGCGTGACCTCCATCTTTATCTACCAAGAACGCTAGCGCCACGCGGCTGAAGTCTGTAAACCTGCACTCACTCAAAACTTACATCCTTTCTGCATATATTACAACAAACTGCTCAGAGATTCGTACATTAACCTATTGTACACAACGGTTTGCTTTTCTGACATCTCAAAGGACCACCCAATACTAACCGCTATACAATTTACTTTAAGATTTTTATAAGTATTTATTTAGGATTTCTGTTA